>NC_087550.1:30325356-30635028 GCF_036250125.1 Pseudopipra pipra | reverse complement strand
CAAATTGCTCATCCCTGCTTATGCCCAGATGCCCAGAACCACATTTGTAAGATGGAAGGGAAATCTCCGTTCTTGGACCACCAAGTACTTTGCCAGGAAGGACTCAGGGATCTTTGGATATATGAGAGGTTTGAAGTCTGAACAGCCCCTCTAATCCCAAGTCCGTATCCAATCTCCATTGCTCAGTTGGTCAGGCACACGAGCTTGCACTGCCCATGCTGAACCAAGAGAGTAGGGAGGTGTGATGAGGAGAGACTCAAGTTGATGGGACAGAAGCCAGGCAGGTCCAACTGCAGCCAGAATGCCTTGGCTGGGTGTCAGCAGAGCTTGGTGCCAAAACTAATAAGCCTGCCAGGAGCCAGGACTTCCTTGCTTGGATGAAAAACTAGGCTGATGGTGCTTGGCTGGCTCCAGAGCTCTGCTGGAAACTGCATAGCTCTATTCTGCCATGTGAAACTGCTGCTTCAGATGGGGCAACCAACTTCTCTTCTGCAGCAGGTAATGCAGGGATCTGTGGCACTAAAATGGGGACATGTCCTGACACAAGGATTGTCCTGGGGACTTTCTCCTCTGCTGTGGCTTAAAAAGAGAAAAGAAAGGAATTGCCACCTCATTTTTATTATGCTGCTGGAGCCGATACCATAATTTAGATATCCCCTTGGTGACGCTAGGATGGGGTCCCTGCCAGCTGTGGGGCGTCCCCTCTGTTTTGGAATACTGGAAAAATGCATTCTATATAGCTCTGATTTTGTGGTGAGTTTTGGGGAAAACTGACTGAAACACAGTCTTATTCTTCACATATTTCTGTGACAATATCCTCTTTGGAGATCTTCTCTGCTTGCAAGACCCCTGGGGCAGGATCTTTTCCAATTTGGGTATGGAGGAATATTTACTTTGGGAGGTTGAGGATACTGCCACAGGACATTTAACAGACAACAGTAAAAATAGCATTGTGACATGATTGCCACTATGGAGTATCCAGGCATTTCCCATGGGATATCAAAGGTATAAATTCCGTGCTTCCCCCGTTCCTGTTGATTCAAGGGGATTTTCACCTCCTCACTCTCTGGGATGCAGGTCCCAGATGGCATTATGACAAACAGGCAGCTATTGGGTGGGGTGTTTTTTGAAGGCAAAAAAATCACTTCATAACGAATTTAAATGAGAAAATTTCTGTGAGTGAATACTTCTAGGAAAAATGACAAATTTTTACACTGGTGATTAGGTTTAGGAGCAAATAGGACAAAACTTTGTCCCCTGTGTTCCTGCAAAGGAAGCTACTGGTAAGGACCAACTAGGAAGCTGTTTCCCTCAGTGTATCTCACAGGAAAAGCTACACCCTCTTCAGGAGTTTCTTAACTTTGACAGAGACAGCAGGATCACGCCAGAGCTCTGCTCCATCCTTGACCTTCTTCCTTTCCACCATACCTGATTCTGTCCCAGCTGGTGAGAAAACAATGTTGAGATAGTTCCTCTCAAAGACTTACTGAACGTACTCGATCCTCTCAGAGATGCTTGGCAGAGCACCTACCATGGAATCAAGGAGAATAGCTAATGTGAGCCTAGAAGGAATAATTAACAATGCAAGGGATTTAGGCCCATAAGCCTAAGGATGACCCCAGCTGTCAATGAGAACTAACAATGCAGGTGACAGGTCTGGTGATGCAGAGCTTGTCTTTCAGGACATTGTCTAACCTGATAGTCCAACACCTCACAGTCCTATATACATTTATCTTTGTAACAGACCAACCAGGGCCAAGTTTAAGATTATAAGCAGGCAAGATGCTCAGAGGTACTTGGGAGGCTTCAGTACACCTCTTTGGAACCTAAGATGGATGCAGACATCACTCATGGAGTCCAGATACTATTGGGAAGAAGGACTTGGAGTGCTCATTGTGCAGGGTACTGTCCTCTTCTAGCTGTGCATTTTTTCTAGTGGGTACATGGCCACCTGATGGGTTGGTTTGGCTCACTAATCTGTCTGAAAACTAGTGGTCTTTGATCTTTTTTTTTATACATTGAAGGGCTGCACAAACACTGGCTTTGGTGTAATGGAAAGGAGACAGAACAACCTCCCTGTACTGCCCTGCAGTCACAGGGTGACTTAACCACCCATGAAAACACACCCTGGAAAAGTTGCCATTTGTGTGTCCAAGTGCATCCAGAAAGTCCAACTGGTAGAGAGGCTTGAACACAGTTTCTGGGTGAGCAGCCCATAACCTGTGACCCCTTCTTGTTTCTCCATTGGCTGAGAGACCCCCATGTGATGTCAGATGCTTCTGCCAGTCCCTTGCCCATCTCTGGACTATTTCATAGAATCATAGAATCAACTGGGTTGGAAAAGACCTCCGAGATCATCAAGTCCAACCCTTGATCCAACACCGCTGCAGTTGCTAGACCATGGCACTCAGTACCACATCCAGTTCCATCTTAAAAACCTCCAGGGATGGTGAATCCACCACCTCCCTGGGCAGCCCATTCCAAAGCCTGATTACCCTCTCTATAAAGAATTTCTTCCTAAATATCCAACCTAAACCTCCCCTGGCAGAGTGTAAAACCGTGCCCTCTTGTTCTTTATCTTTAATCTCCTCTGAAATCAACGGGCAGCTTGATTGCACCAAAATGCATCACCACATGCCACTTGGTATCACCACGCTACCAACATCATTGTTGGTAAGAATCCACCAGCTCTAATGTGCCAGGCTCCCATCAAAAGGGCCTTTGGGAGGAAGATGCCATGTGTTTCCTTTAACCTACAATAAAGCAAAGCAGTTCAAAGAGTTGGAAAAGGAGGTTAACAATCTCTTTGAAGTGTAGGTTCAAATTCCCAGCACAGCCCCAGTCAATTATCAGCAAGCGCCGTGACACATCTACCGCTAACAAGGAAGAGGAGGGAGGGAAGCCTGTGGTACAGAGGTCCCGATGGGCAGTGACAGGGGTGAGGACATCACCACAGTGGTGGGAAAGTTTCCAGGGGCAAGACTTAGGTGGTTTTTTTCAGGTTGATTCACTCCCCTGCTGTGCACCCAGAGTGAAGGCTGGGCCACTGGAGTGAATGGAGCTGGGAGGGAGGCAGCACATTCCCCTGCTTGAACCCCCTTGCACCCGGCAAGGCTTTTTTGAGGGATGTGCAGGCACAACAGCACAGCGGGCTGCTGCTTTCTCTGGGGTGTTCCTCTGTGGCAGCATGAACCACTTTTATTTTAATCCCATTAATGAAAGGCAGTGCAGGGGTGGGGATGGGGCAGGAGGGGGGAGGGTTTGTTTTGGCGCTAAGGATGGGTGCACACAGGCATACAAATGCTAGGAGACAAAGGCTGTGATTAAGGGCTGGTACTCCAACTCCCTGCTTATTACAGGAAAGGATTTATCTGATGGCCTAGTTTCAGCTCCAGTTTTCCACCTTTTAATCAGGTTCCCAGGTCTGCTTGTCCACTCATAAAAGGAGGGAAGAGGAAATCTCGGGGTGATGGAGCAGGAATAATGCTCTATAAACATGCATGGGGCAGAGGGTTTTGCTGCCCCAAACTTTCCCAGGAGGCAGACTCCTGGGCAGGCAGAAGGATTATGCCCAGCCATGCAGCATTATTTTCTGGCATAATAAGAGAGCATCCATACTTTCCTGCCTGACCAAGCCAGGGTTGTGTGAAACAAACGTGCTGGAAATAAAAACCTCCTGCAAAATGGAAAATGTACAGAGGAGCAGCTATTTTTAAAAGAGACAGCACCTACTGCTGTTATGAAGTCAGTCACATAATCAGTTAGCAAGGGACTTCTGTGGACTGACCTGACAGCCAGGAGAAACAGCTCCAGCAGACTGATGAGAAGAAAATGAGTTTTTGGCTTCTACAAGATGCGTGTTTTCTAATGAAGAGAAGAATTTCTGTCCTGTGCTGCCCTGGGCACAAGGTGGATGGGGGTAATTGACCCTCAATGTCTTTCCCAGTGTGCTGGAAAGAGGAGTGAGCTGCTGCTAACTCTCCAGAAGACAACACTGCAAGCAAATGCTAGCTCAGCCACCTCTTGCCCCTCCCTAACCCAGCCTGTCCTTATTGCCCAGCATTTGCTGAGGTTTTCCTGCTTCTAAAAATGTTCAGCCTCTAATTAAAATGCCCATCTTGCTTGCCAGGGCAAACATATCTGGCCACAGAGCTGAGTTGGTTCTGGAGACAGCCAAAACTTGCAGCTAACCAACCTGTCTGGCTTTCCTGGCATGGGTGGCTTTCCTGGCATGGGTGGCTGGTTTATGTCTGACACTAGGTGCCCATCACACCATTTTATCAAGCTGACAGCAGCTTCAGGAAGCTGGCATGAGGGCCTCCTCAGCTTATCCAACCCTGAAGCCACCATGTGCCTTTCCTCCTCTGTGGGGTCATTAGTACTGTTTCAGATGTTCATACCCCATTGGTGAAGAGGGAACATACATGGGCAACGTGGAGGTTCATGTTGCTGAGGGAGGCTTGCATGCTTCTTCCCATTCAAAGGACTTTGGAAAGGGTATTTAAATAACAACTGAAATAATGTTTTAATTAACAACAATTAAAATAATATTTTAATTAACAATAATAGAAATAATTAATTAACTAATTTATTAAATAATGAATAAAAATCACTAGAAAAATAAGATATTAAGGCAAGGCCCCAAAGGAGTACTGGGAGGGACAAGGAGCATCTTATATGTGAGGCATTCACAATGAGGTAGGAAAATACAGCTTCAGACCCATGGGTCCGAGGACAGTGTCCCTCCTCAGGAAAGGAAGACATTCTCCACTGCTCTGACTGAGCCCACACCCCAGGGCAGAATGGATTCCATCCAAAAGGAGGGAGGTCTAATGGTCACAGCCTTATGGTCAACAGCAGAGGAGCTGTCATCTCTAATGGTTGGTGGTGGCTTTTCCCTACAATCCATAATAGTTCTATGAGCAATATCTGGCCTCTTCTGGTGATTTCACCCCCCAGGTTATAGTCTGACTGTACCTTGTATGTCATCCTGGAGGACAGTGCAGTTTGAGGAAGCAGATGAAGAACTAACAGCTTCTTCCAGGCAGCCTGCAGCTCTGCCTGCCTGGCTGGAATATGCAGTTCTTCCTTCAGGCTTGGAAGGAACAGGAACACTGCAGCTACACAGAGGTAGTTTACTCAGTGAGTCTCTGCTTGCACCACTTTTATACACAGCATCAAGAAGTACTTAAAATTAAATTTACTATTTAAGAGCAGGAAGACCCCTCCAGAGAGGTTTCTATTTATTCTTTAGGTACAATGGCTTTGCATGCCCTTAGCCCTCCATGCAGCAGCCCCCACTCCTCAGAGAGCGCTGCTGAGACTGGACCATGTGTATCTTACTGCTGAAAGCTCTGCAGTCTGGCAGTCTGCTGCTTTCTGTGCCATGGCATCGCTTCTGCACCCATTTGCTCCCTTCCACACACACAGAACCATAGAATCCTTAAGTTTGGAAAAGACCTCTAAGATCATGGAGTCCAACCATTAATGCAACACTGCCAAGTCCACCACTAAACCATGTCCCTAAGCGCTACATCCACATGTTTTTTAACACTTCCAAGGACTTGTGTGTGGCCTCTCCCCACATTACCCATGCTACAAATCCAGCCTTTCTACACTAGCAGACCATGTCCCAGATTGGCTAAATCCACAAAGAGGTCTCCACTATTTCTTACAACCTTTGGAGCAGATCCTGGAGCAGGGAATTTGTGTGACATACTCTTGTGCTGCTTCATTACCATGCATTCCTAATTTCCTTCAAGTCAACCAGTGAAGGTCTCAAGCCTTTCTGCCAGTGAAGAGCACGGTGAGCCAAACACAGTGGTACAAATCCTGCCCCCAGTTTGGAGATGCAAAACCCATGACAGTGATGAGGATAAGCAAAGCAGGGAGATAAGCTGTATTGCACTTCAGACTCAGTGACAGCTGTCACCCTCCCACCACTAAAGCAATAAATCTGGGGGATCTGGGTTTATTCTCCTCCAAACCACTTTATTATATTGTGAGTAATCACAAAGTCTTATAATGCTGCAGAGGTTCTTTAAAAAAACAAACTTACACAGCGACAGTATTTGCCAGCTTTTGCTAAGACTAGTTTACTAGCAGCTAGCGTGAGATTATACAAGGAAATCTTGCAGTCTTCAATTGGATTGTCACATTGAGTTTTAAATTTACCACAGCACTGAAAAGACAGTAACTTTGACAGTAGGTGATACCCCTAATGTTTCATCTATGTACAGACTTAAAAAATTAAACAATTTTCTCTTTTTAAAAAAATACATTTTCTGCCAGCAGAAAAGAATTATCTTAAAAAGGCAAGATCAACTAAAAAAACCCACTTCTTTCATCACAAACTGCCCCCATCTTGCAGTGCAGTTGGTTGCTGCTCCCTTCAAGATCTCTGCCAATAAGCAGTCCCATTGCCTTTTTAAGAAAATCAATGTGTTTTCTGTGACTGTGAATGCTGGTTGAGCATTGCTAAGGCTCAGTAGAGGGGTAAAAGCCCCAACACTGAAGGAAGGGATAAAAATCCCACCCTAAGGTCTCCAAACAAATTATTGAAATGGACATAGGTGGAAATGTGAGAGACAGATTTCAGTATCCAAAGTGAGGCGTTGACTCTGACTTTTGTGGAGTCAGTGGATTTCAACCATCCCTGAAGTCAGCTGCTTTGAGCAACAGAGTTTCCATTTGCAAAGACCATTGGGCGTGTGAGGATGAAACCTGAGCTTCTTCCAACACTCCAAAGGATAGTTGTGAGATGGGTTTATATCTGCATCACCTTTACATCCATCTCCCTGTATCAGTTTCAAACATTGATACAAGGCTGGGTTTACAGATCAAACTGCAGGTCAGTTCTAGCAGGACCCCATTCACAACACCCCATCCCCCAGGACAGAGCATGCCAGATGTGGACCAGACCTCAGCAGTCATATCCATTGCTGCTATAAACAAGTTGAAGGCTTCATGCATGGGATTTAGTCATCATGAGCTGCCTTCTCCCGCTTTCTCCTAGCCTGGAGGAGAAGAAGGTCCACAGGGACTCCCCTTTTCTTTGCCAGCATTTCAACAGTGGAGTAAAAAATGATCAAATCTTTGAGGACCAGGATTTTTATCAGATTTTGGTTGTCAGCCAAGTAGTTGTGCGAGAGAAAGAAAAGCTACAACTCTGGAAAAAAACCCCAAGATCTTTTCTCTGATAAGCAAAGTGCTCCACGGTCACCGACATCAGTGCTAATTCTTCCCCTGGCACATTCTCAAGAGCGTTTTGGTGCTGGAAGTTGCCTCACATATGACCAGATGAGTAGCAGATGTGGTGTTCAGATAGGGAATGTCAGCATGGAAATAACTTACTCTCATATCCTCTAGGTCTGCATCTTGGTTTGAAAAGGTTGTCAAGACAAGAATCCCTGTCAAAGTTTCCTTCCTTCCAAGCTTTCCCAGAAAGGGAGGAGGGATTTTTTTTCTTTTTTTCTAAGATAGGCTACCTGATCTCTTCCCTTTGCAACCTCCTTCATTGAAGGCTGGTTCCTGGATGAGATATGGCTGTTGGCAGACCCCTCTGCTTCCCTTCCTCTGCTGCACATAATTTCTGAGCAACGGCTTGCTGAGGTTAAAAAGACAAGAGGTTGCCAAAGCTGAAACTAATTTAATTAGACATGAAAAGGATAAGGATGGAAAAACAGGGAGAAACTTGTGGGAAAAGTCCTTGACTTAGGTTTTGTTGCACACCTATGCAAATAACATGTAAAACCCAGCACATTAGGAGCACCCTGTGTTCAGCTTTGTCTGGAAATGTTTCTTCAAGACTGAAAGTGCATGACAAAGAACAGGGTGCTGCTAATGAGGGCAACATCCAGAAGGCACATTTTGGGGAGTAATAATTAAAAAAAGGATGATGCATGGGTTTGTAAGTAAGCAGCTACAGAGTTGGTACATTTTGGTGTGTGCTTTGGAGAGATGTAGCTTTGCTCCTACAAACATGTCTGAGGCATGAAGGTTTGCTCTAGGCTGATTGTTCTACTATGGGACCTGCAGAGCAGCTTGGCCCCCATTGTCCAGCATCACTGCTCTTGGCCAACATGATGAGTGCAGGACCAAAATGTACCAGGTAAAGTTTGGAGCCTGCAGATAACGTGGGCCAAGATTTGAGAGTTTATAAAATGCACAATCAACTAACTATTGGCATATACAAATATATAAATTATTGACAGTTTTACAAAAGGCACACTGCAAGCCATCTCAGTCTGACACCTGTACAAATTCCATGGCCCTCCACCCTCCGTGTCCCACCCCTTCTTCTCCTCAGCTTTCATCACGAAACATAAGGTGCTGCTGCTATGGACCCATGGCTGTCATGGCAACTGAGGACTTCTTTTTTAGTCAACCCAATTTGTCTGTGGTACTGTCCTTCTTTGATAGTCTTAAGACACTGTATGTTCTTCCCCAAGGTGATGCTTTTGATGGAAGGCAGATATTTCAGCACAGTCTTTGGCAAGGATGACACACTTGTCCCAGAGAGGTTGAGCTCTTGTAGGGAGTTCAGACCAAAGATAACTTCAGCAGTCAGTGAACTCAAGTTGGGATTGTTGGATAAATCCAGAACTTGAAGGGCTGAGAGTTCCTTGAAGCTATGAGGAGATAACTCTTGAAAGCCACGCAGGCCACTGAGGGATAAATGAATCAAATCTTTCAGCCCTGTGAAGTCTCCTTTCTCAACCTTAACCAGAGGGTTCCCATCAAGATTTAAATATCGGAGAGGAATGCCTTGAAGGTTTGGCACAAATGTTAGCCTGTTTCCAGAAAGATTTAAATTCTGGATGTTGGGGATACTCTTTTTATGGTGCCTTGTAATTGTGCTGAGCATATTATTGGATAGATCCACATTCAGGGATTTTCCTTGACCTTTTGATGCAAAAATATCCATAGCTATATCCAAGAGCTTGTTATTGCTCAAATCTATGTCACCTAGAGGAGAACTGGAGAAACAGTCTTCTGGAAGGACTTCCAAAGAGTTATGACTCAGATCTAAGGACTCCAGGTACCGAAGCCTGGAGAAGGTTGTGGAGGAAATCTTGGCAATTTTGTTGTAGCTCAGGTCAAGACTCACCAGTGTGGTGTATCCAGGGCCCATAAGCATTGATTCATTTATTGTTTCCAGTTTGTTTGATGATAGATCCAAGTAGGAGGTATCCAGAGGTATTGGGACAGGAACAATATGTGAGCCTATTCCACTGCAGTCCACCTTGGTCAAGCTAAAGCTGTCAAAGAGACCAAAGGTTTCCACTTCACAGTGGCAGCCGGGGAAGCAGGTTTTGGTCATACCAAAACAAGGAAGGAGAAGCAGCAAATTGAACCAGGCCAGGAACTGCATTGTACCTGGAAAATAAGACAATAAGAAAACGGTTAATTGCTGTAGAAATTACTTTATGGAAGATGTGTAACTCTTTGAGCTATGCATTCTTCTCCTCTTTCTTTCCAAAGGAATAGGTTAAGAATACCCTTAAATAGCATGGATATCCCAAACACCCCAGTGGTAACTTAATGGAGAAAACAAATTGGGTCAACATATCTTTGCACATATAACCAAGTTAAGACAAAAGTGGAAATGAGCTGCAAGAACAGTAGGCTGCCTTAAAGCACAGTCTATCCAACATACATCCTTTTGACAGGACCATGGAAGAAGCTAGATAACAGCTCAAACACTGAGTCATTTTACAACCTGGAAAACTTCAGCAAACAAAGGTCTTCATGTCAGAGCATCCCTGTGAGATTTGGGAGCACCGAATTCAAGACCCTGAATTGATAGGTTGGAGAAATCATTTAGACTGTGGGAGTCTTAGGTGTCCAAAAACCTTATCAGAAGAGGAAAAAGCAAAGTTCCATTCAAATTTTCTGTAGGGAATAGAGATAATGGCATCATCAAAACAACATCTGGGATGAACAGCTAAAAAGGCCACCTGCTTACTGCCCAAATGGACACAATGTCTCCCTTGGTTAGACTTTAGATGCAAATTTAGAAGTTTTTAGGTAGGTACAATCATGGCTTTCTTTTAGGTGGCTAAAAACAACCCTCCTTGGGCTGGTGACAGTAGGACAGACAACAGCCCCTTGGCTCCTCACCTAGCAGAGCAGAGGAACTGAGGGTTGTTCAGTATAACCCAGACTTTACTGTGGTGGGCTCAGCCTCCTGCACAGTGGAGAGAGACAATTTGCTTCATATAGAGCCTCTGGGGAGCCTTTGCTAATTACAATAAGTATTCTCTCTGATTAACAATGCCAGCAAGCAAGAAGCTCTCTCCACCCCTCTGTTTTTGACCCTCCTCCATCCAAAACATTTCTGTCCCTCCACCATCACAGACAATGGAGGTAGAGAGCTGATCTGCACCTCTCCGGCTCTGCTGGACATCTTCAGATCCCATCCTAACAGCTCCTTCACACAACTGTGGGCAACAGCAGCTGTATGATTTCAAGAGACAGCCAAAAAAGCTTTCGCTCTGCATTTCTGGAGAAGGTAAATTGGAGCATGCCAGCATCCTGAAGGTCAGCAGTGGCAGCAAGGATTGTCCTTACTGGTTCCCATTGCAGTCATGGGTGATGACTCCTCACGCCTTACAAACAAGGTCTCCAGGAGACCAGCAACAAAAAATCCCACCAAACCAGGTGAGCAGATCCGTCAGCATCAGTCCTTGGCTATGCTGCTGGCCATAAACAGACAGTCATGTGTCAAGCACTTATTTAACAAGAAAAAATTAAAAAACGCCCCTTTAAATGCATGTTCCCATCATTACTTCAGCCTCCCTGGTCTCTATTCTCACCTTTCCCACCACTCTTTAAAAGCACTTCATTAACTTCCTTGCAGTATCATCTTTCCCACACACTCTTTGATCTGGCTGAGGCACCTTCCCCATAACCCTAGCACGTTCCCAAGACCATTTCCTAGAAATTCACACTTCATCTTCCCTCACCCACCCCTTGGCATCAGTTTCTCTCCCTCTTCAGCATGATCTTCTTGGCTCTCATTCCTAGGAGACTGACTGGAGACTACTTGCTAATATGCAAAAGAAATGCAAAGGGGAAAAAATACTGCAGAAATATTGTCCTGACCACCGATATGAGTTGTCTGGCAGTGTCTCCCAGACCTCCTGCAAATAGAGAACAGAGATTGGGACTCTGGCCAAATTGCCTGCAACCAAACCACTGCTAAAGGCCAGCACGTAATCCTCTGGAGTCCATTATTCTACAGAAACAACAGAAAATCCGTAAGATGAGCCCTAGTCTCAGCCCATCTCAAGTGTTTCTTGAGAAAACACATATGTGTGCAGAGGGGACACAGTGGGTAGAGCTCTTTTCTGCAGACGTGTTTCCAGATATCCCTTTCCTAATGACATTAAGGTTGATCCCCTCTGGTTCTGCAAAGAGACATAGCTTGCTCTCTTCTGCAGTCCCTCCTAAAACAAATACTACTCTTTTTCTTTTTTCATGAAGCTGCATTTGGAGTGCATTGAAATGTTTTGTTACCAGGGAAAGTTACAGCAGTGGGGAGCTCCTTGTAAACTAAAACTGCAAAAACTCAAATGTTAAATGACTCATGGGAAGTACCTGCATTAGTGTCAGCTCAGCCTAGTGGTATTTCTTCTCCCAGATTTCACCCAGTGGCTATTCCTCCTTGATGTCTCAACACGGAAAGTACCTCCCAACTTCTTCAAAAGCCCAGCTCATTTCCTCATGGCATTGTTTTAGCTCTGATGGGAGCTGAATCACATACCAGCAAGTCCAAAGACAGACCAGTGTGATATTTGACTTTCCAAGTGCTGCTAAGGCCTTCATAATCTCCTGCTGGGGCATTTGAAGAAAGAGGACAATCTCCAAAGTCCTAGCTTAACTGGGAACAGACTTTTTAATAGATCCTGTAGTGATAGGACAAAGGGCGCTGGTTTTAAACTAGAACAGGGATGACTCAGACTAGATGTAAGTAAGAAATCTTTTTTGATGAGTGTGGTAAAAAATTGGCACTGGTTGCCCAGAAGGGTGATAGATACCCCATTCCTGCAAACATTCTAGGTCAGGTTGGATGGGGCTCTGAGCAACCTGATCTAGTTGAATATGTCCATGCATATTGTGGGGGAGGTGGAGTGGATGGCTTTTAAATGGTCCCTTCCAAACCAAACTATTCTATGATTCTATGAACTGAGACAAGAATCAAAACCAGTGCTGGGCTTTGATATGTGGCTGCTCAAACCCCTTTTGACATGGGAATTCCCTTCCTGATCAGCCTCAAAAATGATTGCCAGAAGTGGGCAGATACAGTGACTCCCACTGCAACATTCATCACTCCAACCAGCAGCAAAGATAAAACCTTACTCAGCTGAAATGCAGTACACAAAGCTCAGCTGAGGTATTTGCATAGCATATATTGCCTCTTCCCTCCTCACAGCACTTCCACAAATTCTCCCTTTTTGGCTCTGCAATTGCTTTGCAGATGGGATACAATCCATTACTACCAGTTAAAAACTCCCTTATGGAGCAGTATGAAGCATTCACAGGCTAGCATGCCACTTGGTTAATAGCACTGATGAAAGATAGGAGAAATAGTTACTGGTCATCTTCCAATCCAAGAAAGAGACTCCTGCATTGCCAGATAATCAACAAAGACCTTAGTCAGGTACAGGCATGCTTGATCATTGTGTGGAGCAATCGATAGCTCTCTTTGAAATGGGGAAAGAAACATGCCCCAGGCATTTACAGTTCATCTGTGTACAGTGTGCATTTGAAATTACATCAAGTTTCCTTTGGATTGCTGCCTACCAGCTGCTTTGTTGATAAAGGCAGGAAGCCAAGGTATCCCCTCGTAAAAGGAAGAGGAGTTATCCTCTTGCAGCACTGGGGAGCTTCATCTGGGGGAAACACCCTGGACCAGAAACCACCAGCAGCATCACTTGGAATAGTGAGGGGAAAGTCACTGGGACAAAGCAGCCCACCCTGGGGCTGGTTCAGCGATGACATCTTCATTTCTATGGCTGTTGAGTTGTGCAGAGATCCCAGTGATAAGTTTTGGCCATCTAACAGGCCTAGGGGACTTGTTAAACCCACTGATTTCAATAGAAGCTGCGGGGGGTGCAACATCGCCCCCCATGTTTCTGGTGCCCATAGTGGCTGCAGGGCTCTGATTTTTATAACTTTCTCATCCTTTCTGCATGGCAAATGCTCTGAGACAACCTCAAGGAACCAGTGGTGGTTAATGGAGCCAATGTTGGATCAAGTTCCTAGCAGGGTTCTAGCCTTCTCCCCAATCCCATATCTCTCCTTGAGCCTGCAGATGCCCTGATACCTTATCCCTGCTATGCTGATCCACTGCAACATTGTGTGGCAGGACCCATACAGAAAACTCACACTGAGATTTCCGTGCCAAAAAGCCCACAATATTAAAATCTGGATTTTAAAACTAGACTGCAGAGGAATCCCAGGTCTTAGCTGATGGTGGAGAAAGGTGGAAGAGAGGAAAGCCTTTTTCCTTGTGTTGTTGGAAATTAATGTTTCTCATTACACTTGACTTCCTCCTTCTCCTCTCCCTTAAAGACTTTTCTCATTAGGGAGATGAGCTAATGCCTCCCTCCCTGGATGAAAACCCATTGCTTGGGGACTGGTCCCCCTCATTGGGAATGCAGATATTTGGGCTATCTCCAGTTGCCCTAGCAACCAACAAGCTGGAATTCCCTATAGCCAAAATTCAAGGAATAATTAAAAAATTATACAAGGGGAGGTGTTTTAAAGTTTGTTGTTTGATGGTGTAGGGACACAGTTGCCTCATTCTTCATTCTGCACCCCTCAGCCTCCCTGAACATGTGCCTCAGCAAAGTGTCACAGCTGGAATTGGGGCTGAAGACCCAAAATCACCCAGTGAAGCTTGAGGTATATGAGTAAGAAGTGCAAAACCACCAAGTTCTCTCTACGGTGGGGCAAAGAGAAAGGAATTGCTCTAGAAGGGGATGAAACCTACCTAAGACCAGACACATTCTTGGAGATACCCTCTATCCCTTGTCCATGGCAGAATATTGCCATGTTGCTGCTTCCCACCCCATTCTTGGCTGCATCTTCCAAAGCCAAGTTCCACACAATAACCAGGTGCACTGGGATGAACTAGATCAGCTCACTCATCCAGCAAAAAACCCCTAAGCTTCCTCTTTCCCCTCTGCTGGGTCAGCATTTCAACAAATCAGGGTGATCAGCCACAGGGTTACCAGCTGTGACACAGGAGTGGGAAAAACAGGATCTGTCTTTTCCATGGCAGCCTACAGTTAGAGCAGATCAGAAATGACATGAATCTATAAGGCACGGTGGACAGATCCTGGTAATTTCCAAGGTTTTTGCCAATATTAATTCTGGATTAACAGCAAATAGAGCAACTTTCAAAGAAAAGAGGCAAAAAGGAAGGGCAGAAGTCCACCTATCTCAAATAGAGTTGTTGTTCTAGCAAAGGACAGAGGAGTTGTATTAGCAATAGTATTTCATCAGAATGAAAATTTTGAGATTGTATTCTGCCTCTTACATCAGCCAAGTAAAGAAAAAACAAAGTCTTTATAGCAAAGCTCACCAGGCTCACTTGGCTGCCAACACTAATTGGGGTCAGGGAAAAGGAATTTTACTGGAAAGTGAAACAAGTACATAGGTTATGACAGAGGCCATAAATCCTCCAGACTGAAAAAAAAAAAAAAAAAAAAAAAGAAAAGAAGAAGAGAGAGTTGGCTCATCCTCTCTTTAAATACTGGGGAGGCTAACTGGCAGCTGGAATGGTGGCTCCAGAGCACCAGGATGTTCCAGAGTTGCTTCTTTGACAACAAAATTGCATCAGAGATCTTTCTCCCACTTCTCCACCCATTAATTATTCTGTAAAATTAGAATAATTACTGTCTAAAGTGCAGCACTAGCAGCAGCCACACTTTTCCAGTGTGGACTCTCCCAGGCTGAGCTCAAATGACGCCACAGATGAAATCGTGGTTGGGTCTCCAGATCTCATATACCAATTTGAGCAAACAGCAAAACTAGCTCAAACCAGCCTACACCCAGAGACCATTAAACCCTTAACTGCAGACACACCCCCCTTCCATAATAAAGAGACTGTTTCTGACAAGGTTTCTATTTTTTTTTTTTTTTTTTTGGTGAATCCATTGAAAGTAGAGGTCACCGAGGCTTTTCCCTTATCTGCTTCAGACTGGCTCTTCCTGCAGAAAGGTTCCCCACGTGCACACTGGAAAGAGTTGTATATACTCCGTCAATAAATATTATTAAACCTCACAAAGAAGCTTTGGTGCAAACTGGAATGGTGTTTTCTGACTCAATTCTTACTTTTTGTTGTTTGCTGCTTTGGAGGACACTTCACAAGCAGTTCTGGTTTTGTACTCAGTGTTTATGACTTCTTGGATTTAGGGAGATGAAAGATAATGGGAATCCAAGAAGTATCTTTTTTTATGTCTGATCCTGCATTTTAGATGGGTTTAAGAGAGTTCAGTGGAATTATTCTAGGTGTCAGTAACAGCAGGATGAGAATTAGTCCCTTGGCTCTTCCAAATTACACTTGATTTCATGGAGCCCTCCATCAGGAGATATTGCACAAGTCGCTTTTGGGGGATAAGTTATCACTCTTCACACTGATGGTTTTATCACTGGGTACTACAAAGCTTCTCAGACAGCAGAGCCATCCCCAATTACCCAATATATAAAGAAGGGGATATGCAACCCTGTTTCCCTCACCAGTGCATACAAGCATTGGGATGAGGGGATACTCAGACACTGGGATGGTGGCTTTAGCCCTTATGGCTCAATGTAAAGAGACACCAAGGGCCTGAACAGGAGCTAAAAATCCTCCTGCAGGTGCCTGAACACTTTTTACTCCATCTTCCTGCTTAGTGGCAAAAATCAGAATTAAATGCAGGGAATGAGAAGGAAAAAAGAAAATATTTCTCCATGAATTTCTTTCTGCTTTAATTATTTTACCCAGGCAGATCATGGAACAGATCCTCATGGAAACTTTGCTAAGGCACATGGAAAATAAGGAGGTGATTGGTGACTGCCAACACGACTTCACTAAGGGCAAATCCAGCTGGACAAATTTCATGGCCTTCTATGGCGCTGTTACAGTGCTGGTGGATGGGAGAAGAGACTGATGATGTCTTCCTGGACTTGTGCAAAGCATTTGACACTAATCCACACAACATCCTACTCTCTTTGGAGAAACATGGATTTGGTGATGGATGACTCAGTGGACAAGGAATTGACTGGATGGTCATACTCAAACAGTTGAAGTCAATGGCTCAGTGTCCAAGTAGAGACTAGTGAAGAGTGGAGAAGCCGGATAAAGAGAGACAGGATTCTGCTCCCAGATCTGAACAAGAACCCCACTGCTCTGCATCAGGTCTGTCTTTGCATAAGTTGAATCTCACCAAAACTCATGGAATTTGGGTTGTGGACAGCCAGAAGGGGCAAGGAACAAAAAAAAACAAGACACCATTCCTCATTTTACCCAGACCCTAGTTATCTCCATTCACTTTTCTCCTCTCTGGACATAGAGAAATTACTGAGCCAAAACAGCAATGATTTTTGAGCATCTGACCCGTGTTCTCTATCCTTTAGGAAGATTTTTGTAGAAGTTACAGGGGATGGAGTAGACAAGATGACCAAGGGCAAAGCCAAATTGTTGAGCATTAGAAGCTTTTCACAACCCCAAAGCCAAAACCAAACTTCCCCTCAACTCACCACGCAGGCTGCAGAGAAGACATGTAGGATTGATCTAGAGGGAACCCTACAGCTCAACACTGTGGGTCTGTTTTCAAATATAGAATCACCTAGGTTTGAAAAGATCATTGAATTCAACTGTTAACCCAGCACTGCCAAATCCACCACTAAACCATGTCCCCAAGTGCCACATCTATGCATCTTTTAAAGCCTTCCAGGGATGGTGACTCGACCACTTCCCTGGGCAGCCTATTCCAATGCTTGACAACCCTCTTGGTCAAGAATTTCTCCCCAGTTTCCAGTCTAAACCTCCCCTGGTGCAACTTGAGGCTGTCTCCTCTTGTCCTATTGTTTGTTACTTGGGAGAAGAGACTGACACCCCTGCTCAACTGAAAGTCTCTGCTCTAATTTTTTAAATGTAAAAAAAATTCCTTTATTTAATAAAGAAATGGAGAGACCTATTAAAATAATCTTTGTTTCAACTGTTAATGTCACAAATCCCATCTGCTTTGCAAGAGGTCACAGATAATTTAACATCCTAGTGTTTAAACAGCTAATAGTTTACTCCACTTGTGCAAGCTTCCCCCTCCAGCATCCCTCATCCCTGAAGGAGGAAATCAAGGTGCAGGGTGATGTATTTTGG
Organism: Pseudopipra pipra; assembly: GCF_036250125.1. Lineage (NCBI taxonomy): Eukaryota > Metazoa > Chordata > Aves > Passeriformes > Pipridae > Pseudopipra > Pseudopipra pipra. Next base: position 30,617,654 of record NC_087550.1, on the reverse strand, counting down.
GCTCTGACAAAAGGAAACATGTGCGGGCAGGTCTGCCAGCCCATACAGTAAGTTCCAGCTCATTTACATTCATGGCTGAAATAGAATTTCTGCCACCCTGAGAGCTGCATGCCTTGAAAAGCCACATTTTGTGAGCAAACAGCAGCCCAACTCCCAGGAATTTTGCCTTGAGTGGGAAAATTCTGGTGCTACCTCCAGCACGGGCAAATTAGGAATTAAATCACAATGGCACCAGGGTTTGCAAAAAAATTCCCTCCTCTGCTCAGCTCAGGAAGCTTTCAGGGTAACAGCAGTTTTAATCCAGGTGGAGAAATTAGTCTCCCATGGCTTTTGAAAGCAATTTTGCTCTCCAGCCTCAAGTCAGGTTGTGCTTGTGCCCAGAGGGGGCATTCCTGAAAGGAAATTGTCTGCCAAACCTCCTGAGCGGCTGGGGGCAGGGGAAGGCAGGTGTTGGAGTGGTGTAGCACCTCCCAGTAACACCAGGAGGGATTCACAGGGTTTTCTGGGAGCAGACAGGATGTGAACATCCCAGCCCCACCATTGCCTCCTGGCTATACCAGCTGCAGGATCGCTCAAACTGGGAGCATTGGCAGCCACACACTGTTTCCCAGCAGCCCGGAGTTGCACGGAATCAATCAAAGGTGCCTGCAATGGATATAAGAGCTCAGGACTTGAGCTAAAATCACCCCAGCCATGACCACCCTGAATTCTTTTACCCACAACAACCCCTATTTCTCGTCTTCCCCCCTCTGCTTTTTAACTGTGAGCATTTCAAGGAACAGGAGATTTCACTATCCTGGCACTCACTGAGTATAACAGAGACCTCATCTCAGCCAGGAACACAAATATTTTCTTAACACACCTCAAACTCAGCCCAAATAGAATTTTTATCATAGTGACATGTCCCAGAACAGGAGGTCTCCGTTATTTTGGCACAAACTCGAGAAGAGACCAGCCCTTCACATGGTGCTTCATAGCCAAAGGAGAGGTTTAGAAAGACCTGGTGAAGCTACAAACAGATCCCCCTGCCTGATCATCTCCAATGCCCAAGGACTCACTGTGAGGCACAAAGGGAACCTGTGAGTACCCATGCTTTACCAAATCACAGCAGTAACCTGGGCAGGATTAAACCCTCTTTCTTTCTTAACTAGTCAATTATTGAAAGCTAAAAAGATCACAGCAAGCTTCTCCTAAAGCCTCAGTCCTTGGTGATGCACACCTGACTGTCCAGCTGGTTCCTGTGCTGGATTCTGCTACAATGATACTTTTTCCTTGCACATCAGCTCCCAGAGACATGATATAATTCCAGAGGAATGCACTCTGGGATGAACACCATATGATAGCAAGGAATGTTGAGAGGTGCAGCACAGGGAGGTGAAACCTACCCATGATGGATACTTGGTTTTAGCTGTTAAAAGAGCTGATTAGCCATGTCATTGTGCCCAGCTGGGAAATGCCACATGCCAGACACGTATCCAGGGTGGCATATACAACGTTCCACCCCAGGAAAGTGCGAGTTGCAAGGACCCACCAGCAGCTATCTGGTCAATGAGGGAAAGGTGTGATGTCTATGGATGTCCCCCACATCCCTGACCTGGTTTGCTTCCAACCCCCCCAGAGGGCTGATCTGAGCTGCAGGACCATGCTGCATGGGTAGACATAGATGAGTTCCCCTGGAGAAGCTAAGCTAGGCAGGAGGAAGGAAGCAAACGAGAGGAGGGATGCTGCCAAGGAGAAAGTGATATATCCCAGGGTGATGTCTCTGTCCTTTCATGGCGAGATGCATCCCTCAGGAGCAAATAGCTCAACACAGCCCCATCATCCTGTAGCTCTAATGGCTTTCCAGTTATTTTTCCTTGAATCAGAGAATTATCAAGGTTGGAAAAGACCTCCAAGATAATTGAGCTTATTGAATTAGAGGTGGCTGCAAACCAGGTGTTCAAACACTGACGGCGTGCCTTGGTCCTGGTGCATCGGCACCAGCAAAAATCATGAGAAGGCAGAGGGAAAACAAATTCACCCTGGCTGGGCAACACCTCCCGCCCTGGCAGAAGGATTTTAAGAGGACCCCATGCATCTTTAGTTTTCTGAAAGGCAGCAGCTGCCAACCTCCCTTCTAACAGCCCTGCGGGGCTGCTGACTTCAATAAGGAAGGACAAAGTGAGGAGACTGGGAGTTAGGCTGGGTGCCCCTTGGCACGGCTCCAGCTGGCCCAGGCTTCTTTGTGGGCTTTTTATTTATTTTTGTGGTTGGTTTTTTTTCATGCACAATAATCTCTGGGCCCCTTTGCCGTCTGTGGCTCTCAGCGTGCAGCTGCAGACCTTCCACTGAGGAGATAATAAATACAATCCTGGCCATTATTGTTGCAAACAGCACAGCTGGAGGCTCCCATCTCATTCCCCTCATGGCCTTTCTTTGCCCCCCCTCCAACAATTCTTGCATCGTGATGCTGCAAACAATGAAGGCCAGTGAAACTGCTTGGTAGAGCATCAGCTGGGGTTTCAGGAACTGCCCCCACCCCAGCAAAGCACATGAGACATTTGCTACACCTAGTGGGTCTCCTACAAGATTTGGGAAGGGGGGGTTTGGGGAGGGGAAGGGGATCTAGGTAAAGCTAATAAAGGGTTTACCAGAAGGGCATTGTCACCTCCATGGTTCCCACCCCAGATGATGTTCCATTGCCCCAGTGATGTGGTGGTGTGGTGTCTCCTCAGCTCTTTTCCTTCCCTCCTTGGCCCAGGATCCTCCAATCCCTCTTGGCTGGTGCAGGATTTTGGAGAAAGATCATCTGAAGTGGGTTGGGAGAGCCATTTCCCCAGCAGGACCCATTTCTCACCACTGATGCTACCATGAGTCCTCATTTGCATGCCTCAGTTTCCCTCCTGACACCATAAGAATGACTAGCACCAGGACCAAAAGGTGTTCATTCCTGTGTGGGGATGGAGGTACCATCCCTGTGTTTAACTGGGAAGGGAGGACAAGTCAGGACAGTCTGGTCTCACCCTATGCAGACGCCTCCAGCCAACACTGCCACTGCCACACCTGGTCCAGCCAAATGCTACTGCTGTCTTTGTGCACCATGTCCAGCTCCTGCCTTGTCTGGACAATCTAGGAACACCAGCCCTGCTTTGTCTTCTCCAAAATGGGCAGTCAGGCTAGGGGACAGGGAAGGGGACATCTGGGGAAGTGGTTTTGGTGGAGAAGTATTTAAGTGCCTCTTGGCACTTGGCCATCAGTGTTCATGGACTCTGAAGTATGGCTGCAGTCTCAGTGACAGCCAACAGCATGCCTGCCCCTCCAGGGACCTCTGCTCACCTGTGCTGCTCACCTCCCCTGCCTCCATTCTGCCCCGATCTTTGGCCCTTGCTTTTGGTACTGCTCTGTGGCACTTCTGCCATAACATAGAGATGCTGTGAGTCATCTGGATGCAGACAACCATCTTTCTTTACCATTTAACCGTGTATTAAGCCACTTCCTAACCTAATTTGGTCTGATTTCACAGACAGGCAGAGTAAGACTTCCCAAATCACAGCATCCTAATACACGCCCCCCATATGGGCTACATGGTGCTGACTCCTTGCACCCTGTTCCTTCCCTCAAGCCAGGAGAGGCCACCATGCATCATGTTGTGAACACAGGAGACAGAGACATCATCATGAAACATTTGGGGATGGTCCTGAAAAGCAATGCTCTCCCCTGTTTTATGAGACTGGCCAGGTTCAGAGTTACCCTATAATCCTATAATCCTTTGAATTGGAGATCTCTTGCAAGAGGTTGCAACACTCTAGTCCTGGATAGACAGAGGGGCTGCACCTTCTGCATGAACTGAACCTTTGCACTGGGATTAAAGGGCTTTGGAGAAAGGATCTCGTCCATCCTGCTCTGTGAAACTTGGCCTCACCACGCCCCCTCCTACAGACATCTCATTCTCAAGGATGGGAGGAAAATGGTCAATTTTGAGGTCAGAGATGTCTCCTGTCCCACTTGGAGACTAGTCATACAAGCCCTACACACATGTCACTTCAGACATTATGGGGTTGAGGAATCACATCTAGCTTGACCTATCTGTCACAACACTAGTTTGCCTTTAAGTCTTAATTTTTTCTGATAAGGATGATCTTATTCAAAGTAAAAAAATCCACCAAAATTCAGTAAAATTAGTCCCCATCCCTGAAAGTGTTGGCCAGGTTTGGATGGGGCTCTAAACAAGCTGATCTAGTGGAAGATGTCTTTGCCCAAGGCAGCAGGGTTGGAACTGGATGATCTTTAAGGTCTAACCCAAACCATTCTGTGATTTCTCACCCCACTCCAGGGTTTGAGTTGCTGGCAAGAATCAGGGAAAAGGAGAGGAGTCAATATCACAGAGACACAGACTGCAAAAAAGAAGCAGGACGGGAGAAAGTGGAAGGAAAAGAAATCCCACAGGTGCTGGCACTCAGATATTACAGCACATGGCCCTCTGTCAGCTACGGTGAAGATAAAGTGCTTTTTTCCAGTTTGCCACTACTCTGACATACAGATTTCCAGCCTGCTTTATGCAACTCAGGAATGTGCCATGCTAAGGCAGCCAGGTTGGTTTAATCTCTTGCAGCATTTGCTCCCCAGAGCAGAGAGGCTCAGGAAATTCCCAGAGCACATATTTCCTTCTCCCCTGCCGCACACCATACATACAATGAAAACTCCCAGGAAATTAAAAAAAAAAAAAAATTGCAGTAAAAAAATCTCAAGGTTTTCCTCTAATGACTGGCTGTGCCGTTCATACATTTGCCTCGATAGGTTCAGGTGCCAAGTTTTAAGACAAGAAATGGCTTGCTCAAGCCAGCCTTTATCTCTTCCCAGCCCTCAACATCTCGGTGTTCGGAAGTTTCTTTTGATAGCCTGCCAAGGCAGCCAATACTGCAGCTACCGTGCAAAGCCTGGGGGTGGCAGGGGTCAGGAGGGCTGCCGGACAAGGATGCCTTGTCTTATCCCACCCTTCAGCCTCTGCTTCTCCCTATCAACCAGCTAACAAGAGAGGAGAAGAAGGAGGAGAAGGAAGGAGGAGAGACTGAAAGAGGATTAAAAAAAGCAGTTAGGGATGGAGGGAAAACTCTAAACCTCTGAAAGATGGTGGCTCACCTTTTTTCTCCCAGCTCTGTCTAGCACTGGGATGGCACACACGGTTGCTCACTGTGGGGCTGGGGAAGCACAGAATGTTTTTCCTATTAAAAAAAAGCCAAAAAACTTTTGAATGGTTTTTTGTTTTACAGCTGTTTTGTCCCAATTTTCTCCCACCCATTCAATGCTGGTTAATTTCTTGAACTCAGTTTTAAAGAATAGGGATGCAGGAGAACCTCAACCCAACCCTACAGCCTTTCCTGCCAGTCCAACTTGTCATCGGAACTTAACGTCCCCGGGGATGCCTGTCATCATTCACACATTTTGTCATTGGTCCCCAATGCCTCTGACAGCAGCTGTTCAAATTCGTTCAGAAAACAGCAACGTCTCCCCTGCTCCAGGATGCCGCAAGGGAGAATCTGTCCCAGTGCTGCCACCCAAGCTCCTGCCTACCCCGGTGTCAAGCATCACTCACCCCGCGCACCCGCTCCAGAGATGGGAGGTGGCAGGTCCTTGTTGGGCCATTTATAACCCACACGGGAGCAAGCACCGCCCACATCTTCTCTGGGACAGGGACTGGCTCCCGTGGGTCATGATAGGACACGATCCCTGCCCTGCACCAGGGCGATGGCAGACACCGACCCAGTTTGCCTGTGAGCGCCTGGCTGCTAACAGCAAGCAGCCAGCCAAGTTTGGCCTGCAAATCCTCCCAGGGACATGCCAGCCTGCCTCTGGTCCTTCCAGCATCTAACACGTCCCGCGTGCTTCTTATTCCTGTAGAGATCGGCGAGACACTGATCTAACTCTGCCTTTCCCCAGCACCTCTTCTCCCGGTATTCGCTCCGCTCCTTACCGCTGCAGTAAGCCGGTGCTGCCAGCTGACCCTTGGAGCGGCGATCAATGCGATATTTCAGCGCAACGCCAGCCATCGGCACCGGCTGCTCTCTGCAGAGCAATGGCACAGTGTCCGCCCAGACAAGTTTCCTACTGTAACTTCAGTGAATGCTGTTATTCAGGCTCACGGCAGCTGATTTATCATGGCAGGCACACCGGGAAAGCTTTCCATTTGAGAGACTGGGGGCTGTTCGTCCCGCTGCCGCGATGAACAGCGTGAGCTCAGCAGGGCTCGCCGTGCTCCAATGTCTTCGCTGCCACCAAATTACACTCGCTAACCGTGGTGGAGAGCGTCGGTTAACGGAGGCAATGCCACTTCCCCACGACACAAGCCACCAACTTTGTCCTCACCACCAGCTCCATCCTCACCACTCTCCTCCCAGCCTTCTCAAATACGAAGCAGGAGGACTAAAGCTGACAGACCCTTTTGTTTCCAGAGAGCTTGGCACGTGTTGTGGTTTACTGAGCTAATAAATCTGCCGTGGGCTGCGCCTTTTAATGACTGCAGCACTAATAACAAGTTTCCATGGAGCTGCTTAAAAGTTTACAGGGTGTGTGCGCTATGAGGGGAACCCCGGGCTTTCTGACCTTCTGTTTCAGAAGTCACAACCAGCAGCTTCCCTCTTTCTTTCTTTCTTTCTTTCTTTCTTCCTTTCTTCCTTTTTTTTTTTCCAATGACAGAAAGAATAAATCCTGGTCTGCTTCCTCTCCTCCCTCCCCAAACACACCTTCCTCTCCAGCTTAATCCACTTATAGAGGGGAAATTCCCAAGCAGGGAGCTTTGCCGTGCCTTTATCAATGCAATCCGGGGAGGAAAGACCCCCCCTCTGCACCTTCCAGCTTCTTCACCCTATCCAGCCGACTCCTCTATGCTTTCCCTCCCTTCCCTTCTCTTTTCTCCCCTTACCTTGAGTAAACTGCAAAACCCTGAGAGCCTCCCAGCACCAGAACCCCAACAAAAAGCCCCCGAGAGGGGAGTGGAGGGCCGGGAAAAGAGGGGGAGGGAGAAAAAGGAAGGCAGGGAGCTCTGTGTGAAATCAAAGCCCCGAAGCCGAGCATGGGAGGCGGTGCGGAGCCTCCAGCTGCTGCTCGGATTACTCTGCAGCCGTGGCAATCCCGAGCACTCTACAAACCACCATTCCACTGGAAGAAGAAGAGGAGAAGAGATTCCAGCTGGAGAAGCTTCATGCGGGCTGGGGGCTCCTACGCACCCCTTGCATCTCAAAATTCCCCTTTGGAAAAACCAGAGGTGGAGAAAAAGTAGTTTATCTCCACCCGAGACTTCTGTCCTGCCCCCTACCCTGCTACCCTACCCCGGCCTCTGAGCCCCCACGCGAGGAATAATTCATCACACCAAAAAAGTTTCCGCACTCCGAGGCTGGGGAGGGCTTCCCAGCAGGCACCCCCGGGGCTGGCCCTGCGCATCCCCGGGGAGGTGATAGGGAGGACTCAGCCCATTTCGATACAGATAGCTCGCCCCCTCCCCAAAGATGAGCCCCCCATGGTTCTGCACACCCGGGGAAAAGGGGGGTGGCTGGGGGGGGGGAGGGCGACGAGAGGGCACGCGAGGGGCAGGGTGAGGATGGAGCGGGGCAAGGAAGCGATGGGGGCCAGGGAGGGGCTGGGGGCACAAGGAGGGACTCACCGGGGCCGGGGTCGGTTCCCACCGCCGGTCCGGTTCCCACGGCGGGGCGGCCGCGCAGCGCCGGTTCCCACGGCGGGGAGCGGGCGCCGCCGGGAGCCGGCAGCAGCGAGGCTTGGGGCCAGCTGTCCCCTTCTTCCCTCCTCCTTCTCCCTTCTCCTCCTCTTCCAAGGCGTGCAGCTGGCTGGGCAAGATGACTGCCCCCTTCCCCGCAGGAGGAGGGAGGAGGGAGCTCAACAGATGGCTGCACACAAGGGAACATCTGGGAGGAGGAGAAGGAGGAGGAGGAGGAGGAGGAAGGAGGCAGGACTTGCGCTAGGCTGTGCCACTCCTGAACTGGCAGACCCCCCTTACGGGGGAAAGGAGGGGGGAGGTGTCAAGTCGGCTTTGCACACACATACACACAGTCCCTCTGCATCCCCTCTGGACAAAATTCCTTGTTGTCCCTTTGCTTTCTTGCGAAAAGAAAGCTTACTTACTCCAGAGGTAACCTCGCAGCACAACCTTGTTTCCAGCCCTGACCTCTGCAGGGCTGTATTTGCAGGAGTGAGTCCTATTCCTGAACACTGCCTGCACCCAGTTTTCCAGGCTTTTAGGGCCGAGGTCAGCTCTGGCACCCCAGGGTGCACAGTAGGATGAGGCAGCACCAAAGTTTGAGCTATGCCAGCAGGCAGGAAACTGGGGCTTATAAACTGTATGCTGCAACCCCTGGAATAGAATACCCCCCCCCCCCCCATCAAACAGATATTAATCCACACTTTTGGGAACAGAGAGTCTGAACTCCATCACTGGAGGATGAGCTCCCTGGGGCTTTGAAAGAGCAGCCCTTCACCAGAATTTCTTGACTATTACATGTAATGGCCTGGTGGTGGCTTGAGTCATGATTTTGATACTGGAAAGAGAATCAGAAGTCTACCTAGTGTCATGCTGCTGTGACATTGGAAAAGGCAAAGGGGATTGCAAGAGACCACAGTCACAGAGGACATACCCTGTGGCTGGCTGCAGCTTCTCAAATTGCACCCCTTGTGTATTCGTGGCCTTTGCCAGGTCCCAAGCTGTGTGGTTGCTTGTTTCTTAAGAAGTTTAAGTCAAGAAGGTACAACTACGCTCCCTGTGCTTACTTTTAGTAGCACTGAAATACCCACATGCTCCATACTCACATCAGAGTTTGCTCAGACCATGACCCTCAAGCAAGTATGTTGCTGAGATTTGTGTTTAGCATCTCTTAGTGATGAAAAATTGGTAAAAAAGGTTTTTTTTTGGCTCTGCTCAGCTGCTTTCTCCAAGTATGCCACTCCATGAAGATTTGCTGGGCAACTCCCACCCCTCCAGCTCTGATCAGAGGGACTGAGGCTCGAGGCAGGAGATACTGGGGGTGTGAGGAAGATGTCACAGTTACTCCTCTCCACCCGCTGCATTTCCACATAAACGTGTGGCTTATCTGCATTATATGCTCTCTCTGTGCCCATGTCTCATGAGCTGCCTTTTGGGAATCATCATCATACCGCAAGAGCTCTACCAAGGGGCAGCCCCAAGGAGCCAGAGAGAGGAAATCTCTGCTCAGGACTCAGATGACCCAAATGCTTTTTGGGGAAAACCATGGGAAAACCCCTTAATCTGGGTTGTGATTTTCCATGTAAACACCACAGTGGTATCTCCAGACATGAACAGTCTCCTGCAAGAGTCCATTCCGCCGGGTCTTTACACTGTTCACATTTTATAGCTCTGGGTAGGGGAAGTTGTTAAGCTGGAAGCTTTTGTTTAGTTTTCCATTTTGTTCATTTTTTCCATGCCTCATGTTAGGCCTTTGCCATGTCAAAGTTGGTCTCAGTAAAGCAAAATGCCAGTTCAAAGCTGGAGAAATTGGGAATTAAATCCTGTGGCTGAGATCCAGTTAATATATACATATATGTAAAAAAGTCCAGTGTATGTATGTATATATATATGCATATCTATATTTATGTATCTCTCTCTATATATATATATATGTATGTATATATATACATATATATATGTATGTATATGTATGTATATATATATATATATATGTAAGTCCAGTAGTCAGCACTGCCAGGACTGGTGATTTGAAAGGAAGAACAGGAAAACATGAATCTGGCTTAAAACCTCTGAATTTTGCTAAAGAAAGATCTGTAAATTTTGTTTTCTTTATTTGCAGCCTAAAATAAACAAGCAATATTTTCTGTTAGATGGGACAATTGTGTACTCAGGTATTTTGTTGGTCAGGTAAAAAATAATCAGCTGAGAGATGTTCTGGCTTGAACGTCTAATGCTAAGAGAGATTTTAATAGAAGTTCCCCAGTTCGAGGGAGTTGGCCAAAATCATGACAGGGAGAGGTCTGACAATTCTGGGTGACCTGTGGATAGGGATTAGCCCTGGTGTGATGCTAACAAAAAATTAGTTATGCATCCATCTGATTCTTAGGTACTTCAAACAACAACAACTGTACCAGTGTCTCACCACCATTACAATAAAGAATTTCTTCCTAACTTCTAATCTAAACCTCCCCCTGTCAGACAGGCTGAAGCCATTCACCCTTGTCCTATCACTCCATGTCCATGTCAAAAGTTCCTCTCCAGCTCTCTTATAGCCTCTTTAGGTACTGGAAGGTGCTCTAAGGTCTCTCCAGATCCTTCTCTTCTCCAGGTTGAACAACCACAACGTCCTCATCCTGTCTTAATAGCAGAAGTGCTCCAGCCTTCTGAGCATCTTCATAGCCCTCCAGCACCCTCCAGCACCCTCCAGCAGATCAAACAGTTAGCTATCATGATAATACCGAGGTAATTTTTAGAGGACGTTTAGTTTTAAGGTCATGTTTCCCACCATCACTATTTCTATTTCTTTGCCACATTGGAGCACATATTTGTAAAGGTAAAACAGGGTTTTTGCAGAGCTATGTGTCCCATGGGCTGAACCTTTACATGCAAAAACAGCCATCCTGTATTTGGACAAATTTCCCCACCTGTCTCAGACAGTTCCCTGCCTGGGACACCAGAGGAGTGTGAAAGATGAAATGGAACTTTGATTTTATCTCTTCAAATAGGTCTGGGAACCGTAAGACATCTTCCCCCAGTTAGGTTCTTCCAGGGCCATGCTGAGCCTTCGTCATGTCTTCTGTTCCCAGAAGACACCAGCTCAGTTCTGTGTTTCTCAACATCTGATAGCATCATGCCTGGTTTGACTTGTTAAAATCCAGACAACTCTTAAGCCAAAGGAAAGTTATCTGAGTCACTCTGAGTTTCTCCTGAATAAATCCTAATAGACATGTCAGGCAAAAGAAGCTGAAGTGTGAAGGAGGATGACATAAAATGGATTAGTAAGAAGAGCTAGTGTTGGATTTTTGCCTGATGATCTTTGAGTCCCTCCCTGAGATCTCATTTCCCTTCCTCTTATTATGCAAGCCCAGGAATGGAGGTTACTCATGCACCAAACTGTTGGAAAAAGCCACAAAGCCAGATCAGTGCCTTGCAATCCCTAATTCTTCTCTTCTCCCCCACATGAGAATAATCCTGCAGATGAAGGAGCCCTCCCTTTCTGCTGTGCAAGGAATTGCTCATAAACTCTCTCCTTTGTGGCTGAGATACAGTAGATGGCTTAGGAAGTTGTCCAAGCTTGATTGCATTTCTTACAGTTTCTCAAAAGGAAGAACTCACAGCATCAGCCAGGATGATTACTTCTGGAAGGGTTTAGCTATTCCAAGAAGTTAAAAAGAATGTTGATGACAATAGTAGCAAACAACTATCACCAGTTCCCACTGGGAAAATATGAAAAAGGTAGGTCTACCTGTTTGCTCTGGGAATGTTTCTCATCCTTGTGGGAGTCCTGTAGTAACTCAGAACTAGAAGTAGAGATTTTTTTGAACTCCTGTAACATGTAAGACTTAAACAAACAAGCACTTGCATCTGTGGTTTTCGTTTTATTCAGAGGAGCTTGGCAATCTTGGATACACATTGCACTCTACTGTGTACAGTAGAGTCAAAATACTTTGTCAAAAATACAGATTGTTCTGTAGGTTCATCCTCACCCTTTGTCGCTGGACCATGTCTTATGGATGGGAGCCCACCTGACAGTAACTGACTGCAGACAACTCACTTGTTCTGTATTGACCAATGGACTGGTATGGAAAATTGTGTCATTGCTTTGCTCAACACGTTGATTGTATCTTTACTGACAAGGAGCCAGCAGGAAAAATACACAAAGAATATTTGGGAAAGGAGGTAGAAGCCAGCTTCTCCTGGTGGAAGCCCCATGGCTGTCAGCAAGGGTAGAGGTTCCTTTTACTTGTTCTTCCTGCCTGGCCACATGAATTTTGCTCCACTTAGTGCCTGGTGATCCAGCTTGAGCAAGACAGACATAGGAGACCCTCTTCCTCACTGTTTATCCCCTGCCCCTGCTTTCCCCTCACTCCAAGTGCTCCACAGCCTGGTGCATTTGATATTGTTTTGACTAGTGGGATCTATGGATTTCATCTCCCTTGGGCTGAGGATACTTTTTTTCTGCATTTTGACTAAAATTCAGCATCAGAAAGGCAGGCCAGCCCTCTCTGCTTACTATTCTGTAGCCTGAGTCAAGGAGTATCATGCAGGAGCACTGAGTCTCCTATGGGGTTGCCTAGGTGCCATTCACCGAGGGAGAACACGAGGGTCTTATTCAAGTCCACTGAATCATGGAATCACAGAGTGTTTTGGGTTGGGTTGGAAAGGACATTAAAGATCATCCTGTTCCATCCCCCTGCTATGGGCAGGGACACTTTTCACTAGACCTGGTTGCTCAGAGCCGCATCCAACCTGACTTTGAACACGTCCAGGCATGGGGCAGCCACAGCTTGTCTGGGCAACCTGTGCCAGTGCTTTACTACAGTAAAGAATTTCTTCCTAATATCTAATCTAAATCTACTTTCAGTTTAAAATCATTCCATTTTGTCCTATCACTATGTGGCTTTGTGCTAGGTTTCTCTCTCCATGAACATTGGAAGAGGCCTGGGCACTTAATGATAGTTTTATTCCCACACTAGGGCCAAGCATCTACTTTTCAGGTATCATGGAGCCTAAGTAGCCCACCCAAGGGAAGTGTGGGCTTTTGTCCATCTGCTTGTGTTAGCTGTTCCTGGAAGTGGGTGGTTGTTTCCCAGCAAGCCACTCACTGGACTTTTTGTTTCTTTTTTATGTATGTTAAGACTCTCATTGAAGATATTGACTTCACTTTGACATCAGTCAATACTTAGCTCTGGAGTTAATAAATATTTAGGATTACTTGGTTGAAATCAATGTGTCCTGAGCTCTTGCTGCTGTCATTCATGGTTAGGACCTGGCCAACAAGTGGGAAAACCCTGTCATGCTTTCAAGACCCATTTCTGCAATGGTATTTGTAGATTGAGTTCGTTTTGTTAATGAAAGGTCACATCCCCACCTGTGTTGAATGCTACGTGGAGTCACCAAGGTTCACAAGATCACACAAGGAAGGAAGTAAAAAAAAGGTATTTTTATTTTTGTTTTTCTTCTCAGTTTTTCAGAACAGCTTCACCTTGATATCAAGAAATCAATCTGTAGCTTGAAGGGGTGTTTGTTTGCATCTTTCTAACACCCTTTTGGGTTTTCCACTCAGTTCCATGTCTTTGGATCCTAAATCCTCAGATGTTTCTTCATCTCTATTTCCCATGTAAACTGGATAGAATCAGAATCCCTTTGAGAAGGTGGAAATCTTTGAAATCAAAGCCAGATTGTGTGGCTCACATTACCCTGTCAATCCATACTGAAGGAGTCTGAGTGGTGCATTCAGGGAATCCGCACGCTACTTGATGCTGTAAGATACTTCAGTCATCTCATGCCCAAAAATGATACTGAAGTGTGGGTTGAGACCTCTATCCAGAAAAACAGAGACTTGAAAATTCTCTAGGAGGACAGTCTGGAAAATAAGGCTAATTTATATTGTCAAGATGAGAACAAAGGAGGAATAAGCCAAAAACTGTGTAGTGTGCATGCAGACTACAGAGACAGATCTTAAGATCCAAACTCAAAGAGTAATTTAGGCTGGAAGGGACCTTTGGAGTTCTTTGCTTCAAAACTCTAAAATCCAGCTTTCATCACAGAAGGCTCTTAAACTCATATAATATTTTGAATTTGCTAAAGCTCCATTGATGTCACATCTGTAGAGGACTGAGGCTTCACTAAACACCTGTGGCCTATTTTAGGTGGGTACAAGTGGGTAAGTGAGTACAAGTACGTTGCTGAAACAAGCCCTGCAGCAATATGTGTTGAGGAAAAAAAAGGAAATATGCAATATTTAGATTTTTTTTTTAAATGCTGTTGCTGGAGAAATTTGTTGACATACTTTTCTTGCTCCACAAGCAATGAAAGCTGTTTTCCTAGTTTGATGAATGTTTGTATCCTGCAGTTCTCCCACTTCCTCTGAGTGTCTCCTACCATTTTGGTCAGGAAAGGGCAACCTACAGCATTCCTGGTAGGGCCCTGAGTACTGGCTGGTGGACCAGTAGGTATTTGCTGACTGATCAGTTGGCTGCTGGCTTATAGGATGAGTAAGGAATTGCCTTCCCATAAGATAGATTAATTTGCATTTAATTCTCCTTTAATTTGCCTTGAATTCTCCTTTCCTGGGTTGATGATATTAAAGAAACTTGTAGGAGCTTCCTACCCCCACAGAATAGCAAAGACCTTTTTCTGAAAATGGGGTGATACTGGCCAACGTGTTTAAAAATGTTGATGCTTAATTGCTAGGCAAAAGACCACATGGGCGTCATTTTGTTCAGGAACAAGGCTAAGAGACCAAAATAACTCCAGTCCCAATAAAAGGCAGCATTTTTTCTATTCTTCTACTTTTCTCAGTGTAAGCTAAAATGATTATGCAATTCTTTTTCTTTTAATTTGAAAGGTAAAATTTGCCTATGCACTGAAGCCTTCGAAGCAAGTTTTTAGCCCAAAGCACAAAATCATTACTCAATGAAGTTAGCCTTTGAACAGCCAAATTTCAAAAGAAAATATTGATCTGGCATGCTTCTACTTGTCAATTGATAAGATTAAGCACTATATATTGGGAAATAAAGACAACAGGAGGCCAGATACTGTGAAAATCTTCTGTCTGGTGGAATAGCCTGCTGAGGGAAGCAAGGGATGCCCTTGTTGCTCATACTTTTAAAGTTGGATTAGGACAAGAATGCAAACACCTACTGTCTAATATCTAGATCCTGTTTCTTGCAATCTTAATGAAAATACTCTGACTACAGAGGGTACAGCACAGTCTTCTCCCTTCTCTGTCTGCTAATCACTCTTTCCCTCCCCTGAAGCCACCTATAATGTCCATTGCTATGGTAACCGAGCATGGTATGTATCACAGGCAAGATAACATACAAATCTTTTCCTGTTTTAATAGATCCTCTGTTTAGGCTGTAGTCTTCTTTCATCTCCCAGTTCCCCAAAGTATGTATGGTGACTTCATGGATTGGCATTTCCATACAGGAAGCTGCTGTTGGAAGCTGTCATTCAACCCACAGGCCTTAAGTCTGTGATATGTTCCTCTGAGGCTTAATTACATTTACTTTTAACTGAATGGCAAGAAAATGTTTGGAAAGAAACAATATTCATTGAGCTTGAAGTGTAATTACCCAATAGCTAAATTTGCCTGGAGAAATGGGAGTTATTGCACTCTTGGCTCTGCCAGGCAGGTCAATCATTACAGTTTAACAAATGAAGCCAATGTTTCATCTCAGCAAGTTTGCACCAGCAAACATTGATCCATTGGCTGTTTGTTCATGCTCCAAAATGTATACTCATCAATACCAGAAACCTTGTGAACCCAAGGATGAAGTCATAATGAAACAAGCAGACAGTTGTCAGCAATGCTTAGAAGATTTACATCATCTTTAGATTGAAAGAGGGTGGTTTAGATTAGATATTAGGAAGAAATTCTTTGCTGTGAGGGTGGTGAAGCACTGACACAGGCTGTCCAGAGAAGGTGTGGAAAGTGTTCAAGGCCAAGCTGGGTGGGGATTGGAGCAACCTGGTGTAGTGGAAGGTGTCCCTGCCCATGGAAGGCGGTTTGGAACAAGATGAAGTGTAAGGTGCCTTCCAAACCAAACAATTCTATAATTCTATGATATTAAAAAGTCTTCGCTTCAGGGAAAACTCAAGATTTAATGGTAAAGTCAGAAGCTGGTCTTCATGACAGAAGGATCCACCCTTGCAGTCCTCATCAACAAATAGACTTCATTTCTGCTGCAAGAGATAAGAGTGCCAGAAGCCTCCATTGAGATGATAGCTGGATTAATAAGTGATGGTGCCTTCTGTGAAGAGCAGGAACAGGCACACATCTTTGGATGGGAAGAGGACACAGAGAGGGAAAGGGATGCCCCTGACAACAATCTGACACCACCAACCTTGGTCAGGGTGACCTGAAGAAGTCCAGCAATAAGAAGCTCGTTTCATAGTGCAGCAAATGATGGTCCTCCTGTTTTCCCTTTTGAGCACTGACTTCAGTGTGTTGCTTTCCTTTTATTCATCCACTCCCATCAAGAAATAAACATGTAGGTTGAAGGTGTGAGTCTTGCTGTACTTGACAAACAGAAGCTGAACAAAGATACAGTTACTCTACCTAAATGCATGGGGATGTAAACATTGGGAAAGGAAAAGAGTTAAGTTGAAAGCTGCCTCTGGAACATGAACAACTGGATATGATGGGGCAGAAATGTTTTATAGCTGGAAATGTGATGTTTTCTGCCTCAAGTTGTGAGATAGTGGTAACAAGGCATAGATGTAATGGCCAGAAGCTTTTGCCAATTCTTTGAGGATTATCATATTTCATATCTCTGGGAAAAAACATACCTATTTGGTGGGTTTATCTCTGTCCTTCACTTACTTTTACTCTTACTCTGCCCTCCTCCCTGCAGCAAAGCTCCCCAGGAAATTGCTTCCCACTCAAATCTCAAATCCCAAATTCCAAACCCTAAGCCCCGTGGTTTCCTCTGAAGCATACTGATGACTCACATCACAGTGTACCAGGGAGCTGCATGGCAAAGAGTGGACACTATGGCAGGGAAAAGCTGCATTTCCCTTAAGGGAGTAGTGAAAGTGCCTGAGCTATCCCAAGATAAAAAGTCAAGGAATATAAGACAGCTCTGTTTTACTGGGAGACACGTTTCCAGGAATCAGCACTGTGCTTGACATATAAACACCTGAAGTGTCACTTTGCTGGGCTGGTGAGCCTTGTGCATATTATTACTGCTGAGGTAAAAACACCTGTTTGTCTGTGCCAGCTGTGATGAGGCTGTATTGCCAACAGAGCTGGGTCTCTTGGCAGCTTATCTTTTCCCCTGAATAATACAATGTTTTTCTGCTGGCTCTGCCTATAACCTCCTCCCACTGAGTGTTTTGGTGAGGCTACTGGACTCTATTGTCCAAATTGTTGATGTTTTTAGGCATTATTTGGATGAATGAGCGGCTTGCTGAGACCAGAGTTTCCTAGAGGAAGCCTCTCTTTTCCAAGGCCAAGGAAATGTAATTACCCTTGAGCCCCTCTGTTGCCCAACAGGGGCAATAAGGGGAAGAGAAGGCAGAGAGGAAAAGTGATGCAAAAATCTAATTTCATAGAAAAACAGACTGAACAGACAGGTTTCTTAGGAACAAGGAGAAGCTCTGACTTATGTGGTGAGACTGTCTCAGTAGGAGAGAGGTCCATTTTCCAATCACTACCTTATTTTAAATTAATGTTTCTTTTCTCATTTTAGATGGAGATAGCCAGTGCTATCACAGGAGGCAGCTCCCATGTCTGGTGGGAGTTCTGTGCCATTCTTCCTCCTGGTGTGGGTAATCCATGGCTGGGACAGCTAGGGGGGTGTTACCACCCATCTGTCATTTCCTGGTGTCAATAATGAGAAAAATAATTATACTGGCACTTGGCAAATTTTGTCAAGTGATAATTAGAGCCTTTGTGCTGCAGTTCCTAGGAGGGTATGAATACGGATTATTTCCTCAGAATTCACACAGATGAGGTCCAATCAGAATAATGCATCAAAAATTGTTTTTTAAGCTCATTCAGGTGGATTTTCTTGAGTTCTTGGAAAAATGTTCGAATTGTTGTTGTAGACAATACAGGAAAGTCAGTTCCAAAGAGCAGGTGAAGCAGAGAGTTACTTCTCTGGGTTTCTGTATGTGCTAGGGTTCAGTTTCCTCCCTCTGTTCAGTCCCATTCAGTAACACAGGTCACTCCTAGGGGTTGTAGCACAAAATTGCCAGTAGTTGATGACCTCTTGTCTAAGTCATGCTGGTCAAGTTTAAATGTATTGCTTTGGTCTTCTGCCATTGCTTTGCTTTATGTCTTACCTCCACCATTTTTCAGCTGTTACAGTTTTTTTTCTTGGTTTTTCTCCTCTCTTCACCTGAGTCCTCTCCCTTTTTGTCTTTATTAATCTTAAAATTGCTCCACTCTGTATCTATTTTGGCTCAAAGACATCCATGGTTCCTTCTGTTTGATACATATTTCTTTGAGGGTACATGATCCTGTTGCCCAGGCCAATGCTGTAGGTATCTCAGACTGATACATCTCCGTGAAGACACCTAAGTCTCTGAGGCTGTGATTTTCTACACAGCAGCAGTATGTAAGGAATATGTCTTTAAAAACTCCTTCTGGAGGAGAACCTCAGGTATGTGCATATGCTGCCTGAGAAATACAAATTATTCTTTTTATTTTCTTCCAGCATTTTTCTCTCTCCAATTGCTGTCTTTACTCCTGCACCAGTCACTTCAGTGTTTATTGGAAGTTTGTGTTAATTGCTTGGTGTCATTTGCAAAAGATAAGGATCTTAATGGTGTAACAGCCATTGTCATGAGATTCATCACAGCCTGCTTTGTTGCTACACTGTATGGGAAGATGAGGAAACATTAACAGCCTTCTTACTCAAGCCATTACTTAACTTCCTTCCTGCACTTACTGCTCCTCAGAACGACTGTAGTTACAATGCTTTTATCCGGAAAATGTCTAATTTTCTTACTTTCTATGGTGCTTCTCTCAAAATAAAAATCCTCAAAAGCACCTTTAAAAGCACCATCCTTACTCTTTTCCTACTCATAGTCAGAGCATAGATATTTAATCTAACCTTTTCCCACACTTTAGCGTATTTCACCACTCACTTCCTATACAATTTACTTTATTCAGTCCACAATTACTTCCACGAGGAAGTATGCATTTACAGTTTCACTAGTGGCAGTAAGATGTGCATTATTTTTCAACCTCCCTCTTTTCCTTAGTTGTGGGGTGATCTCTAATGATTCTGTGGCAACATATGCTGCTAAAAGGATGGAAGGGACTGTTGCTGCTATATAGTTCTTTCTATTTAATTGGCTCAGACTTGATGGCCTTTTTTTGTCTTATAAGCAATGTTCTTGATCTTGGTCTGGGATGATTGTATGCAGGCAGATCACAGAATCATTAATGTTGGAAAAGACTTCTAAGATCATTGAATATAACCCTTAACCCAACACTGCTAAGCCCACCACTATACCATGTCCCTAAATGCCACATCTACACATCTTTTAAATTCCTCTGGGGATAGTGATGAGAGTGTTCAACCAACTAACTTTCCATGGCTCCACCCTCTTATTTACGTTTGCTCCCAAGCAGTCAGGACTCCTCTTGGTGCTCCTAGCACAGGTACACTATTGTTCTCATTGAATCCAATCTTCTTCCATCTCCATTTCACACCTTGTTTTCCTGCTGCTTCTCTATACCTTGAAAAGATTTACTTGCCTTTGGAAATTTTCCTCTGCTTTCTTTTGTGCTTTTGTTTCCACTCTCCCATAATCCTTGGCTTTGTTTGCATTTTTCCACTAATGCCTTTGTTTTGATGTTTGTCCAGCTCCCCCTTGTTTGCTTAGGCCTCCCAGTAAGTTCCCTACTGTGTTTTCTATTGCTTCCTTAAATATTTCCCATCTGGTCTCTACTGAGATTTCTTTATCGTTCCACAGTAATGGCCTGAAATTCTCTCCAAGCGTTACCTCCTCTGTCTCTCTCAAGGACTTGCCTTTTAACTTTGCTGGATCAAATTTAGCTCCAGTGTCACCCATCTTCTCCTTAGGCCTTAATGCATTTGTCATCTTTTCAATAAGTAATTCATGACTGCTGCTGCCCTTCAGCATCGCTATAGACTTTCACATCCAGCAGTGACTCTGTTGTGCCTTTTGCAGATAATCATGTGGTCCATCTGTTTTAGTGTGTGACCAGTTGGTGACCCCTTGCAAATCCATAAGGGACCCAAATGCCACCAGTGATCAGGTTATGCACCCCACAGCAACTACTTCAACTTCTCACCAGTCCAGCTCCTCCCATATGGCCCAGCATAATCTTTCACTCTTTATTTCTGATTTCATCCTCTGGGTTTACAGCTTTCACCTTCACAACTGCCTCAAAAGGTTTCAAACACCACATTGATAAAATTTATGTTTTCCCTTCTCTGCGACTTGTTTTGGTGCATAACAGCAAATCACAGTCAGGCAGAGATCACCGTAGATTGCAGTAAATACCCCTGTGATGATTGTCTCAGGCAAGAGTTTTCTGTTGTTCACAGAAATCCTTACTCCTCTTGCACATGGAGGCAATATTACTCATCTGGGAAAAAAAATAAACCAAACAAGCAAACAAAACCAGAAATAAGTATGATATCCAAATTACCCATATTTTCAGGGTGTCTGCTTTGGCAGCTGTGGATGTATAGCTTGGCTGTGATGCTCACTAATCTGGGGTGAGAGGGAGGTCCAGGTGCCCATCTCAAAAGGTGTGTGATGTCCTTAGACATTCTTCCACTTCCGTGACTATTTCCTTGTGTTTGGGTCATCAAACAGATCAAATTGAAAACTCTTCCTGCAATAAATTCTGTATATAATATCTGGTTATACCTGTCTGGTTTATGTGAAAACCTCACCATCCTTTGCAGGACTTGTTGGCATGGGTATCAGTGCCACCTTCATGTCTTGCTTTCCACAAATAAAATTTGCATTGCTTTGACTTAAAATCTGATTTTTCCTCTACATGCATGGACTGCTCAGACATGTTGAAGTGAATTTCTTTAGCAGAAGATACAACTTTTTTTTTGTTGGTTTGTTGTTTTTTTCTTTTTTCTTTTTTTTTTTTTCCTTAAACAAACTCATTAGATTTTATTCAGTAATATTTGGTATGACATTTTTGGGTCATTGCCTTCCATCACCCAATTATGGAGATGTAAAAAGTCTGTATCCTGGCATAGGAGCAACCTATCTTCCTCTAATTTTCAGGATATGTGATAACGTGTTTATAAAAATATTCTGAGGTAGAAAACACATTGAACAAAAAGGATATAAAAGGATTGAATTTGAAGTTAAGGTAGCCACATTTAGGTGTCTGTGTCGGGTGTCTGCATGTGAGCTATACATCTGAGCTCTCACAGCAGTGAACAGAAATGCAGTTGCTGCCTAAGTACAACCATCCAGTGCTACGTGAGATGCTGGCTAGGCTTTTCTGCTGTCCTATAGTTGCCTGTCCTTTAGGGGACAGGAATGAACAGGTCTTGTGTTGTGTCATCCAGCACCACAGAGATGTGTCAGACACCCTATACCACCTCAGAAGGCTGTTGATGTTTTCATTTGCACTAGTTGTTCAGCCTGGAGAAGA
Source organism: Pseudopipra pipra (assembly GCF_036250125.1). NCBI lineage: Eukaryota > Metazoa > Chordata > Aves > Passeriformes > Pipridae > Pseudopipra > Pseudopipra pipra. The sequence goes on along the minus strand of NC_087550.1, from coordinate 30,596,352 downwards.
GAAGCCTCCAGGAAGACCTTAGAGCTCCTTTCCATGACTAAAGGGGCTACGACAAAGCTGGAGAGGGACTTTTGATGAGGACATGGAGTTACAGGACAAGGAGGAATGGCTTCAAACTGACAGAGGGCAGGTTTAGATTAGATATTAGAAAGAAATGATTCACTGGGAGAAGCTGTGGCTGCTCCATCTCTGGAAAGTGTTCAAAGCCAGGCCAAGTTGGATGAGGTTCTAGTCTAGCAGAAGATGTCACAGCCTGTGGCATGAGGGTTGGAACTAGATGATCTTTAAGGTCCCTTCCAACCCACACAGTTCTGTGATTCTGTAAAATATCTGTGAAGGCACATAATGGAGATGCTCTCTCCATGTTATGCTGTTTCCAGGACATCCATCTGTCTATGTGCTGCTACCACTAGTGCAGCACGAGAAGGGACTCCAGGTGGTATAATATGATAGGAGAAGGCTATGGCATGAACAGTCTGAGAGACCAGAACTTGCTTTTTGTTTGGACATATTGCAGCCAGGATTGCTGATCTGCAGAAACCACAGCCCCTGCTCTGATTTCCCCCAGCCTTAGGAGCAGAGGTGGAATGAGGAAGATGGTTTACAAATTTAGAAACAGGATATCATCTTTCTTACAGTCATAGACTTTAACATAGAAGAGGCATTAAATATCACCTTTATTGTCTTCTTCCAAGGCCAAGAAGTTCCCATATTTTGAGGGGAGCTTGTTAACAGCACCTGGAATGCTGTTGCGTTTTCAAATAGGGAGATATGGCAATGAAATAGGCATAAAGTCTGAGCAGCAACTGAACAACTTTCCTCATCTCTCAGCCTCCCCCCAAATGCTTATACAATTGAAAATGAAATTACACCTCTGGGCTGAGCTGCAGCCATTCTCCTCAGAGGCCCCTTCAATCCAATTGGCAAAGAATGGGGTCTGGCAAGGCTTAGTCAGCTTGTGTTTGCAAAACACTTTGGAAATGAAAACGGCTGAGCAGCACTGAGTCATTCAGCTGTGACTATGGAAAAGTGAAGTGTGTGGAGCTTAGGAATACATCTGGATGCCCTGTGGAGGCTCCAGGATCCAACTAGGATAACTGTGGTTAAGTGTAGAGTTCATATTAGCTACAATAACTCAGGACTGACCACAGCACTATAAACTGCTCTCAGAAAAGTGAAGTTTTGGGTGTTTTTGCAGGCTGAGTAGCCTATTTGGGATAGACAAGCACTGTGCTTTGGAAATGTATTCTGCTCACTAGTACAATGACAGAAGTCTGGCTGTGCATCGTGGAGGGAAGCACTGCTGCTCCGAATTAATGCTAACCTTGCACAGAGAAGGGAATTAATCTGGTCAGCAAAATCAGATATTTGGAGAAAGACAAACAAGACCAAGTAATGTTTCCATATTCAGGACATTCTCATTTTCTATATTGCCTGACTGCCATAGTAACTGCTGCCCTTTGTATCTCCTGTGACCATTGCTGTGTTGGTGCTGACTCCCATTTGATGGGTGAGAAACTGGGGAAAAGGACCATTTTCAGACCCTCTATTCTGATGCTTCAGCTCAAGAAGTGAGGAGCCAATCAGCCATTTCAGGGTTCATAACAAATCACGGTAATTGGAGGCTGTAGGTGCCTCCTTTATGTATCTTTTCCATTTCTTCCAGAGGACCTGACCCCAGTACGCTAGAAGCCACTGGATTTGAATCTGCCTTTTCTAGGGGACCTGATGGTCTGTCCTTATGCTGCTTCTCTTCCGGTTATATAGTTCTGCACTTAGGTTTCTTTTTTTTTCAAAGGGCAAAGGCGGTGGTAGGAGAGAGAGAGAGAAAGAGAGAGAGAGAAAGACAGAAAGGCCAACCAGGGAAAAAAAAGTAGGTGTTTCTTTTAAAAACCCTTTTCTTTCTCTTTGGTATTGTGAACAGTTCCAAGCAAACCTCCATCTGCAATATTAATTTGGGTTGTTCCTTCCCTCTGTCTGCAGGGAGAGGTCTCTGTTAGCCAAATGATTATTCTTGGAATAATAAAAACTTGCAGCTGGAACCAGGAGCCTGGCTGAGGCAGACAATAAAACCAAGGGAAGGCATACAGAAAGAGGAGATCGCTTTGTCTTGCCATGCTCAGAAATCTCCCTGTCTGTGTGGCTGTGTGCTTTCACCCTTCTGCAGATCAAACCCTTCAAAATTAACCCAACTGCTGATATGGAATAAAACAAGCGAGTATGGAAGGAAAACTCTACCTGAAATAGCAGTGGTACCTTTAGCAAGAGGGGAGGGTAGGCAGCCTCCAGCTTGCAACCCACATGTAATAGCTTGTGTAAGGAGGGAGGAATTGAAACAGAAATCAGAATGAAAATACCACCCTGTATTACTCTACAGATGGGGGGGGGTCTCTAAGCTTTGTCTTAAATAATGCAGTGAATAATACTCCATCAGGTGTTGTCATAGCAGAACTGCATAAAACCAACAAACTGGGGTGTCTTCAGGATGCATTTAAGCCTAAAATTCCCTTAAAGGTAGGCTTAAGTCTGTTCCCTGCTCAGCAAACACATACATGCATTGTGTACAATCACTTGATGCCTAAATCCTTTTTATTCCCAAGGGTCTCAAGAGCTTTGCAAGCATTAGCATGATAAAACATGACACATCAACACATGCATAAAGTACAATGCAGGGGCTATCAGCTAAAATATGCTTATTACCTGTGATCTCATGGTGTGCTGTCATCTCAGCTCCTCTCTAAAGCTGATGGAGGTGAGAGCTCATGAACCATATGACAGAAGATCTCATTCAGCTTTGGAGCACCAGGATGTGGCCAGGAAAGCCTGGTTGGGGTCTAGGAAATGATGAGTGAGCCAAGGAGAATTAAGTACTTGATGTGTTTGACTGCACTTAGGCTCTCACCTTCTTAAAGAGAGCAGAGAGAGGGTCTTCTCTTAAATTTAATGATGCCCAAAGTTTATGCTGGTTAAGATTTGGATCCAAAGGTGCTGTGAATCCTCATCATGGAAAGGTGTCCAAGTCACCAGGAAAATGCTTTTTTTAATGTACTACTAAACATTTTCCAAACTGACAGGGTCAAGCTATCCCTTCTCTCTCCTCACTTTCCTTGGAGCCAGATGCCCTTGGAGACTGCTCAGTGGTTAAGCATTTTGAGAGGCACAGGGATGCTCATTGCTGTACTGTGTGTCTAAGGAAGCCAGTCTGCTCCACGACTTGGCAGAGAAGCCAAATTCCTTGGCCTGGCCCTCAACCACAGTCTCATCTTTGCATACCAGGAGCAGTAACACTGCTCCCAGCTTTTCACAGAGCCAGATCTGCCATTAGATACCAAATCGGGAATAAAGGAAAAACCATCACACTTACTATGTTTTCAAGGCAGATGGAAACAAAGATGTTTTGCTTTTGAAACCACAAAATTTTGCAGTTTACAAAGAATTCCTTGCATCTCCTCTAACACTCGCTGTCCTACGCTTCTTACCTCCTTGCTGGCTCATCACATGCTGCTCCCTGTCCTACTGACCTTCCCTCATCATACCCCAGAGAAAAAAGCAGGAACAGAACATATCCACATCAAAGCCCCAGCACCCTGAAGGGAAGTCAGATGTGTATACTGGCATTTTGGAGAAATGCATAAAGAAAATCCCAGATGGACAGGGTTAATACCTGACTCAATCCAGATGGTCCTGCCTCGGGTCCAGAACTACTAATGATGTAAAGCATCTCTTAAACCACTGTGTGTTAGAGGGCTAAAAGAGCTTTAGCTCTTCAACATTCCTCCCTCTCTACTGCATCCCATTACTGACACCATTCCCACCATTATTCTCCTCTGCCTTCTCCCTCCTTTGTTCCATATTTAGGAATATATGAAATGCAAAGAACTACAATGCCAACAGGATTATAGAATAAAGGAGAGATTAGCTGGGATGGGAGGGCAGCTGCTAAAAAGTCTCTGTTTGTTCCCATCCCTCCTTGCAGCCCTAAGTGAGAACTGGATCCCATTCCAAAACCAAGCTCCAGAGCCAAGCACTGGCTAAAGACAGAGCCCAGCCAGAGCCCAGCTTCACCTGACTTGGGAACCTCAGATCCTCCTCAGCTCTATTTCCAAGTTTGGTGCAGGAATGCACACGCATATTGGGTCACATCTTGCCTCACCGATTTCTTCAAGTGCTATTGCTCAGTAAGAGAAAGAAAACCAAGCTGGTGTTCAACTTTCCTTCCTAGACCCTGCCTTGACCCCTCTTATACATCAGTCCTTGTTGTTTACAATACTCAAAAATGTGTGTCTTTTACCCCGGCACCTCTGTGTAAACTGATACCAATTCCAGCAAGCTGTTTCTCTTGTTAAGGAGTTTAGTTTGCCAAACTGAAATTTGAGAAATTCAGACCAGAAGGAAATAAGAAGAGCAATGGAAATTCCCCAGGGAGCAGGATCACAGAGAAGTGTGGGAGGTCCTCAAACACAAGACTGGAGGAATTCCCACCAGACAAAGCCTCATCCAACCAGCAGCAATGAGGTTGCTTTTGGACCTCGGATAAAATTCCCCAGGAATCTGTGTGATGCTAAGAACCCATACATACTCTCTGTAAAACTCTACTGTACTTTGTATGGTATAATGTATTGACTTTACAATAAAAACCTATTAAAATTTAAAGAAAATTAAATCTTGAAATCCAAACCCTGAACCTGACCAAAGGAAGTGTTTTAATCCTGCCAATCCTTCCATGCCCTCTAGGACACTCACTGGGAACCTTTCCATTGCCACTGAATTTGTGGGGAAAGATTCAGTTACTGCAAGAATGGCACAAATGATAGGTAGGTGCAGAGGCAGACGGATGGAGACAGGAAGGGAGGAAAAGAAAGTGCAAAAGCAGTTGTGATTTTATTTCTTTTGACTGCATCACTCAGACTCTGAGTAAAACAATATCAAAACACTTCACTAATCTATACAGCTCCACATGTGTAAACATGTTATGACAAACACTGGGAAGTTCTTACACCAGGGTCTCATTTTTCTTTATAGAAAATATTGGAAATATTCTTAAATTCTTAAATCTGAGAAGCGCCATGGCTGGCTCTTTCCAGCTCCAAAGGAAAGCTGTGTCATTTGGGCAGTGGAACTGACTCAAATACCCAAGCTGAAAACATGCACCACAAAATGCTAGAGCAGGTGTAGGGTAACTAACCCATATCTGTGTCTGAAATAAAGAAATGAATAGGTTAAATAAGCCTCTTTTGTAAAACATTACAAAGAAAGCATAGAGTTCTCACTTACCTCCTGTATTTTGACTACTTTTTACTTTTCACCATCAAATACTAGTGGATGCAGCAATGATTATCCACAAGGTAAACAGATTTACCTCCTCCTTTTGATGAGCATGGGTTTCCCCAAATCCCATCTCAGGCAGCACCTTGTGCAGACCAGCCCAGGAGAGCATGTCCTGAAATGCATGTTGAACTGGACACAGACAAAAGAAAACACTTACCTGGTATATTAGGATGGGCATGAGCTAAAGGCCGTGCTGCTCAGCTGTGCTGGTACACAGATTTTAAAGCATCACAGGAACATGGAAGAAACTTTTCACCTCCAAGGGACTCTGGTTGTATGCATGGCTACCCTGGAGCTGAGAAGGGTTAATCAGTGTAATATTGGGTGACCTCATTGCTCCCTACAGCTTCCTGAGAGGGAATCAGAGAATCAGAATGGTTGGGTTGGAAGGGACATTAAAGATCATCTAGTTCTAACCCCTACCATGAGCAGGGACACCTTTCACTAGACCTGGCTGCTTAAAGCCCCATCCAACCTGGCCTTGGACACTTCCAGGAATGGGGCAGCCACATCTTCTCTGGGCAACCTATGCCACTGTCTCACCCCAGTAAAGAATTTCTTCCTAATATCTAATCTAAATCTATCCTCTTTCAGATCAAAGCTGTGCCAGGGGAGGTTTAGACTGGACATTAGGACATTTCTTTACCAAGAGGATGATCAAACACTGGAACAGGCTTCTTAGAGAGGTGATTGATGCCCCAAACCTGTCAGCGTTTAAGAACTATTTTGACACTGCCCTTAATAACATGATTTAACTTGGTCAGCCCTAAATTCATCAGGCAGCTGGACTAGATGACCATTGTAGGTCCCTTCCAAATGAAACATTCTATTTCTATTCTATTCTATTCTATTCTATTCTATTCTATTCTATTCTATTCTATTCTATTCTATTCTCAGCAGTATCATCTAGTCAAGAAAAATGAGCTGCTGGTAGAGGTTTTGGATTTGCTTTTAACACATTTCACAAGGCAAAAGAAAGCATTTGAAGAGGTAAAAATGGCCATAAGCAGCTGCAGAAGGTACTTAGAGTGAGCTGGAGAGATAGCTCTTTGCATGGAAAAGGCAAAGCAATCTGTGGGCTGGGGTGTCTGATTACAGCAAAGCATGCCTGTTCTTAGGTCCCTGGGACACAGGCCTTCAAGCCACAGATGGGAAATATGCTCACCTTTGGATGGTTTGGATGAGAGAGGTCAGTATGTGAGCTCCTGTATCATACAATCATAGAATCACAGAGTCATAGGACGGCTTGGGTTGGAAGGGACCTTCAAGACCATCCCATTCTGAAATCCCCGCTATGGGCAGGGACACATTCCACTAAACCAGGCTGCTCAAAGTCCTGTCCTACTGAGCACTGTTTAGTACCAAGAGAGACAAACTGCTCTTCTGGATAGGTAAGTTCCTTCTCCAACCGCACCAGTCTCCTGGCAGGAGCAGCTGTGGAAGCCCTGAGGCTCTCCAAACCATAGCAAGTACCTCACCAGGAGTGAGCCCAGGCTGTTCTGAAGCCGTAAATAGATACTTCTCCTTCTGCTGGGAAGAGAACCATGGCTCTGAGTCAACTGAGGAAAGACACAATGCACACAAATAGGAAAATACTGGTGGGTTTGGCTCAAGCAAAGAGTATTTCTTCATGCCAATAGCCTTTCAGAGCTGACTTTAACAGGCACTCCTGGTTGTATCTCAACAGGAATTCAGCTCTGGGAAAAAGCTCTCTAGGTGCATGAAGAAGACACTCAGTCCCATCAGCAGTTGCTAAATGGGAACTTGGGTGCCAAATTCAGGTCTGAGGATCCTCACACCCTCTTTCTGTGCCTCTCTGCACAAGGGAAACCTGGCTGTATGCTGACCACACTGTATGCAATGCAAAGCATGTCTCTTCTCAAATGATATCCCTTGGAGGAGAGTTTTGGCTTCTGCTTGGATCAGAGGAGAGCAGAACAGGTAGACTCCAGGCTTGGAGTCAAGGTCATAAAATGCTGCTTTTTCACAAAACTGATATTCTCTCTTTATTCTCTCTGTTCTTTCCCACCCTACACAGGACAGTTCAATATTACAGCTCCTGTTAATCATTCATCCCAGACTGTATTTGCTTAGGTAGAAGTTCACCTCATGAACTTCCTTGAACCTGCCCGATCCAGCCTTCCTGGTTGTAAATTGGCAAGAACTGTAAATTGGTGACGAATGATGACCACAATGAACAGGCATTTCTTTCTTCCTTCTGTAAGCAGTTTCAGGATGATTTTGCAACAGTTTAAAGCATGCATGAACTTTGCTTCTCATTTTTGCCTTGATGGTGCCTGGCCATGACATCAGTGTGTCTCAGAGGCATACATTAGGTCCAGACTTACATTATAGGTGTCATCTGAGTGAAATAAAACACAAGCTTGTGAGGTAATGATTAAAGAATAATCTCAGATCCTGAGGGTCTCGTTCCTCCTTGTAGGATGATGGGTTGTATGGTGACATGGGGCACAGGAGAAATGGAGAGTGCACAGAAAGGAGGTGATGAGGGAGGTCCTTTGGACCTTTCACCTTTCATGCAGCTCTCCCCTGGGTACCCCAGACAGGGTGTTAGGGTCATGGGCAGGTGGGAGGTACCGGGGATGTGAACAAAGCTCAGTGTAGATGTTGAGGGGTTGTGAGCTGAGCTCCAGTTATCCTGGTTCTTTACTCTGGAGTGTTCAACCTGATTTAACCTCACATAACCCTTACTTGTTTGAACAGTTTATAGTAGAGCAACATCACTGATTTCAAGAGATGTGCATCAACAGAAAGGCAGCACAGGCAAACTGAACGAATCTAGCCCCTGAAACATCTGGGACTAATACACTCAAGTGGGAAACATCTGCTTTACATGAAGAAGGTCAAAAGGGGCTACTAGCCAGGAAAGGAATTCATGATCATGGTAAAAATATCTCTGAAATGTCTGAACAGACCATAGTTAGGAGCAGAAGAGGCAGCAGAGATGAGGCTGGATTTCATCCTGAGGGCAACAGAGTGCACATCAGATGCTTGGTGCAAGCTGCTCTGAACGATGTTGGTATATCCTGCTTGGAGGAGCCATTTGACATTCAGGAACTTTGGTGTGATAGCACCATAGGTGATGACAAGAGTCCTCCATCTTTTTCTGAGCTTGAGGGTAGAAGATAAAAGAGTGTCAGAATTGTAGGAGAGAATATCCTCTGGAATTAGACATGGTCAACATGCTCCTGCTGCTGTAACCAGCACTGCTGAGGTGGGGAAGATTAGAATTCTGCAAGCTTCAACTACCTGAAAGGAGGTTGTAGCCATGTGGGGCTTGGTCTTTTCTCCCAAGTAACAAGTGACAGGACCAGAAGAAATGGCCTCAAGTTTCACCAGGGGAGGTTAAGATTAGATATTAGGAAAGATTTCCTCCCCAATATGATTGTCAAGCATCATAATAGGAAGCCCAGGGACTCACCATCCCTGGAAGTGTTCAAATGCATGTAGATGTGGCATCTGTGGGCATGGTTCAGTGGTGGGCTTGGCAGTGCTCATTAATGGTTGAACTTGATGGTCTTAGAGGTCTTTTCCTTCCTACATGAGTCTATGATTTTAAGCTAACCTGAAGGTTGCTAAAATGCATCTCCAGTCCACAGGTTGGATAATACCCATGTGCAAGTCCTTGGGTGCACTGCACAAAAAAAAATAGGGTGGTGTAATGCCTCAGTCCCAGACTGGTTCCATGGTTGACTTTCCTGCAAATAAATTAATGCAAAAACCCACCAAAACATATCAGTGGAGCAACTTCACTGAATTGAGTAGAGGCTCTCCCTAGTTTATACCACAGTAGAATGGGGCAAATATGATCTCTTTCCTTCTGGTAGAGATGGAAGCCAAGGAAAGTCTTGAAGGTAGGGAGCCCCACCAAGACAAGGAGCCAAACTCTGCTTCGGCAGGTGTCACTTTTGTGGCTTCAGGATGTATGCTGTTGCTTTCTGGAGGATTTTTGCCTTGTCTACTCTGGTATGGTTCCTGAAAGAACCTGCTGGAGAGCAGAACCAGCTGGTGCAACAAAGTCTCTGCTGACCACCAGAGACTGGCATGGGAAATGGCAGCTCCATTACTCCTTGCTCTGCCTGTAAACTGCACTTATATGGCAACGCTGAGAGTTTGTAGGCCATTGCTTCCTTTATTCTCTATGACCTATCTGCTGTGCAAAGCAGGTTGGTGTAAATGGGAAGCAGCCCAGGCACAGCACAGTGCAGCAGCAGAGAGAGGAGAGGATGCTCCTTAGGAAGCATGGACCTCAGTTTGCTCCTGTGGGGGAAAACCCCATAAGGCAGCTGTGCTGCAACCTGCTGAATATAATTATCACTCCAGCCACATTTTTTGGGCTTCAGTTCCTCTACTTCCTGACTCTATGTCAAATATGGAGGGATGAAGGCAGGGTGATGCTAGGTTCTCTGACTCCTGGCCCGCTTAGCATCCCTTGCTGTGTTTGCTCAGCTGTGGCTTTTTCCACTTCAGAAGAGTTTCCCTAAAAACAGAAGTGATGGTGGTGATGGTGGTTATGAATAGTTGCCTTTTGTCCCCTCCCTGAAAAAGGTCACACCTATTTAATGGGTCAGGTAAATAAATACAGCAGTTTTTCTACCAGTATAGTGGGTAGATAAGCTGTTATAAAACACCTTTGGACAACATGACAGTTTGATTATGTGGCCTAATTTCCAGCGTAAAACACCTGACAACATATTGCATTATTAAGGTACATGTCAGATAAAACCCAGGGCTGAGAGGGGGCATTGCTCTGTTTCCATCCTTTGAGGTGGATGGATGGATGTCCTATACCTTCATGCTCTTCTGTCTTACAGAACTAGTTTTTTGAGCTGGGATAACCTCTAACTGGATTATATCAGGGTGAGGTCCAGGAATGCTACAGTAATAGAGTAGCTGTCGAACAGGAGGAGTCATTGCTGCCCTCCTGGGACTTCTCATGGACATCTGAGAGTGAGCTCAGCCCCAGGGTTACGTTACCCTGTGTGGTATCCAGATGAGGTCCTAGGGTACCCCGAAAAGCATCTCTCTGTGCTTCTACTTCCAGACCAAAATTACTTGCTTGCTCCTTTCTTCATGTTGCCTTTTGCTTCTAGACTTCAACCGTAGTACAGGGTCATTTGAGGGGTTTTCTGCTGAGACGAAGCCTTGTCTGCCAACAGGACAGGCTCTTTTTCCCATGGCTTTACCCTACTTGCAGGGGAAGGAGTTACTGTGTGTTGTCATAGCTGAGAAAAATATATTTTGGAGAGAACTTTAAACTCCACTGGCAAGCAGAATGCCTCATGCAATGGGTTCCCCATCCCATAATTTACTGGAAAAGCTGGGTGTGGAGATATTAAAGTCAGCACTGTGCTACCAGGAAATCCCTCTAATAGCATGTTCCTATGGATATTTTCATTTTGACTTAGAAAAACATCTATTATACATGTGAAGAATCACATGGATAAATGGGAAGAGCTGTAGGTTTTGTTTTGTTATGTAGGTTGAGGAGTGGAGCGTGCTAGTGCTGTTATGGGCAGCAGGCTCTATGGTGGGTGTGAATATTATTTTAAGATCTCTGTCCCTTATATGCTAGTGCTTACATCATTGTGGGAAAAAGCACTCAAATAGCCATAATGTGGATTAGCCATGTTTCCTCCTTCTGGGAGATATTGCAGCAGTCCAGATTTTCAAGTGCTCTGCTTTCAGAGCACTGTGACCTCTTCCAAAAAATCTGTCCCGTTTCTCTGGGAGCTCTCCTGGCTCCAAACTCTGTAAACACTCCATATGTATCAGTGAAGAGAGAAAAAAAACCCCAAGAATCAACAACTGCAGAAACACCCAAGGCCCATATGGGAAAAAAAAGGCACATTAAGGGGCCTAAATAAGGGTCATACTACCATGTGAGCGACTGTTTGATTTTTTTTGCTTTAGCTTTCATTTCCTAACTGCCTCAGATATTTTCTGGGCTTTTATGGCAGGTGGGGCTGATGCATGGCTCTTTGCCCTGATGAGACAGCCAGCTCTGGTCCTGCAGTCCCTGTCCCTGTAAAGCCCTTGTTGTCTCAAGAACACTTCAGGGAAAGTTTCTTGCAACTGCTTGGCTGGGCACGCAGCCAGCAAAGCCAGTCCCTCTGGGCTCATCAGGAGAGACCTTGTACTACATTTTCCACTATACTTATCTAATCTTGGCTTGCGTCCATCTAGTGTTTGTGCAGTAATTACCTCACTAGGCAAAACAGTTCCACTGCCTAATTGTCTTCACTCTCAGGAAATTGTTCCTAATAGCCAGCTAAATGTAATCTCCCTTTCCTTGCTCAATCCACCACAGCAAACCTGTACAGCCCTTCTCCCTCTGCTTACAGTCCTATACATGAAGTGATTATATGGCGTTATCTGCTCTTATTTCTCTAGGTCAAACAAGAAAAATTACTTTCTAGGATTCGTGTGACTTGCAACCACTGTCCTTAACTCATTTTCCCTGGGCTGGTTTGAATTTCTCTCTGCAATCTTTCAGATCATGTCCAAAACTGAACTGTGTTCTGCTCCCAAGTGCATTCGACCCATGAATCAAGCTACCACAAAACAGCTTTTCCTTACAAAAACAGGAATGTAAAAAGAAAATACTTTTTTTTTAAACTTCACTAAGGTTTTGAATCATAGAATCATATCACAGAATCACAGAATCAGCTAGGTTGGAAAAGACCTCTGAGATCATCAAGTCCAACATTTGACCTAACACCACCTTGTCAACTAGACCATGGCACTAAGACATCTAGTCTCTTCTAATATACCTCCAGGAATGGTGAATCCACCACCTCCCTGGGCAGTCCATTCCAATGTCTGATCACTCTCTCTGTAAAGAATTTCTTCCTAATGTCTAACCTAAACCTCCCCTGGTAAGGCTTAAGACTGTATATGTGTATATAGTATTTTTATATATATATATATATGTATATATATGTATATATATATATATATAATCAATTAGGTTGGGAAAGCCCTCTAAGACCATCAAGTCCAACCATTAACCCAGCACTGCCAAGCCCAACCACATCCCCAAGTGCCACATCTACATGTCTTTTAAATATCCCCAGGGATGGCAACTCCATCACCTGCTCTGGTGCTTGACAACTCTTTTGGGGAAGAAATTTTTCCTAAAATCTAATCTAAACCTCCCCTGGTGCAACTTGAGGCCATTTCCTCTTGTCCTATCACTTGTCACTTGGAAGAAAAAACCAACCCACACCTGTCTACAACCTCCTTTCAGACAGTTGCAGAGTGCAATAAGATCCCCCTGGGCCTCCTTTTCTCCAGGCTAAACAACCCCAGTTCCCTCAGCTTCTTCTCATCAGACTTGTGCTCCAGACCCTTCCCCAGCTCTGTTGCCCTTTTCTGGACACTCTTCAGCACCTCAACGTCCTTCTTGTAGTGACGGGCCAGAAGAGTTTTCTTTAAACTTTTTTTCAGTGGCTTTCAATGGTTGATATATCCTTCATTTTCCAAGTGTAAGGTAAATGTTTGCAGATGATCAACAAGCTGGATCTTTAAATAAAATGTTATGTAGTTTAACTGAAAGAGTTGGCACTTCAGATCTCCTACTAGCTTGAATTCACATTTTTGGTGGGGTATCTTGTGTCAGTAGATGTTAGGGACATTTCCATGCAGCTTCTCAACTTGAAGGCTTTCCCATGAGCCTTAAAAACAGCACAGAGAAAATCCTAAATCACTAAGTCCTTGTGTTGAGCTGTAGAATTTCATGACCTTTTAGGTCTGTCTGCTGGAGCTTCATGTTAGAGAGGAGCAAAGCTGAGGGCTAGGTGAAGCAAGGATCAAATGGGTTTCTTGTACGGTGTGCTCCGTGCAGGAGTTTAAAAGATAAGTGTATATTGAGGGAAATTATCTGGGACATCAGGGTGGATTCATATTTGACAGCCATCAAATGAGGAGAGAATGGTGCATGGGGCTTGCTGGAGAACTGCTACATGAGAAAGTCTTGGGACTGCCTGAGAGGCCAGCTTCTGTTGCCTGCCCATCCCTTCTGCTTTGGTGTGACCTCCGAAAGGTGTTCTTTGCCACAGCTCCATGATATAGAATTGACATACCCGCTTCCTAAAAGCTCTGCTTCTTAAAACCTCTATGTATCTGTCTCACCTTCACTTCATTGATTTTTCCACCACCTCTCTTTCAAGAAGCTTCCAACCGCTGTTTTCCAGATCTCAGACAAAAGCAACTGGCCCAGCAGAGTCTCATGGTGGGAGCAGGTGGGAGGAAAAAGGGTTATGTTTGAGCTCAGAGGGTTGCACCATCCTGGTAGAACCAGTTTCCCCAAGGAGTCACATCCTGCTGGGCTGTTAACACCCCTGTGCTGGTACCTCCCCTTGTTTCTCACATCTGTGCTATCCCCAAATGCTGTTGGGAAAGGGGGTTTGTCTACTCCCTGAGAAAGCTTGTAGCTGATGGGGAGACGGGATCTCCCTGTGCACTTCCTGCTGCTTGAGCCATCACATGTTGCTTGTCTGCTTTAGCAATTCACAGGCTTCCATGGAGAACTTAACCCTGACCCTTATCACCAAGGACTGCTTGCGGACACAGCTGGCATGTGCTGACCACTAAGCCACGACCTAAGGAGTGTTTACCCCCACATTGCTTTACAGATTGCCTTTAGGTCTCCAAGCATTTGACTTAGGGATTTCACCCCTGTTTTTACAGGACCTAGTACAACAGTTTGTGCTGGAAACTCATGCCTTCCCTCAGTAAAGGTGCTCCATGGCGATAAAGAAGAGGATCAAGACCATGAAGGGAGTGCTACCACCAACCTGCATGCTGAAGCATTTAAAGAGATGGTTGTAGATGAAAAAAGAAAGTGCCTGTGTTAATTCCTCCAACCCACAACGAGACTTTGGTCTCAACAGCTGATGGAAAGACCGTTTTCCCTTGTGAGAGCAAACAATGTGTATGTCATACTGAAACCAGGGGAGGCAGGAAACACAGAGCCCCATGGTGCTGTTCTTGAGTAAAGCCATTTCTCAAAGGCAGGACTGGGCTTTAAAACAGAGCCCTGGCTTTTGAAAAGACTGACTCAGTGTGTACTGGGATCTGTAGGGTCCTGGGACAAAGCCAGCTCTGGTAGGATTTATTTTTTTTTGTTATCATAGGGACCCCTAGTTAGTTTTCTGTAGCAAAATCATTCACAGCAACAGACATACATACACACACAAAATCCTAATGACTTTTCCCTAACAGGCAGAAATTTAGTGATCAACATTTTGGCTCTTTTAAAACCCCTTTGAAGTTAGGGGTTTTGTAGTTGTTTTTTCTAAAGCTCTCTGTAACTGCTGACATATGCTGCACATATGGTTTCAATGTGGTTAGACTTCCGATCTGTACTTTTCTTTTGGAGTTGACAAAGTACCTACTCACCAGGCACATTTCCATGAGGAAGGGACTTTTAATAGGATTCCCAGAAAGAAATATACTTCTGCAGATTCATTAAGCAAATAATAATCTCTCCTTTTGAAATATGTGGGAATTTGCCCAAAGCGGGGTAGCTTTAGGTGGGATTATGCTTTACTTCCCTGAATGCCCTCAGGAAAAATTACTTAAGGGTAATTACACATCTTTGCAGATGCACTGGGAATTCACAGATCATTTGGTCTAATTAGACAGTGCTAGATCTGTAGTTGGAGTTGTAGAATGGAGCTGTAGTTTTATTTGTAGCATGGAAAATATCTGCAGGCCTTGGTGGCAAATGAGATGCCCGTGAGCAAGATGTGGCTTGTGGCAGGGGTGGGAATTCAGACCCATTTCCAAAAGAAGACATGCTGTGGTCTGCTGCAGTCATGAAGATTAGTGCAGAGAGTACAGATCCTCTCTGAGGTTTCTTCCTGAACACCATTATTAGGGTTAAGGGTGTGTCTTGAACATCTTCAAGGTACCCAGGTCGGGACATTCATGTCTTGGACACTACTGAAAATCTTCATGAACCAATGGCCAGAGGCAAAGGTCCTTCTCACTCTTTTGGCTCTTGTGAAGATCTCGTTGTCAGAATGTAATGCCAGAACTGTCCACCCAGAGAATAGACCCTGCAGCACAGAGGCTGCAGTGTATTGGCCTCTATGATGCTTGTGAAATTTTGGCTGTTCCATTTTCTTTTTTGCACACCTCTGATCCCTGCTTTTCATAGAATCATAGAATAGTTTGGGTTGGAAGGGACCTTAAAATCCTCTTTTTCCTGCAATGGTCAGGGACATGTTCCACTAGACCAGATTGCTCAAAGCCCCAACCAACCTGAGCTTAAACACTTTAAGGGAGAAGGATCCACTGTTTCTCTGGGCAACCTGTAAGAGTGCCTCACCTCCTTTGTAGTAAAGAATTTCTTGCTCATGTATAATATAAATCTCTCATCTTTCATTTTAAAACCATTCCAATGTCTTTTCATTTTGCCCTATTAAATTCTTGTAGTTCTGTCATTTCTCATTTCCCTTAGAAATGCCTAATCTCACTTTTAACTCTTCTAGTTTTCTTCATGTAGTAGTTATCCTTGAGTGATTCCTGCGGCAATGAATCCTCCAGGCTCATCAGACATGAGGTAAAATCAGAAGAGCTGGTGTGAAAATGCTTCCTACCCTTTCCAACGCATTCCCCTGTGTAGCCAAACACTCATGAAGGAGCCTGATTCAGGACTCTTGTTTTATTGTATCTGCTCTACTTAAGTGCTGGGTTTTTTTCCAGCTGTGAACTTTGCATTTACCCACACGGATAAAAATGGTTGTGAACTTTCCTGACCCATTGCCTGTAGATTATGAAGTTCATGAGATGTATGATTAACCCCGGGCTGCGAAGTTTCTAGGCTGAAGTCAGCTGATAAAAGCAGAATGTAAAATCACTGCTGTGCTTACTTTGCCAAGATTAAATTTTACTATCAGTGAGTTTGTAAACGCTTGCATAATGCTTATGTAAGAGAAGAATAAAGGTCATGCAAATACCTGGATAGTCATGAGGGAGGGGAAAAAAAAGTAGGTGCGAGATGTACAGAACATTTCGACTAGTTTATAAAACTATATGATAAGAAAGTGCTGGTGTCACACCCTTGGCTCTTGGGTGAACAATTTTTTATGACAGAAATAAAGTAATGAGTAAGCAAGGTTTACTCTTGAGATTTCCAGGGAAAACATATCTTGTCCAATCATGCTACCTTATGCAAAACCAGCTGCTCTACAAGTCCAACAGGCATTTTTAAACCAGCTTGCAAGCACAATCTCAGCTTTCCTCTCCAGGTACTGTTTCTCTATAAATCTCTTGGAAATAAGCACCTTTTCCCTTTCATTTACATCACTTCTACCCTACAGATACGAGGTGGTCTAACTTGTACAGACTAATTAAATGCAAAACACCTGTTCTCAAAGTTTGCTGCTCACATTTTAGCCTTAGAGAAGCTGGTGCACCCAACATCTTGCTATGTCAGCTATATCAGCTGAGTAATAAAACGCTGCTTCTGTTGCAAACCTGTTCCAGCTCAGCTGATCTGGTGTTTCATGTCCTTTGCTTGTCTTGAACTCTGTTCAGACAACCTGGGTTAATCTGTGTCAACCTTCAGCTGCTGCTCTTGTGACTTCAAATGTCAAGATGCCAAGTGGGATTTAGATGATAAGTTAGAAAAGTGTCCTACTCTGGGTGAAAAGAACAAAGAGGGAGGCTTTAAAACATGGACTGTGGAACACTGGGCCTTGCTGGGGGAAGGTGACTCATGTCCTGTGAAGACAGGTGAGAGGGTTGGTGTTACTTAGCCTGGAGAAGAGAAGGCTCCAGGGATACATTCTAGAACCTTCCAGTACCTAAAAGGGGGTTATATAAAAGTTGGTCAGTGACTTTTTACATGGCCAGAAGGTGAGAGGAGAAGGGGAAGTAGTTTTAAACTGAAAAAGGGGAGATTTAGATTAGGTGTTAAGAGGAAACTCTTTACTGTGAGAGTGGTGAAGCACTGAAAGAGGTTGCTCAGAAAGGTTGTGGCTGCCCCATCCCTGGAAGAGTTCAAGGTCAGGTTGGAGTGGGACCTGGCAACCTGATCTAGTGGGTGATATCCCTGCCTGTGGCAGGGGAATTAGAATGAGATGATCTTTAAGGTCCCTTCCAACCCAAAGCATTCTACCATTCTATGACTCTGTGATGTCCAAGCATCTCCTGCCAGTGTCCAAGGCTGGGTGACCTGGCTTGGGGCACACATGGTCTCATCGAGATTCCCATTCAATTTGCATGACTTTTGGTGACATCTAGGCACATCTTGCCTTGGTGAGATCTCATCATGTTAAAGGTTAGTTTATGGTAGTCACACTGAGCAACAATCCCCTCCTCACTTGAGAAGAGGTCAAGAAGCAGAATTTTTATGTAATAAAAAGAGCCATCTCTGAACTAATAGCAAAAGTCAGTTTTACCAGCTGCCTGTCACGCACAGCAACCATTTTCCTTCGCTGAGAGCCACCCATTACTTTCTACTGACTGTAAAGTAATAAATTGCCAGGTCAATGACACATGTCTGAGCATCAATAAATCATATTGCAATGATTAATATGACAACAAAGTGGTTGTAAATACAGCATTTTGCTGAAGGCTGCAGAGCTCCAAGGGGTCTGAGCATGCTCAGTGTATTCTGCTAGGCAGCTCTGCTGATAAAGAGGTGGGACAAGAACTTTTTCCTTTGCAAAGTTCATTCTGGGAAGTCCTGTTTGTTTAACCATCAGCTGCTCTGTCAGGAGAGTTCACCAAAGTGTATCACTGAAGTTCAAACTGTGTTCCACTTCTTTGGAAAGCAAAGGGAAAAGTCAGACCAAACTTCAATTTAAAAGTGAATAGCACATTTGCAATTAGAGATCTCTTTAACCACCAGCAATGAACTAGTGGACCTTCAGAGCACCTTTTGGTGTAGAACACTTGTGATTTGTGTAGGGAAATGAGGCACTTTAGAGGGATCATTTTACCAGATAATTGCATTCTGTTTTGAAGGCACTTAAACCAAGATACATTTAAAATGGGACCTAAATGAAACATCAGAGGATGTCCACATGAGTCCTGATCCTTCAGAAACCCACATCTAGGGACTCAGCATCCTGAGGAGCATAGAAGGGATTTGCCTTCGTGTCTTTACAGTGCAGATGTGCACAGGACCCAATCTTTCTTCAAGGCCATGAAGAGCTGTCATCTCATGACCTTCTGTAGCCACCAGCAGCAATCAGCTCCTGTTTAGGCTTGCTGCCTCACTGTATAGGGCTGACACTGGATGACGCCCCTTTCAGGGCATGCCTAACTCCCAATGACTGTGTGAAGGGGAGAAATTCAGCTTGATGGTCCCACCTCTCTCAGTATCATAGGATAATTTGGGCTGGAAGGGACCTCAGGATGTAGCAGTCCAACCTTATGCTCCAAGCAGGGATGTGGGACACAAGCAGCAGGATACAAGCCTGTGGATATAACCTATAAATTCCCTTTCAGGTGTTCATGGCTGGCAGTAGCTTCACCCCAGCTGGCAGGCTGAGATGGTCTGGTCTGAATCATCCTTAGCTGTCAAGAATATTTGCTTTCCAAAATGTGTGCCCTGAATACAGCCCAGAGGCATTCATGCCCTCAGGTCTTAAATCTTCTCAGCTTCCAGTTAGGAGCCAGTGGAAATGTGCGTAGGAGCTTTCCCTTTTCTTAAGCATCACTTATACAGCCTGCCCATGGCTCTGTGATATGGGGAGATGCCAATCTGATTTGTTACTTACGATGTGCTCATTAAAGACACATAATTTCCTCATGCAAGCAAAAAACAGCTTCCATAAGGTCTTTGAGGAAAAATCATTATTTCTACAGCCCGTGTGGCATCTCCCTTAAAATTTACTCACCATGCCTTGCAGCCCCACAGCCAAGGTTAGAGCAAATACCTTACTTGCAAACCAACACCCATGATCTAGCATTTTTTTAAATGAAGTCACAGTGAGGACTCGGAGGGAGGGAAAAAAAAGAAATAAAAAGGGACAGATATACACTATCTGTCTGATGAAGTTGTTATTCTACACTGATGACAGCAAAGCCCTGAGGTGCCAGAGTACTCCTTGCTGATGGTTGACAGAGACTTTATTCACGGTGTTAAAATTGTGGCCCTCTTGTAGTGTTCAAGATCCCTTGAGCTTCCTATGTGGAAATGCCCTTGAGGGCACCATTTGCTTTTCCATGTTTTTGGCAGGTCAGGGGTTGAGGCATCAAAAATTGCCGGGACACACGTCATCAAGCTCAGTGAGGTCAAAGGATTCATTGTGTGTGAAAGCTCTGGTTCGAGGAGTATTTGCAAAATCAAACCCTGACTGACTGTGAATTGTGCTGGCTCAGAGTAGGCACATATGAGAGAGTTACTTGTTGCAAATACAGTGGGAAGAAACTTGGAGCTGTGTTAGGTTTTAACCCCAAAGGCTGTTAGGCATGGTCAGATGAAATTTATGTAGAAGGGTTGAGAATTTTACTTGACCTGCCTTTTCTCTTAAAAAAAAAAAAAAAGAAAAGAGCCAACCTGCATCCTTTACTACCTGTAAGAAGGAACTGACAGTGGTGCCCCTTTTATACTAATTACCACCTTCATTCATGATCATCTAGATTCATTTCCATCCTCCAGCAGTTACCATCCTTTGGGTGAGTGAGATCGGACGCTTCCCTGGTTCTTTCATGTGAAACACCAGGGAAATGAAAGCAAATGAGACCCTGGTTTCCTACATTTTCATAGAAACACAGAATCATTAAGGAAAATACCTCTATGATCATGGAGTCTAACTGTTAACCCAACACTGCCAAACCCATCGCTAAACCATGTCCCTGAATGTCACAGCTACACGTCTTTTAAATCCCTCCAGTGATGGTGACTCTACCACTTCCCTGAGCTGCCTGTTCCAGCTCTGTTCATATCAGAGCAATTTATTAGGCAGTGGTATATCCTGCCTTATTTATAAACTGAGCCCAGTAAATTGTAATTAGCCTAAGAAGATTTTCAGAAAAAATACCAACTTTTAATTTCCCAAAGAAAAAGTTCATATGTTCCAACAATTGATCACTTCTTTGTCATTTCTATCCCTACCTTCATGTCAGTGCACCCATTCCTATCAGATCATCAAACCCTGCTCTTGCAATCAAATGTCTTTCTTAAATACAGTTTCCAAGGATATGTCCTTAAGAAAAAGTGGTAGTCAGGTGCTTATGGAGATGCTGGATGGGCAACATACCACTTTTGGCTCCCTTGCTTCACAGCTAAGTGCCTGCTCACTGGCATTTACCAGTCTGTATTTCAACTTGAGCCTCCCATCTTTGATTTTGCAGCAAATGTTTTTGCTGTTCCAGCATCATTCTTCAAGGGACCTTCCCTAACTGCTCTACCTCTGTTCAAGTCGTTATCTGGAAACTTGGACTGAAGCCTATAAACATGTGACCCTCCCTACCACTGATTGCTACCCTCTGAGTCAGTGATTAAAAACATGGAAAGAAGAATGTGACTATGAGAACATTGTGGGAATAGTGGGAGCTCAGGAAGTACGATATTCCTGTAGAGAGAAGCCTGGGCTCGTGGGGAAAACTGAGCACAACAAAGCATGGCCCAGCTCCAGAAAAAAACCAGCAGAAAACCTTCTTTTTCCTGCTAAAACCCCTCCTCACTTTTTTAATGTTGATTAAAACCAACACTGACAACAAAACAAATAGAAAATAAAACAAATTATCTTCTTTAGTAATAAGAGGTCTTATAATTGCACAGCCTCTTCATGCCTTTAAACAGAGAGTTCCTTTGACATATTCCTGCTGTCAGTGAGTACTTTCCTTCCATATGAATGGCTCTTATTTCCCTTCCTTTTCCTCAGCCTCACTTGTACCATCACATCATGCTCAATATTTAACTCATCCAACTTCCTTTTGTTACATCTATTTCCCATATTCAGAAAATTTCCCATTCTTTCTGATGTCCCAGAGTTCTTTGACTTGGATTGCTTTTATATCCAGATGGTGAAAAGGGAAAAGGGGATGACGTGAAGAATCCCTGCATGGCATGTGATAAAACACTATGGCCAGGGAAACAGGCTGATTCAGCCTGAATGGTTGCAGGATGGTAAAAGTCCCAACTTACTTGGCTCAGCATAATATTTCAGGCCAATGCTCTAGATGATTATTACTGCAATATCCTTTCAGATCAAGCCCAGATATCAACAGGAGCCCCTCTTCCTATTCACTAGGTGGTTGAACAAGGCCAGGGAGCAATACACAAGTATCTAAGGCATTTCAAAACATTTAAGGAATTTCATGAATGCCAGCTATGCTGGTGAAAGGCTTCCTCTACTGTGATACAGTGTGGTTGTCCAAGGATACTGCTGTAGGCCATATGGTCTTAAAAGCACAGGCTTACTGGATAAGGCATGTTGTGTCCCTATCTCCCAGAGGTCTGCAGAGCAGCTGTAGCCTCCCGCTGAGAGAAGTGATGGAATCCCCATCACTGGAAGTATTCAAAAATTATGTAGAGGTTGTGGTTAAGGGACATAGCTTACTGGTGGGCTTGGCAATCGTAGGTTGGACTCGATCTTAGAGATCTTTTCCAACCTAATTGATTCTATGATTCTTGACCTTCTCTCAGTAGAAAAGGTTGTCAAGAAAGTTGTTGGTGATAATGGAAATGCTTGGCTAGTGCTGACATGTCAGGCTTTCTAGGATCTTGGCAGATATGCTGGAAAAAGGATCAAAGATTTTCAAGTGCATTGGGCACACTGCTGTCCAAGGAGCTGCATCTACCACTCTACATCAAATCCACTGAGACCTCTAGAGCACAATGTCCTGCATCCAGCCTGGATACCAGCAGGTAACTTGAGGGATATTGTATGTGTCTGGAAAGGAACCAGCCACGTGACAACAAGACTGGTGCTGGAATGGCAGATCTGAATATGTCCCTTTCACCTTTAGCACCGTGGGCTGACTCCAACCAGCAACTCATGCATTCCTTCCTGCTGACCTTTTTTTTTTTTGCATAAACACACACAGATCAATCAACACCAAGGGAATTTATAACTTGTTCTGAGTTACACTCATAACATTTAGCAGCAACTGTTAATTTTCACAGGTATCGATTGCTCCAAATCCCCAAATTCCATGTTTTATCCTGAAAAGTATATTGCACTAGAATCCATACCTGCACTCTGGGTTTCATCTCAGAACTTACAGAACATGAAAACATGGAAATAAATATAAGTGACCTGCAAGGATTTTCAGGTTGGCATCCTCTTGGGGTGCCTTCTGGGTCTTATGCTTCTCAAAAGAGAGGGGAAATCAGCTGTTGTGATTTGGTCCCACTCTGAATACCCTGTACTTCAAGGATCTTGCACCACTCTGTGGCTGCCCGATCCCTGGAGGGGTTCAAGACTAGATTGGATGGGGTTTTAAGCAATCTGGTCTAGTGGAAGATGTCCCGGTACATGGCAGTGGGGTTGGAACTAGATGATCTTTAAGGTCACTTCCAACCCAAACCATCCTGTGATTGTATGATCTCTGTCCTTGCTGCATCAAATTACTCTGATGATCACTTTGGTGCTCCTGGGTCCATTTCTGTGGCTTCTAGGCTTCACAGTAGGGCTGAATTGGTTTCCAAATGGAAATTCAACATGCAGCACAAGCTTGCAGTAAATAACTCCTTGTGCAGGGAAAGCTACCAGGTTGTACTGACAGTGGAGATATTCCTTTGGAAATGGACTCTCAGGGAAAGTGGAACATTTGAGGAGCTCTTTCTCGCTTTCTCTCTCTTGTTTTAAATTAGGGTTGTGAACTGACACTCAACTCCTGCTGTGAAAAAATAATATACACAAAAAAAAGTACCAGAACTCAGATGAGAGCTGCTGCTACTGCTCGTGACCACATGATAGAATAAGGACATCAATCACCTGAATAAACCCTAGGGGCTAAAAAATAAATTTAAAAATGTTATAATGTTCTTGGAAAGCATAGTATTTGCAGGGTTATGGTCTGCATCTAGTGAAGAGAGGTGGAGGAAAGGTATCATGGATTAATAAGGACCAAAAGGCTGTGCACTGGGGCAGAAAAAGGCACCCCAAGATTCTGCCAAGGAAGGAGGCAGCAATTCCCATCAAGTCACCAATTCATTGTGCTGCTTTTTCTCACCAAGAAGCACTTTCTTGTCTTCTTGTGAAGATGTTCTCCACATAACTAAAAGGTTTTGGCTTTGTTCTCTATTTTGGAGTGGCCTCTCCAGAGATTATGTAGAGATGGTGTACAGAGGGGATGAGAAGCCCCTAACCCACATGTAACCCCCTACTCTCATTCCCTTGACTGAACTGTGGCGTCAAAGGCATGTACTATGGAGCCCAAACTGGCTTCAGCAGATCTCAACTTGCCCCTGGATTCTGTTCCTTTCCATGAGCTGCCTCACACCCTCTGATACCTTTTAAAAAAATCCTTTTTCCCCCCCTCTTTTAGCAAAGTTATTTTTGACTTGGATAAATTCACAGGTTTAGCATAAGACCTCCAGCCTGTCACATGCAAACGACTCAAAGTAGTACTACATGGGCAGTTGGGGAAAGTCCATTTGGATGGGGAGGAGGTGGAGAGAGAGTAGTTACATCTGCTTCACCAACAAAAACAAAGCTGAGGGAATGTGGTGGCTGCTAAGAGAACTCCTCCTCTCTTTGTGAGAAGCAAGGGAGATGAAGGATATGGGAGAAGGAAGGGAAGGACCCTATTTTAAACACCAATAAATCGCAGAGTTGGCTTATTGAATGAGGTCAACCACAGCCCAGAGGCCCTTGAGAAGATGGCTTTGGGAAGAGATGAAGTCCTGATTACTCATGGCCAGTGCCAATGCTAACAAGCACTTTGCATCCTGTCCTGAAAGTGTTTTTATCCACTTTGTATTCCCTCCACACAGCCAGGCTGCAGACTGAAGGAGCCACAAGAGGCTGCGCTGGGAGATTCCTTTCATTTTGAAAGGAATGCATCATTTACCTCTTTCACCTTTTTAATTTTATATTTCTCTTGCTGATATTGTGGATGATCCAGAATGAAGGTGTCTTTGACATTTTGCATGCATTTACTTAAATTTGGTATTACAATTTCATTTGATTAATTCGGTTTGTGTTTGTTTTATTCAATCGGTGATGGAGTGTAAGATCATGCATGTCTGAAAGACTTTGTAATTGCACTGCCTGTCTTCTGATAGTGCAATTAATCAGGTATATTAATTATCTCTGCCTTCCAGTTACTGCCTCCCATGTAGATATATAGCCCCAAAAATTCAGGCATAGATCTAAATCTTTACAGACTTATTCCTATTTATAACACTTACAGATGTAGCAACTTCCTCCATAACCTCTGGGCAAGGAGTAGAGTTTTGTGATGAGTTATTTAGGCTGGCTTAATTTGATTTTAAGACTTTGGTCGTTTACATGGTTTAATTGATGGAAGCTATTTCCCTGAAGCTTGAATTCTTATATTTGATTTATTTCCTAAGAATAACAATCTGTTTGTAGGTGCTCTGGATAGACAGTTGTTTGTGCTATTTCTGTTATTGCTTTACTTTCTAATAGTCTACGAAAAGGCTGTTAAAAGTCTCTAAGTTGCATATTAAGAGGAGTTTTGGGTAATATATGGCTTAACTAATGTATGACCTACATGGATGGCAATATATGGATGGATTATAAACCTGTCAAAAAGCACTTTGGCTTTTAGTTATGGCCTTTGGCAGGAAAAAAATGCCATTCCTTTGTGAGCTCTATTATCTTAAACATATCCATGCCTCATCTGAAAGGAATGGCTAAGATTTGTTGCCCAGCATTTGGCCCTCATGATGCCTAAAGGAGTCTCTTGTTGCTGCACCTCTGTTAGGTGGGAGAAGGGGTTCCAGAGGTGAGCAGTGTCTATGAAATAAGGAGTTAACTGGGCATTCAGCATTGCAAAGGTGAAATTTCACC
This sequence comes from Pseudopipra pipra, assembly GCF_036250125.1. NCBI lineage: Eukaryota > Metazoa > Chordata > Aves > Passeriformes > Pipridae > Pseudopipra > Pseudopipra pipra. Next base: position 30,571,051 of record NC_087550.1, on the reverse strand, counting down.
AGATATTGTTTATGAAAGAGGTTTTGGTGTCTTTGACACCTCAAGGTCCTTCACAGTGATGTCCTAAAGCATGAGAGCTGCTACAACAGACACAGAATCCATTCTTTCTATGGTACCGGGTCTTTTGCAGTCCTGAAATGTATGGCTGGGGACCACCTTCATGAGTCTTTGTGTGAGGATAATGTTTTTTTTCTCTGGCTTAAGCACTTACTGGATTCTGGACCTGACTGCAGTAGGACCATGGATTGTTTACATAAGCAAGTGGTTTGGAACAGCAGAGTTTTCAACCCAGGGAATTTCCAAAGCACTGAGGAACTGACTCATGGTAGATAAGAGTGAAAAATATTGTAAATAGCTCATTGCACTAATTTTGCAAATTATTGTATTTACACTGATACAAACTCAAGGTGACCACGTCAGTTTAGTCTGAGTGCACACAGGTGTAACTAGAAAGTGAAGTACAGTGCATCACTGTCGTGGTTCAGAACCTTTACAGACCTCCAGTAAGCCCTGGTTGGCCACAGATAATGCAGTAAAGGGCTGTCCTCAAGGACAGAAACTTGGTTTGAAGCTTTTACAGAGGGGCTTGGCCATGGAAAGACCTATATTACAGCTGTCACTGGGGTACAGAAGATTTTTCACTCCTTGCTATCCATTTTATTGCCAACAGTTCTCATTTCCCTAATTTAATTAGCTAACGAAAGACCATTTACATTCATTAAATAAATCAGCATTCTGGTTCATTGCGAAGCTAATGATCCAGTCTCTAATTCACACAGTTATAAGGAACTTGATAAACAAAAGTAGCTGCTGCTAGCAAGTGCCTGCCCTGTGAAATCTGGCTTTGCCAGCTCCATCCATTCAGCACTGGCCACATAGAGAGCCCAGTGCCCCCTGCTCTGTCCCTTTCATACCTGGATTCTGTAAAGTTCAGTGGAATATGTGTGTGGTCCTCGTTCTTTCCCTCTTTCAAGGGCATGGTGAGCCTTTGCTCTTCGTGGTATGCCTGCTTATCACCAGAGGGTAGATGCTGTGCAGAGATGTGCCTGGAAAAGCTTACTATTTAGCTAAAAATTAAGTATTTGGGTTATTTTGCAGCTTTGGAGTCTGTTGGTTTGATCTTGGGTAGTGTGAAGATGGAAGGTCTCAGACAGTTTCCAGGAACTTAGAAACTGAGAAATATTCACAGTTCAGAATCATAGGACAGTTTGGCTTCAAAGAGACTTTTAAGGTTATCTGGTCCAACTTCTCTACAGTGAGCAGGGACATCTTTAACTGGATCAGATTGATCAAAGCCCCATACAACCTGGCCTTGAACACTGCCAGGGATGGGGTTAGTACAACTTTTCTGGGTAACCTGTTCTAATGCCTCAGCACCCTCATAATAAAAAAACTCTTTCTGATATTCAATCTAAATTGACGCTCTTTCAGTTGAAAACCATTTCCCCTTGTTCTATCACAGCATTCCCTGCTAAAAAGGTTATCCCCATCTTTCTTATAGGCCCCCTTCAAATACTGAAAGGCCACAATAAAGTATCCCCAAAGCCTTCTGTTCTCCAGGCTGAACAGCCCCAACTCTCTCAGCCTGTCTCTGTTGCAGAGGTGCTCCAGCCCTCTGAGCATCTCTGTGGCCACCTTTGGACTCACTTCAACAGGTCTATGTCCTTCCTGTGCTGAGGACCCCAGAGCTGCACACAGCACTCCAGATGAGTTCTAAATGAGAGCAGAGTAGAGGGGGAGAATCACCTTCCTCGACCTGTTGGTCACAAGTCTGAAATGAATAGGAATTGAACGACTAAAACCTTCTGGGTGGAGGATCCAGACCAAAGGTCCAGAGGTGAGCAAAAGGGTGCAGCTGCCCCTGCTGCACAGTACAAAGCATGGATCTTCATGAAACGGGGTGTGAAGAGACTGTGGCCCTGGTGTTGAACTTACATTGAATGTGATGTTGAACTTGGGTTGAATGTGGTGCTGATTTTAGAGGTCACACTGGATGGGGAATCTCTTAAAGATATAGGTCTTATTTTTTCACCACTGTGGTAATGGAAGTGGTTCCTCTCAAGAAACTGTAAGAATCTGACCAGAGGTTCATCTCTTCTACACCAGTAATACTGGAGTCACTGGAGTCACTCCAAGTTCCCAAAATAATCCAAACTAATGGAGGATTCTGCTTCCATCCCCTTGAGGGTGGGCATCCAGAGATGAATGAGCCTATAGTAGTAAATTCCTGCTGGCACAGGAGGGTTGTGCTTTGAAGTCAGAAGTCCCAACTTCATCCATTTGAGATGAATTTGGAATTTGGCTTTCCTGTCAGTGCTGGGATGTTCTGCTGATAGCTCTGTAGACCTTGGCTGCATTGACCCCCTGGCAGTCCTGTTATTAATTTTTTTATATTCTAGCAAGGAGAGGTATCACTTTGCAAATCAGTTCAGGGTGTTCAAACTCAGTCACATTTCTTAAGAGCTTCCTCTGATGGGCTTGTGTCAAATGCTTTAGAGATATCTAGTCAGTGGAATCCAAGGTTTTCCCGCCTGTCAGGGATTTCTAAAGGAGGTGTCTGAGCCAGAACCCTTTCCTGACTGACATAAACCGCTTCAGCCTTCAGAGTTAATTGAATTGAGTTAAGATATAGGACTATAACCTTGGGGTTTTACTGTAGTTTGCTCACTCTCTCTCCAAAGGCAAATAATTTCCAAATTATGAACTATACAAGAGAAAGCCAACAAAACCAGAAGTTTAGACACAGTATTGTTCCAAACCGTGAAAATCTATCATCTTATTCATACCTCTAAGTCAAAACCCCGGCTATTTCCTGAAAGTCTTTCCTCTTTTTTTTTTTTTTTTTGGCTTGCCATTAAAAACAAAGCCTATCTACATTAGTGTGCAGAATAATTCAAAGAGGTAATTAGATTGGAAGGTAATGGCTCTCTGAAAATCTGTGAAAATGTAAAATACTGGAATAGAAAACACCTTTGTCTTTGGAAGCCACTAGTCAAAGTGTCTGAGGCTGTTTTTCAGTAGGTAGAAAGAGAAAGGCAGCTGTGCAGATTGATTCAAATTACCCTGACGTGTGTGTTCCAAGTGGATTGGCTGTATGACCCTCTGGACATCTCATTCCCTTATGTATAGAAAGAATACTTATACTAAATGCTGATATTTTTTTAAATGTGTAAACTTAGGTGATATGAATCATACCCTGACGTCTGTTCAAATAGCTGATAGATGTTGCAGAAAGCAAGGAGAAATCTCCAGGTGCATTAACCAAACAATTGCTTCCAAGACCTGTAGGTACAGAAATAGAAAACCTTTTCGAGGCACCTTCCTGCTGTCTACCTCAGGGCTTTAGTTTGTATGGTCAGGTCATAAGCACAGGAACCTAAGGGATAGCCAATGGAGAGAAAAAGAGAGAGACCCCTTCAGAGGGCAGTTCAGAGGAGGAACATGAGCTGGCTTGTCAATAGGGGTACTGAATAAGGCTGTCATAATAGGCAGTAATCGTAGCTTGTTACGATGGGAGCAGCGTCTTCTTATGTCCACCCACCATCACAAGTGTCAGGGCTGTTACCAAAACCAGGCGGGAATCTTGAATAGGCAGTGGCATCCCCCAAGCAAAGGTGTAATCACCTTTCAGTAACAAAGCCCAGCATTAGTACTTCTTTGTAGTTTTGGCTTCAAAATCAATTTCGGCTGAAAACAGAAGGAAAAGGAAAATTCTGGTCTCAAAGCTAGAAACAATGAATGCATTTTTGACTTAGAAGATATTAAAATATGAACCCTGAAATCAAATTTGGTATGTTTTTGCCCAGTATGCCTTTGTTTTCTCTTCCCCATGATATTGCATCACAGCGAACCAAGCTCCTTAGGGTTTAATGAGAACAATGAGTTCTTTTTCTGAGGTGGTGGGGAAAGACATTAGGTTATTCTTACTTATTGGATGAGTGCTTGTGTTTTGTGAAGGACCTCCCAGTAAGTGTGTGGATTCTGCTGTTGCTTAGCGTCACAAACTGGACTTGGAAGGAAAATGGTTTGGGTTTGCAATAGGGGTGGTGCTGCAGCTAAAGCAAAGTCTCAAAAACAAATTACAGCTGTTGATAAGGTGTGGTAAAGGCTGAAGGAGGTTTCTTTCCTCCTAACACAGGCACAAACACTGTGCTGGTGCCTTTAGCTATGCCTAAACATACAAGATAGCTTGGGGCACCCACTAGACAACTAGCTTGTCTGAGTGAGCTTCTGGCAAAATAGAAGGGCATTGTGTATTTTGCTTTCCTCTGTATTTGTGTGTTTTAATTAGGGAGGTATTAACTGTAAAACACACTGTCAAACCAGAAGGCACAGACGTGGTTCCTCTAACAGATGCATGGCAGTTTCTCCTCTGCTATACTAAGACTCCCTTCCCTTTGTGTAATTTGTAGCTTTAGGACTTGAACTTGAAGTTAAGGACTAACACCGCCAACCCACCCCTGCCCATCCACATTTTGTTATTGGGGTCAGAAATGGGAGTTTGGGGATTTTCTAAAATGAGTGTAAAATCTGCATCATAAAATGGCAGGTCTCGGAACAGTCAATCACTCCCAGCTCACACTCAGTGGGGAGACATAACCATGAGTGTTGCACACCCATCTCACCAATCTCTTTTAGAATCCAGCTCTACACACAACTTGCCTATGTACATTCAGCCTCAGTCCTTGTTTCCAAAGTTAATTACCCTTTTCCCCTTAAAGAGAATTCCTTTACTGTTAACATCCATCATCCGTGTGCCAATCTCCCTGTGTGAAGATGCATTGTGCTGTGTACTCTGTGCAGAGCCAAGAGTGTCCCAGTGGCATTTTCTGAAAGTCGTTTTGAGCAATCATCCCTGGAGGGTCCCTTAAGCACGTTCAGCTCTATACCAAGCAGCATCACCTCCACCTCATTAGCATTCTGCAAAGCTGCGCTTCCTTCCCCCTCCAGCCTTTTTCTGCTCTTCACCAAAAGATAAAGGGAAAGAAAGTCCTTCCTCTCCTCAAATAGCTTTACCACTGCCTCATTCATCTTAGGACCTAAATCAGAACTGCCCATGTGCTTGTTGTGTGCCATTATTTTTCATTCTGTCCCATCCCCTGCTCCTTTGGTGCCCTTCACAGGACTTGATACCAGCTTGAGACCCTTCTCCACTGCAGTTCTATCTGTTTATTTCCACTTTACCAAATTTTTTGAGTAGCCAAGATACTGACTTTAGGAGCTTGGAAATATTTTCAGAGGCTCACAGTGCTCACTCTATTTTCCTTTCCATATGCGCTATTGCAAAATCTTCCTTAAAGCCGGGGCTTGGAAGTGCCCAGGTGTGGCTTAAAGGTGCACAGGTCTCAAGATGAGTCTTTTCAAATGTTCTTGTTGTGTAGAATTCAAGGCACTCTGGTCCTCCCTCCTCTCCTGCTGAGTTCCTAAGGTGGGGAGGGCTCCCCCTTTGTACTGAAAGTGCTCCAGATTTTGCTACGTGTGCTGGGAAGATGCAGGACCTGTGATTTACCATCTTTTTCTCATGGAACAGTGGCACGAAAAGCCACTAATTGAGTCTTTATCTTCAAGGTATGTTGTCTTTGACAGCTTTTCTGCTCTCCCTCCCTCTGCCACCTCTCAATCCTGTCGTCAGGCTGCTGCACACCATCCCTTTTTCCCTGCCAGCACAGCTGCTCTGCTGAGTGCTGGTTTGGGGAACAGATCCAACAAAGCAACAGAGCCAAAACAGATTTTTTTTGGAGTAATCATTTGCTTCCCTAATTCTTTTTAGCCTACCCTCTTCAGCCACAGTTTTGTGGTATTACACCATGATAATGCAGGAACAAACACTTGGGAGGGAGTAAGGGACAAGGACTGGGAGGCAACTGTTTAGGCTGATGTTGCTGCAAATAAAATCTACCAAGAAAACACAGCAGTAGGTGCAAGACATCTAAGTGAAATAAGAGAGGGATAGTGTCACGTTCCTTTAAATCCCTCAAGGAATTTGACTTACTGGACAGAGATCCTTTCTGCAAGTAAAAAAAAAAAAAGGCACGAACAAACAGCCCTTTATAAATCAGGAAATGCTTATTATCTTTATCACCCTCTGCTCCTTTCTGTGCCTCTTCCTTTCAAAGTTGGAGTCATGGGGATATACGGAGATGTAGACTATTGCAGTAAATAAACAAGTGCACTGGAGCTCAATTTTGATTGCAAATATTTTAGATCTGCATGGATTGAAATCCTGGAAGCATCCATAACTCCTGCTGAGAGCTGTTCAAATACGCTTTTAAAGAAAAAGCAAATTGTGGCAAAAGCTGAAAACAGCAAGTCTTCCCTGCTTTTGCTCCTTGTTTCTCAGTTGAGCACATCCCAATGACATTTCCTCAGGTGTTTTGGTACTTTGAAAACCTGCCAGGATCACATTTTGTTCTTGATGTTAGAGCCACCAATTCCACCATCTGAAAGAAGCTCTTATCAGCTAGAAAAATAGGCCTTGCACACCATGGCTTGTGGGGAAGAAAGGCACAGAGGTGTGGCTTTTTTTGTAAGCAGGAATCTGCTCTTCACATTACTATATGAGGCTGAAAAATTTAGCTCTGAGACTTTTTGGAAAACATATCTTCACTTCTCCTTCACTGGCATGGTCTTCCTTGGGCTATTTCTTCTGCCACTAAAAGCAGCTCAAATTCCTGAGGCGTGTGGGTTGGAACCTCAAAGGTGCTTGACTTTCTGGAAATATTTAAAAGTAGTGTAAATGTGGTGCTTAGGGACATAGTTTAGTGGTAGGCTTGGCAGTGTTAGATTAATGGTTTGACTTGATGATCTCAGAGGTCTTTTCCAAAGTAAATTATTCTGATTCTATGATTCTTTAGTTAATTGAGAGCAACAGGTGCCTCCAGAAACTGATTTGACACTCCAAATCACCTTTCAGGAGTGTCTCTGAGATGACCCAGGCTGTAACAAGATACTGAGAAGTTCAGTTCCCCATGTAGGCACTTAGGTCTGGTATTAAATGTTGGGATAGGCTCTCCAGAACCAATTGTGTTACTGTTTTAGAAGCCAGGGCAGAGAAATCACAGGCATTTTGGGTAATGATAATCAGATCCCTGGGGACTGTGTTTTTGTCTGTCACTTCTTTTCCAGCTACTTTCTTCATCTCTTGTATCAGATTTCTCTGTGAGCCCTTGCACTCCCCCTGATCTCCAGTTCCTTACACCTCCTGCATCAGCCTCTGTCTCTTGTGTGCCAAAATGGGAAGCTCTTGTGGACATTATACCATGCAGTTGATGTGGTTACAGTGCTACCAGAGTCTAAGCCAGGTAGCCTCATGCTAGTTCTGGTGACAACCAGAACTGCACCTTCAGGCCACAATACAAAACTCTTTGCCCTCGGGCAGGAGCTGGGCTTTAAAATGCTTGATGTGAATGGAAATCAAGGAATATGAATAGTAGGCAGTGCAGGACCCTGGCACATCTGTCCAAGTGCCCACAAAGAAAGTAGCTGAGTCAAAGTGTATTCTTCCTAAGTGAGAAAAAAAGGGTAAATGTGATGCGGATGCATCCAAGCAGCAAGCAAGGAGGCAAGGCTTCTATTACCCGGAAACTGGGAGCTGAGGTGTGACCATGAGCCTGGTGCTAGAATGAGGAACCACTGAAATGCCTTTTCCACCCCTGCTGACTAATATGAGGCTTTAGTAACACAAATGTGGCAAGCAAACGTCTCCAGTTTCTTCTTCTCGTTTCAAGGCAGGCTTAATCCAGCATCAGTCTAATTGTGCTGCCCTGTGTTTTAGCTGAACCACTCTGATCCTGTTCCCTGTGGTTCATACTATCTGCTAGAGACTTTTTGCATTTAATTTGTCTTGACGACTCTTTTTGTTCTAGCTTAGGCTAAAGGTCTTAGATTCCGAAACAAGCTACATGGGCATCCTAAGACCTGCAAAAGCAATATTTAAGTACACTCGTTTTAATGCTTCTCTTTAGTCTCCTTAAAATATTAAGGGGCATAGGCAGACTTTTTATTCTGTATTTATGCAATATCTTACCCAGAGAGGTCTTTGTTCATGGCTGAGATTTCTATGTATTGCTAAAGAAATCTGCAACTTGCTAGTCTGTTCTCTTAAAACTCTCTTTAACCAGCATATTTCAGCTGCAGACCTTTCATAGAGTGGGCAGGAGCTCACTCAACCTCACTTAGTGAAGGGGTCCCTAAATCAAGGTATCTTTCTCTAGGTAAAGGCAAATATGTGCCACTGCTCTGTTTGGAGACCTTGAAAATCTTTCACCTCTAAGTTTCCCCACCATGATTCTCAGGGAAACAGGTTGAGAGAGATGCTGGTGCAACACAGCATCCCTGGGACTGGACCGTACTGTCAGTTTGGCATCAAAACCTCTCACCATGACACCTTCTGAGCATCTGCTGCATTGAGCACAAAACCCTTGCTGTAGGACAAGGACAGACTGTGGGGACTGGGAGCTTCCTTCCCCCTCTTCCCGAAGCCCTTCCACTTAATTTGTGTCATTTTGTTCAGATGCAGCTGGAAAGAATTAAAATGTCAGCCAGGCACAATTGCTTCCATTGAAATGAAAAGCTGCTGGAAGAAACAATGCTAACAAGCATGGCGAAGAGAAAAAGGGAAAGCCTAGTGCTGTTTAGTTGGTAATAATTAGCCCCAGAAATGGAAAGAGGCAAGATCCAGTGTGGCTCCCGTTCAGTTCAGGGGAGGTCCAGTTAGGACTGAGTCAATGAGCATTGCTTAATTGCTGCTAATCCATTGCTGAATGGAGTCTGGTGTCCAAGATGTGCCCATCATGCAAAAGCATGTGGAAAAACAGTGGCAGAGAGCAAGAGCAGGCAGAGATGCCCCTGGCATTTGGCTGTTGTGGGAGGTAGCCTGCTTGGATAGGGTTACTTCGGGACCAGTGGCTGTAGAGGTAACAAGGTTTAGGCGATACTTTGGGTATTCATAGGTTATCCACAAACAGAGTGATAGAAGGAGAAGTTTGCAAATGTTTAAGCCAAATGACAAGTCCTGTGAAGTCAGGACTTGTCCCACCACAGCCCGGCACAGAACAGGTAAAGAATAATAGAGCCAAGGAAATCACTGAAGCTCCACATGTCTTTACTAGGAGAACAGATCAGATGTGGGATTTCTGGATCAGGAACATGCAACAGCCCTGCCTTGAAGATTCAGTTTTCAGCCTACTGCTTAGTTTTGGAGAAATAAAAAAAATGGGTCTATATCGGTACTCCTGGGTTGTAATTCCTCCTGTTCCTGTGTTCTCAGACAGACCTCAGGACGAGTTTCTGCAAGCAATGTGGAAGATGCCCTGGGTCCACCAGCCCTTCTTCCTTTCTCCTTTTCCTTCCAAATGTTCCTTCTTTTTCTGGGCAATGTGAAAACATTTCTGACATCCTTGGGTGCATTGGGCATACAGTCTCAGTTTGTAGCAGGAGTTGTAGACAATTCCACCCTTCCTTTTCTTCCTCACATATTCCCAATGTAGTTTCAGCATAGCATGACTTTATAAAACAACCTCCTCAGTCAAGACCCTGGGGTCAGGGCTTCTTCCATGCTGTGTGAGTGGCTTCATTTATACCAGGATTGCATTGAGAAATATGGGAATAGAGAGTATTGAGAGGGCAGTGACATCTGAATCCCACTGAAAGTACTTGTGAACTGGAGATAGTCTCTGATCTACCTAGCTCTTAAAATCTGTGACTTTTACATGTGTTGTTCCATATCTTTCTTGTTTACATGCCCTGGAGTAGGTCAGTGTTTGTCGCTGCAATGTGGTGCTGGTGACTGGGTTTGCATCAGGTCAAATGTTTGATGTGCCTGGGAAATCCTGTTTTATTCAAGCTAAAGCAGTTAACTTAAGAAAAGTTATGTTCCCTCCCTACAAATCTTGCTTACGCTTAGCCTTGAAGTCTTTCAGGCAATATTTATCCTACACCAGTACTGCATACATAGATTATTGCTTCTAGAAGGAGCAAGATGGGAAGTGAGCAGGACATGCTAAACAACAGATAATGGGGGTGGATAGGACACCCTGAAACTGTTTTAAGGTAGGATTTGTGGCAGAGAAAGAAAAACAGCTTAAAGGAAAATGCAAACTCACTGTATAGGATTGAAATCAAGGGATTTTAAATGTTTTCCTGTCCTGATGTCTAGGAGTTGCTCCACAGCAAAAGCCAAAGCAGAGCAGTGAAAGACCATTGCTGACCAAAGGAATATGGCTGCATCAGAAGCACTGTGAAATCTGAAGCATAATATTTTTATTAATAAAAAGCCTGCCCCCCAACATGGCAGTCTGAGTTTATCCTGAAGTACTAACACTATGGGTGCCCTTCATTTCTTTTTGAGCTGCATCCCTGTCTGTGGCAATGGAGTTGGAATTAGATGATACTTAAGATCCCTTCCAGGCTAAACTGTTCTATGATTCTGTCTGTTATCTAGCTCAGCAGCTGTGTCATGACTTTTTCACAGCAGTGCAAACACCCGGATGAAGCCAGGTCCAGCACTTCTGACATCTGTTTGCATGTGCCCTATCTTTTAATGTAAGCAGCAACACACCTCTCAGTTTGGTGGGACAGAGAGCTGTGATCAGGCTTGTTATGTGTTTTCAAGGGGAAGGCAAGGGAAGAGAATGGATACTCAGACAAAGCCAATTCTTACAGTCCAGTGGTCCAGTCAAACCATTGTTCCAGTTAATCCTGTCTTCTCAGATAGCAACTGCTCATTGGGAAGATGAGACTCTTCCCAGGATGCAGCCGGTGAGCTGTTCAATATCCTCAACCGTGTGAAAAATGGCTTTCTCATCCTCCCATGTAAATTTCTTGTGCTCTCTGAAGCATAACGTTAGATTACCTGAATAATATTGTCTTCTAGTTTCTTTTGGCTAAGCCCTTTCTTTGAGCCGAGATTTCTCCAGTGAGGCATTGAAGTGAAAATCACTCCTTGATGGGTCCTGCTGTAGGGACTGTCACAATTAACACCCTCTCCTCTTCCCATTTTATCTCTTCCTCCAGGGCTAAGGGGCAAAAAGGACAGCCTATGGTTTGCAAGTGTGAGACATGGTCCCAAAGGGGACATTTCTCCTATGCCTGGCAGCACAATCCCTTGCAAAAAATTAGGGATGTTTGAAATAGGAAACAGCCCTGTAAAAGATCTCATACATAAGAGATCAAGGAGGATGTCACCTGTAACACTGGCCCAGTTTGAACTGAACTGCAGTTTGGACACACTTAGGAATGCTTTCCTATGCCTGCCTTGGATACAGGCAGTGTGTCTATACAGCAGCATGGAGCTCTCCCAGGCTCTCCTGCATTCTAGGAAGGGTTGGAGCCCTCAGTAGACTACACAATGCTATAGCTCTCAAAATCTGAGTGATTAAAGGCAGCAGTAGCTTCCTGACCCACTTAGGAAACTGGTATGTGTTGCTGCAGTGACATCACTTTAGTGGTGAAACATCTGGAGAACCTCTGTATAAGTCCTGGGACCTTAGCTGAACAAATTGCATTTGGCAACTGCTAAGCCATCATCTGAGCTTGAATAACAACCTCTGAGGTTCAGTGATGCCATTGCAATAGTCTTTATGAAGAGCAATTCTATTCCAGATGTGACAAACTCTGTTCTGGAGAAAACCAAACTTCAGATAGGATTTAGGTGCCTGATTTCTAGTCTCGTTCTCATTTGTATCTTAGAAAAACTCACTCCCTCACTTCTCTCTCCGTGGGTAGATGTCCTGCACCTGGAGGTGGGATGTCCCCATGAACTTTCCTAAAGTTCACTCAGTGGTAACTGTGCCCTGCCAGCTTTACAGGAGACAGCCTGCTAAGGGTATTGACACCTCTTAGTGCAGGTCTTGTCCTGGTTTCAGGCACTTTTTAACATAATATGTGGCTTGGTCCAGGGGTTTGCTCCAGGGCTGTTACCACATCCAAGTATCTTCAGAGAAGGGCCTCCAAATGGAGTTGATGCTATCCCAAGCCTAGCACAAGAAGTAGGAACAACATCTATGCATGACTTTGCCTCCCCAGAAGACTATGACATCGCATCCTCTTGGAGCTCAAAGCCCTAGGATACCAGAAAGAGGCTGCCACTACAAGACAGTGCCCTGGCTCTGCAGTTGTGCTCCTCCCAAGCACAGTTTCCCCTCCTTATTCGTGTTGCCTTCTGGTCCCAGTCTTTGTGAATCCCTGTAGGGATTCCTCCTTTAGCACCACTCTGTACCCCAGGCTCCCGTCAGGAAGCCGTATGATGAGGGCTTTGCCACCAAGGCATTCTCTTTGGCATTCTCTGCCAAATTGCCCCAGGGTGCCTCATTAAGCCCGCTGCTCCCTCCCTCATTTCTTTTTTAATGCATGGGCTGACAGGCCTGGAAATATCAAACTCAGCAGCTTCATGTGCTGTTCAGATCTGAAGCACCATCCTTCGGAGCTAATTAGCTGGGTTCCAAATCAGAAGGGCAACCGGCTGCCGTTTCTGACAGCCCTGTTTCATCAGGACCTCCCAGGAAGATTGTTTTAAAGTTTTTTCCCTTCCCAGGTATGAAGTCACTGAGAGCACTCTTTTTTTTTGGTGCAAGGAGGGGAAGTAGGTATTAAACAATTATTTTTTTCCTTTGCCTCATCCAATACAATTCATACTTTCTTTTAGGCAAGTAAATAGCATTTCACACCTACCAACCACAGAGAGTCATGTTTGTTTTCCTGGGAATCTCCATGTACCACCACCTCCTATCCCATGAAAATCATCAGCAGCACAAGAGCTACCTTGGAATAGGACTGTGCTGGTTTTTGCCTGCTATGAGACAATTCTACTCTGCCTGCTGCTTTGCTTCTGGGAGGCCACCACAGTGCTCAGAAACCTGCAGGACTACAGGTTTTAGGGCTGGAAGAGGGGATTCTGAGCACCAAAGTGGTTTTTCCAAATTATAACCCATGTTTTCCATCTTGAGCCGTGAATTTCCACTACAGACAGGGCATAGCCAAAGTCAAGAGCTGAATTTACAACTTTTGGCTCCTCTAGTGTTTCCAAAATCAGTAGTGGTCTTGTGCTGCCCGACTTTGCACAGTTGGAAAAGACCTACATTTTACTGGCAGTTACTTAATACTTTTTGCAGACTGAGCATTCACTGATGGAGCAACAAAATCTCTAGCCCTCCATGACCTGCTCTCATGTGTTACAGAATTTCCCTAAAAGCTTCTTGTGTGGATTTAAGCCCACCTGGAGTTGTTATTCCCATTCTAACTCATTCAACCACTCTTCTGCCTTCATCTCTGGACTTTTAATCACCTCTGTGGTGGAGGCTGTTTTCCTACAGAATACATTGCTATGGGCAATTGGTAGTCTCGGGGGCTACTACAATAAATTCTCACCTGAGTCCTCTGGTAGCAGTTCATCCAGGCACTTTCTTCTTTATTTTCCCTCTCTACATCCCCAATTAAGAGTAGTAAGTCATTAAATTGTCTTTATATTTGTGTTGGTGGGCATGTCAAATGCTTTCACAATACCAGCTCTTACAAAACCTGAGACAAAGAGTCCCACACGAACTGGCTGCCCTCTGTTACTTCACCACAAAGTCCCTCATTGTACATGAAGCCTTAATAAAGGAAACTTAATGAAACACTGGAGGGGCCCCCAGCAACACAGGATCTGAGGAGAGGGGAGTCTGGTAGTGGGGGCTTTGTAATCTCTGAAGCATACGGTAGCAGGAGTTATTTAACTGAGTGGAGCTCATATTCTTCTCCAGGAAAAGCTGGCTGAGCTAGCTCAGGATAAGGATTTCCAATGCCACCTCATGCTGCGGGCCTGATGTCTCTGTTTCTGCAGAGCAAAGCAGCTTCCCTTCATTGTCTGTAGAGCAGGAGGTGCAACTCTATGGGATCTGTGGGAGAGGAGTTTCTGCTGAAAGCTTTGACATGTCCTACACATGCTGCCTTATGAATCCTTTGCAGTTCTCCAGTGGAAGATCGAAAGATGATTCATACCCCATTTGACTGAAAAGAAACCAGAGCCTGAAGAGAGGAAAGGATACCAGAAAGAAAATTTCTGCCCTCCTCTCCTCGATTAGACCTTGTTTACTGACTCTGGGTGTATCTGTGTGGTGTGTAGAAACAGGGATGAAGTCACTCTGCCCATGCAGAGTGCTCTAAACACAAGAAGGACCAGATCAGAGCAGGACTTGGGCTCTACAGATGGGTCATGTCCCTGATATTTTTGTCTCACACTATGGCACAGCACTGTGGGTTTTGGGTCAGGGCTATATGTTTTGGGTCAGGGCTGCCCAAAAGCTGCTGTAGCCTGCCAACATAGAATCACAGAATCATTGAGGTTGGAAAAGACATAGAAGACCTTTGAGTCCAACCAGGTCCACCCCTATTCCATGTCCCTAAGCACCAGATCTGCATGCTCATCCAGGCACTGGTAATCTGTGATGACTCCATCTGTGGTGACTCCAGAACTGCAATCTGTGTTGAGGTGATGGTCTGAGCAGGTCTGCTTGAGGCTGCATGAAGGTTACATGGGCAGAACACAGTCAACTGAGGGCATGACTCAGAAGGCAGCCCATAAATCACCTTTACGTCTTTAGGGCACCCAGTCCTACTCCTGAGCTGTAAACCCCTTCAGCCTCATGAAACCTTCCTGCTCACTGGAGAGTGTTGTGGCTGAAAGCAAATGTCAGGCAGGAAAGGTCTTGTGTGCACTGGTCCTGTTCCTGAGCAAATAAGCCCTGAGGAGCTATGAGGGTCTACTGTGAGGTCAGCTGGTAAGGGTTTAAAGCCTCATCTTCAGATTTGCACTAAAATCTGTCTCTGTGAAGCATTTAGGTGTTGTAGAAAGTTTGGGGTGATCCATGGAAAGTGCTGAGAGTGAATCATGGCCCATTATTCCCTTGTGAGCCAATGCCTATGGAAACTTCACGTGCATTAGCCAAGCTATTCTGATAAACCCTCTATGTCCAGGATAAATCTAAACTCTTCTTTCTCAGTCAGAAAGACTCCTCTTGAATCCTGCTTTGCAAATGTGTAACAAGATGAGTTCAGCCTTTGCTAGAGGCACTCTGCTCTCCTTGAAGGGATAACAGTACATTCTGGCCCGTGGTCATTGAAGGCTCCAGTGTGTTCACTATAACAACAGGACTGAGGTGGCAAAACTGTTTGAGAAGAGGGTCAATAACAGCAATGAAGTTTGCTTGGGCAGTGGGATGCAGTACATTGCAATCATCCTATGTGGTGAAACCAAGACTGTGTGATGGAAACAATCCATTTGCCTTGCAGGTACTGGGCACAGAGGCTTTAGTCATCCTATTTATACTGGCCAGAGGAAAGGATGGTCTTATAATGAGGGATATGGTTGTTTATGATTTTCATTTTCTCTTCAAGGTGAGCATGTGGCAGTGTCTATCCCAGAATAGAGGTGGTATTAATAGTTTCCCACATCTGCTCATTTTTAGGAAGCAGTGATTAAAACCAAGATATTCTTTTACCAGAAGTGAAGGAAACTTATGCTCTCTCTAAATGGTAGTTTTATGAAGAACAGGGGGGAGCGATGGAACTTGATGGTCCTCGTGGATCCCTTTCAATTCAGAATATTCTGTGATTCTGATAATGTAATAAAAGCGTGATTTTCTGAAGTGACAAACTTGCCTTCACCTGCTTTTCACTGCCAGTGTAACAGGAACAAGCTGACTGTACCCTAAGGCACATACCTGCCCTTGTGCTCTGAAGAACCAGGTTTCTGCCTCTGGAGGGGAACTAATGTACAGCTAGACAGGTACATGTCTGCTGTCATGTACCTTCTGCTGACAAGATGCTGAACCCCAGTGCCCTTCTCTGGCTGCTAGCCATCCTTAGAATCTACCCCACAGGGAAGCTGGGCCAAGGCATGGTTTGCTGTATAAAGTTACACAGCATGATGCTATCCAGTATCTCTGCCAGAGGCCAAGAACTTCAAGACTTCTTGCACTATCTCTGTTTTATGAATTACCAGAGGACTGACTTTACTCAGCTGTCATCTAAAAAATATGTGCTTGCCCCACCCTAGCAGGGAGACTTGCATTATGGTGAATTCCCAGCTCTGCACCAAGTCTGGAGGAACTAGACTGTTGAATCAGCCCTGCAGGGACAGAGCCGCACCAAGCCAAGCAGCTACTCCTGCAGATTTTATGGATATTGTTCCAGTCTAGAAATTGTCAAGACTGGTTGTATTGCAGGAAGATGCATCAGCTGATGCATCAGCCAATGCACAGAGTACTTCGTGCATGGAGAGCTGAGCATATCATCATGTGGGACAGCATTGCACGTAATACCATTTGCTTTGAGACGAGTCAGCATCATGCTCTGGCCAGGAAAGCTGGATCCTCCTCCTTCTAGCATGCAGAACTGCGGATGTTTTTAACAGCTGCAACATTTTGCACCTTTTATAACCAGCATCCATCCTTTCATTCAGCTTCTGTATCACTCAGTTACCTGGTTAGCAAAGCTAACAGGAGAGGATGAGCTGACTTTTTGCTTCAAATGTATTTTCAGTGGCTGACCAAAACGTTGGAAGATGCTCTCAGGTAGAAGCAGGCAGGTCTTGTGGCTCACAGACAGAGTCTGTCAGAAAAGTGGTTTTGCTTACAAGGAACTTGTTCTCTTTGTCCCTGCTTTATAGTTGCAGAAATTGCCCGAGAGAAGACTCAGGCCTCCTCCGTTTAACAAGCTCAGTTTAAATTCGAGTGTACAAATATGATTAGATCTCTTATAAACAGATTGGTTCTTGCTGGCGGAAGAGTTTTCTCCAGAGGAACTTCTGGTTTATGGTATCTGGCAGTTAAAACCAGGTGAAAGCTGCTGGAGGACTGGACAATTCTTGTCCAAACTGCAAAACACTCCAATAAAATAATCCATCACACGTGTTTGAAACCAGTAGACAAGTTCTGCACTGCTTTATTGTTTCTTGCCCGCTGCCTCCAGCCAGGCACCGTGCTGTTCAAAATTTTCCAAGTACCCTGAAGAATGGGCCTGTGCTTCACTCAGATGCTCTATCTGCCTGGGCAGAAACTTGGAAGAACTTTGTAACCTAGCCACACAAAGCCCAGCATGAAATAACTCAGGTGCTGTGTCCTGAGGGTCTTGGGTTTGATCCATTTGGATCCTAGGACCAAGGCTATGATAAGTGGCCAGACCTTGCCCCGGGGCACTTGGTCAGACCACAGTCCATAACTTGGATTTATTTGAAAACTACCATCTGAAGTCATAACTATTTAAAGATTGTATCTATTTAAAACACACACACATGAAAGGAAGCTAGAAATAGCAGGGGCTGTGAGGAATGGGGGCTGAGCTTCAATTCTTCCCTGTCTGAACACATGGCAACTTGGATGTTTTCCATGGATAGTTCACAGCTGCCGTTGCTGGACTGCCAGTGGCAGGGAAAGCAACACTTCCCACACATGGTGACAGCCCCTCTACCATTACACTCTGGCTCTTCAGTTTATTTGCAGGCTGTTAGCAAACTATTTATAGCTGGCACCCATTTCTAAGCCTACAGACCTATTCACCACTTCCAGTGTCCCAAGAGAGCCCAGGATGTTGGGTGTGACATCTGCAAGGACAAATGAAGAGAAAGGTATCTCAACACCATCACTGACCTACCAGAGAATATCTCCATCTACATGATGCCAACTGTCATTCCTGCCCCATGGAGTTTACAGTCTGATCACGGTGACAGGAGAGGAAGTACCCTGTACATTCAAGGGTCTTTTTTTTTTTTTTGCAATAGTCTTCTCTCTATCTCCTGGCTTGTTATTTCAGGCTCAATTTCTTCTCTCTACAATTCTTCAGCTTCTGGAGACAGTAGTTCTTGTGACCCAGTGTGATGAACCTTCCTTGGGAATGAGAACCACCTTTTCATTTTCAGGTGCAGCTGGTCTTCCTTATAGCACTGGTCTATCCCATGGAATGTGCTGCCCTAGGAGTGCTGCCTGCCTCCTGTCCTGAGCAGCTGCAACCCACAGGCTCTGCACCAAGCAGAGGCACAGCAATAGGCATCCAGCACTTCATGAAAGTGTTGGCTGCCGCTCAAACTTCTTCCTGCCCATTATAGCACAACAGCTGTGAAATGCATTACTCGCAGATGTCTATAATTAGGGTCTGTCACTGCCTTCCAATGGCATCTGAACCAAAAAGTCCAGTGAAAATTGAACAGGATTGCTTAAGCCATTAAATGAAAGATTCACACTCTGTAGACCTCTCTGACTCAGTTTTACTGATTTAACCTCATCCTAATTGTGGTAATGAATGGAAAGAATCCTGAATCCAAAGAAATCATAGCTGAGCTGTTGTTTGCAGCAAGACATTCCCATAAATTCAGGAGCATTTATGTCCTGGAGCTGTACAGGATCCTAAATGATCCCTGCTGCCTTTTGGGATGATTATTTGTGCCTTCCTTCCTGACATAGAAAACTAATTTGCATTTTGACTAACACCAGCTGTCTGCTACTGTTAGTGAGCTTTGGTTGTCTGTAAGTTTTGTCAACAACATCACATTTTATATATAGTGCATTTTCCAACATGAGCTGGCACCAAGAGCCTTTCCAGCCACCACACTATCAGAAAATCTATAGAAAGAGAGAACACCATAAAAAAACCCAACACAGTCATTCTAAATAAAACATACTTAAAATTGTTTATTCAGGGAGCTCTGTGTACTTTTTGGGAAAGCAGGCTGAGCTTGTTGAAGGCATTGTGTGTCCTCAGTATTGGGGTATCTCTCTTGCAGCTCCTGATAGCCTCAGTTCCCAGTTTTGCAAGAACCTCTGCATGTGCTTTAAGCACACAAGCAACCACAACAGAAGGTCTTTTGCTGGACTAGGATAACAGACAACCGATGAAGGCAGGCGGCAGTGCAAAAGATGATATTTCAAGGTTGATTGTCTTTTCTGAGGAGGATCCATACACTTTTAGGAGGAGCAGGAGAAGGTCAGCACACATACAAAATGAATGATGAGGAAGAAGAGGTAAAAAAGTGTCAGCACAGAAAAGGGATGGTTAAAATGAACTCTCACCAAGATCACAGAGCAAGAAACCAGTGGGAGCCAAACCAGAGACTTTATCTTTGTGTTCCCTGCACAGATCATCTATATGCTATTAGCTCCTTCTTTACTGCCATTTTCCATTTGTTGCTGCAGTTTTACAGAAGCAAAGAATAAAGGTGTGTTGTGGTTTGGGCATTTTATTTTATTTTTATTCTATTTGGCAAATAGAGTGTGTTAACTTCACACTTGTGGATAGTTCCCATTTGTGGCTCTGTTATTTCCAGAGATAGGACATCCATCATTCTTGGAAGTGTATGCAAACTGACATTTTCTGTTCGACCAAAATATAATTAGATTTGCACACACCAGGCACAAGGTTGTCGACCATGAAAACAAAAAGACATTGCACGAACAGGGAAGAACATCTGGGAGACACACCAATCCATCTAGGGACCAGCAGAAACAAAACCTGAATAATGGATGGGCTAACATGACACTATCAGGGCCAATGTCCTGTCTGATTAAATCTACTTCATCAAATATCAAAGATAGAAAATTCCCCCTTGCCCATAGTTGGATGCATGATGAGTAAGAACAAAATAATTCACCTATAACACATTGCTGAGTTGCTCTAACTCCTCTGCATTTTGCAGTAAGTGGTCACAAAGCACCTCTGTACCCTGTGCAAATCCGTTTGCTAGTACTGCAGTTTTAGGGGTACTAATTCGTTAGATATTGCCTCAAACTAGGGGATTTGCAGGCAAACTCTCCTTTCAAGTCTGCTCTGCCTCCTGCCAGTGGACTGAGGAGATCCTAAATGCTGGGAGAGTTTAGGGTCCCCAGCTCATGTGCATCCTTATAACCATGTATTCATGCTTATCTTGATGTTTTCATGTTTAGTGTTTGTACTAAATTTAGTCTCCCTAGAAGTGTCAGGCTGAATCTGATAAAGCAGCATAAATACACCCAGTGGGTCTGTGACCACTGATATTGCACCTTCTGCATGGTCTGAGCCTCAGGGAGAAGCAGGTTTGGTTTGCAGGAGAACAGCTCCTGGACATCCCTGCTGTCAGTGCAAACCACCAGGAAAAA
Organism: Pseudopipra pipra; assembly: GCF_036250125.1. NCBI lineage: Eukaryota > Metazoa > Chordata > Aves > Passeriformes > Pipridae > Pseudopipra > Pseudopipra pipra. The sequence goes on along the minus strand of NC_087550.1, from coordinate 30,550,949 downwards.
TACCAACCTCAAACATTACAGGGAGAGAAAGTGACTTATAAAAATCAGTCAGTAACTGACCAAGGACCTGCCAGCACATTTTAACTTTCCTGGGGATCCAAGGAGAGATGTCTTTTTCTGCCTGCAACTTGGTGACTGACAGAGACTACGTCCATGTTCAGCACACCTTAGACAAGATGAACTGGCAGGTAAATTGGAAGTATTGGGTGAGACAATAGTTCAATTTCACTCATCGTTTGAGTTAATGGCTTTCATTTAGAGGGTTCATGGAGGATCATTACTCTCCATTAAGCTGCTACAGGCAGACACAGACAGATGGTAAACCAGTTTCCTCAAAGTGCTCTACTAAAACTGTCTACCTGGGGACAAATCCCCAAACCTGGCTGTCAGAGGAACCTGTCAGGCACATGGATTAGAGTCTGGGAAAGTCGCAGGAGCTGGCTCCAATGAATTCTGTGGACCTGCAGGAGGTCTGCAGTTTGTAGAGGTTGAACTGCTTAGGACCAGATATGTGCTGCAACATAAGGGTGGACAAAAATTCAATGCAGAAGTTCTGCTGTTCCACTGCAGGGAACTGTGAGCCTGAGAATCCTCTGATGCTGAGTGTATGATGCCGTAGGGATCAGGAGAGCCCACTCTGTGGGTCAATGTGTGCCATCCCTTCTGTGTCCCAGGAGATGATCAAGAGCCCTTAAATCCAGGATGGTCTCTGGCCCATATTGTAAGTCCTTAAACAACCTCAGAATATTAGAAGCTCTGCTGATCAGAGTCTGTGGAGACTCCTAAAGCAATGATGTCTCAGTGGAGTGGGCAACAAATTTGGGTTCAAAAGATCTACATTCACACTCTTTTTTCTAGTACGAGGTAAATTTGAAAAAAGCACATCTGCTTTGCCTGAAGGATGAGCAAAGAAGTAGAGTGTACCTCTGCTCCTCTGCTTTGACATATGGGAGATGGCCTGGGGCTAGTTACACTGACAGAATAGTGTAACTAGATATAGAAAAAGGGTCACAGCTTCAACTTTTTTGACTAGTCCCTTGATTTCCCTTCTGAAATTCCTTCATCATAGCCCAGGGCGAGTACAAGCTGTATGGCAGAGGACTGAGGCACCACACATTTTCCTCGAAGGATCTCTTAGGAGAATGCTTGGAAGACGAGAAAAGTTTTATCCAAGCTTTTCAAACTCTCAGAAAAGGAAATTTCAAAAGGCTGATGTATTCTCACCATCACATTGAATGAGGCTTCTTGGGTGGAAAAGTTGTTTCTTTTCTGATTTTGTTTGAGTAGTTTTGCTTGTGCTACTTAATAAAATTGCATCAAGCACTTTTGAACAGTCCCTCCTTTTCCAGTATGTGGTCATATCTCCTGGGTGGGACTTGTAATTGCTGAATTATCCTGGAGCAGGAAAATGTTGAAGAGCTCCAAAAGGCCTTGTAAGGGTGGTTTGGGGGGATTATGTTGACACACTAAATAATGGATGTATTGTGTGGGCATGCAAATACATGACCAGAGATATGCCAGGCCTAATGAAGGAGGATTCAGGCTGGCATTGCACATGCAAGCTCTAGAATGGCCCAGTTCAGACGGCTCACAGCCCTTTGTGGCCCTATAACTGCTCGACTGGGTTTGAAAAAAAGCTCTTGGACATTCCTAAGAAATCAAGGATGCTGTGTGTACACAAATAAAGGGCTATCTGAGGAGCTGAACTGGGCTGTGGGATCACAGAGCAGGCAACAGCCATGACGAGGGGGTGATCTGCGCCGGATGGATGCTCAGGATTGCTGTTAGAAACCATGCTCCCTATGGACACGTCTCTGCCATATGATCCACATTCCTCCTGTCCGTAACCTGATGCATGGGGTAAGGAGAGCAGCAATGTGACACTCTCAACAGAGGAAAATGCAAAAGGAATATCCACCTTCAGAGGCTCACGTACACACTGCAAATGGCTCATTAAGAGTAAAACTCATCACAGTCCCTGGAGGCTGGAGTTAGTCTCTATGTCATGTACTGGGACCAGCAAACAAGAAATTACTTCTAGCTTGGAGGCAGACATCAAATTGCTCTATAAAAATCAAACCAAAGTCTCAATGAGTGTTACTCTACAGGAGTAACCATTTATTGCTGGCCACTGCAGCTCTGAGGTAATCATAGAATGGCAGAGCAGTTTGGGTTGGAAGGGACCTTAAAGATCATTTTGTTCCAACCTTCCTACCCAGGAGCAGGGACACCTTCCACTAGACCAGGTTACTCAAAGCCCCATTCAACCTGGCCTTGAACACTTCCAGGGATGGGGCTGCCACAGCTTCTCTGGACAATCTTTGTCAGTGCCTCACCACCTCACACTAAAGAATTTCTTGTTAATATCTTACCCAAACCTGTCCTCTGTCAGTTTGAAGCCATTCCCTCTTGTCCTGTAACTCCATGCCCTTGTCCAAAGTGCCTCTCCAGTTCTCTTGTAGCCCCCTTCAGGTACTGGAAGGTCACAATCAGGTCTCCCTGGACCTTTTTCTTCTTCAGCCTATCTCCATGGCACAGGTGCTCAAGTCCCCTGATCATCTTCATGACCTTCTTGTTTCAACTGGTTCACGACCTTATGTCGGAGACTTCAGAGCTAGATGGAGTACTCCAGGTGGGATCTCACCAGAAGAGAAGGGGAGAATGTCCTCCCTTGACCTGCTGTGGTGGACCTGCTGGTTCTGATGCAGTCCAGGGTACAGTTGGCCTTCCAGGCTGAGAGTACACATTGCTGCCTATATCCTCCTTCCTTGTGATATTGATCTCTCACTTTTTCCCCAAAGGCTACTGTGTCAACTCTGCTTTGTACCATGTTTCTTTTGAGATTGCAGGGGTTTGTTACAAATACCACAATACTGATAGCAAGCAATGAATGAAAGGTCCTCCAGATCCACTCTTACCTCCTCTGTAATGCGTTACACACATGGAAAAAAACCAAACAAAAAATAAAAATAAAAAGTACCTAAAAACTTAGGAAATTGTCTCTGCAAACTGCTAAATGTTGTCTGAGATGAGTTGACTTGGACATACCATTTTCCCAGTGAAGACAAGAGCTCACAGTGTTTCTGTACTTCCTTCCTTCAGCCATATTCATGACACTGATAGCTCACTCTAACATGCTGTGTTACCAAAACCTGCCTTCCTATGGATCTGTGTCTTGTGGTTGATTCTCTAATGTCCATTAAGGCTTGAGGTTTTGCTACAGAATTTCCTTCTGGACAACCAGTAAAGGTTTTTTCCATTGACTATGGACAGGAAATCTTTAGCTGTAGAGTACCTTCAAGGTCTCCAATTTTTTGTCAAAAGTCATTGAAATTGTACAACATATTCAAAAATACTCAGGAAAAAAAGAAGAGGACTGAAAGGTTAGGCAGGCAAAGACACTAACAGGGAGGCTATTGCAAAGGTAGCATGACTGTAGAGTACTTCTTTCACTAGGAAACTAGGGCAAACAGCATTTTCATTGCTTTTTATTATGTCCTGCTGTGCATTGCCATCTTCTGCCTGCAAACATCAAAGAGCCAGTGTTGTAGTAACCACCCATGACATGTGATGCTGAACAGGAGGAGATGAAATTCCCAGTAACAGGAGATCTATTTCTATCTAAACTACCCAGGCAATAACACTAGAAAAGCATTTTAGAAAATGCATAACATAATGAGAAGCTGAGCAAATGTTTTCCAAAAATTCATTTCCACTCCACCCTAACAATTGCCATCAAATCCTGACTTTTTTTTCATTTTGGTGCAAAACAAATTAAGCTTAAAATAAGGTCTATATTACATCCTGAATGAATATGAAAATGTTTGCATTGAGACCTCTATCTGCATGGGGTACAGCAATGGGCTTATGGCCGAAAAAATAAGACTGAGCAGATGATATAACCAACAGATGGTGACGTTTCATAGCATTGTCCCTAGACAGTCCCACAGTTCCAGGAATCACTATGCAGCTTGCCGAATCACAAGATACTGAGCATCATTGGTAAAGGGAAATTGCTGTAGGGATGTCAAGGAGCAGAAATGATGAGCAGTCCTTCCTTGGAAAGAAAGTATGCTACAGAGGGATGTATTTTGGTCCTGTTGCATGTTACAATCAGTTGTGCTATGAATTATCTAGTCCCCCAGGTACTTCTACACCTTCCTTAGCCAAAACCAGCAGATAAGTCCCCCCTTTACAGCAGAATTGCAGAAACATTTAATTTAAGTGCCACATTAACAGGGACAACCAGCAGGAAGTTCTTGAAAAGCTCAACTGATACAATATATATACTTCCTCATCTCAGATCTTCCCTCTAACAGTGGTGAAGGGATGGATGTCACACTGTTTATGATGCCATGGTGTGCTGAAATGGGAAAATTTGGTTGCACATATTTCTGTTTATTAGCAGCCTTCTTGAGAAGACTGTTCAAGTCCTTTTCTCCTGATCCCAAATTATTTTCCCTTGGACTTATTGGTTTCAGCTGGACTCACTGTTTCTGTCCTGGCTCAGACCTCTCAGCCCAGGAGGCACTCAGTGAAATGTCAGTAAGTCAGTCCTGTGACTGGATGAACGGCAATGCAGCCGGGCACAAGGTTTCCATCACGTATCTTGGAAGAGGTGATTGTGAAGCTGCAAGCCCCACTGAGCTGGAACAACGAGAAACATTGAAGCAGCAGCATGAACTGTGACTGCATGTAGGATCCTCCAGCTTGTAGTGGGGCTGAGCAGCTCCGAAGACATCTGGATGCAAACACATACACGCATGGTTTCTGAGTTCAATCTGCACTGATAACTGGTAAGGTCTCTGGACTTTGATGTAAACACAGTCTAATAGCCAGAGCATTAAATACAAGAGTTAGTATCCCTTCTCACACTGGCTGGAATTAATGATGATAAATAGAGATGTCCCTGATAGTCATACAAAAATCAAATTCTTTTGGAAAGCTGCTCATTTCCTGCCTCCTTAAAAACAGCCTCCTGCCTTAGAAAGAAAATAAACCAACCCACAAAAAGTCTTCTCTATTTGAAAACCAGTGTCAAAGAGGCTGTTTGAGGGCAGGACCCTTTAATATCTGAAAGGCCAAAAGACTCCCAGAGGAAGCTGAGGAGCACCCACGCAGAGGGTTATATAGGTTACACTGATCACATTGATGGAACAGTGTATCTGATCCACTGTCTCCTCAGAACAATTCAAATGTCCTGGTGGCTAAGTAAGCATTCTTAGGTGAGGTGGGTGAGACACTGAATGTCCAGACCACCCCAAAATCGGGATTCTTGTTCAGCTGCTGAAATTTTAAGCTGTTTAACCTCAAAAAAAATCTGCACAGTCACCCAGGCTGGTTGTCACTGGTTTTAATTTGACCAAATTTGAGCATTGCACATTCAGGGACTTGGGCAGCTTCACACATGATGTGTTTGAAGAGCCTTCCTCCATCAGCTGAGGCACTAGTAACTGAGATCAAAGTATCTAAAATAGTCATGAACCTTGTTGATACACCAAGAACTGAACCTGGTATCTGCAGGAATTGCATAGCATCTGTCACATGGCAAGCCATGTCATCACAGACTTACGCAGCTAGGTCTGAAGGAGATTCTCTTTAGTTAGGAGTGGCAGGGGGGCGACTAACACACATCCATCTTGTACAAACAAAACCATTTGAGACAGCAGTGAAGCTTTAAAGCAAACAAATCAACTCTGAACAGTGCAGTGCCAGTAACTGTAGTTCCAGTCTTGAAGTGTGCTGAAGCTGTGGCTTGGTTGACTGCTTGTTGCTCCACATTGTTTGTTCAGGGGCAGCAGTGGGGAAGGTGTTAAAAGCTACCTTAGTCCCATGGGTGCTGCAGGCTACAGGGAACATCATGAACTAGCAATACCGGGGTGATGGGGGACCAGCAGTCTCTGTGGTCATTTTGCTGCAGAACATAATTCGTTTCCTGGCTTTCCTGCATATGGCCATCATTAATAATAATCACTGATTATTCCAGTTTCTGATTGAACACAAGACACTTGTGTGTGCAAAATGAGACAAAACTATATTGGCAGACAATCTAAAGAGATAAAAGAGAGAATTGTGTGGGTTTGTTTGAGGATGTGAGTCTAGAAGAGTGAACTAGAGTTTAGTTTGACTAGTCATCTACAAATCACACCATGTCATTTTTACTGCAGCTGAAAACATGCCTGATCACTGTTGCTTTCCTATGTTTGAACCCTACTCTTTTCGAAGTATGAACTGCATTTTGGAGTCAGACTTATAAAGGAAGCCAATAATTAACAAAATTATTGCTAAATCCATTAACTGCAAAAACATCCTCCCAGGTCTTGGCAGTTGCCCACCAGGATCTTATCTTCCCGCACTATTTCATTTTGGCAGAATTTTCAGACGTTAACTGCTGTGACAAAGAACAACACATATTGGCTGGAATACCAGCTCTTTAGACCTTGTATTCATCACTTATAAGCTTTTACCACAGCTAAAACATTTAATTTCTTAATTTTACAGTAGTGATTTGGACAAAAATATCTGTGAATGAGAGAAATTTGAAAACTTGGAATAAAATGCAACCAAGTTTTGTTCTGGGTCAGTGTTGTTTCTCTGACATGTCAATAACCTGTAGGATAAGGTGTAATGGATAAAGTGAACCTTTCCTAACAGGCCTTCTCAGCTTTTAGTGGTGATTTTAAGACCTTCTGAGCTAGAGTTTGAATATGGGCAACACTTTATGCACAGCTACCATGGATATATGGGTTTTTATGCCCTCTAGAAGCAAATTTCTGTGCTCTAAGTGAAAAAGAAACATACTGTTCCTCTTTGTTTTAAACCTGACACCAGGAACTTCATCAGAAGTTCCTTCATCACCAGTGATGAATCAGACAATCATCCGCTTCTCTGCATTACTCATGGTGGTACAGATCATGGTCTTAAGAGTAGCCTAGGGAGAAAAATTCACCTGCAGATTACCTAACCGGGATTTTGGTAACTCACTTCCCCTCCAAATGATTATTGTTATTTATATTTTGAATTTGGTTTCAAATCAGCTTCATCCAACTTTGCAAAAGCTGCTGCTGTTCTTTATTTCCAATGAAATATTTGGATCAAACATAGCAACAAGAAGCTGCTGCTATTATTATTTAGCAAATAGCCCAAAACTTTGTTTTCTATCCAAGCCTCTCTCAGACTTTGAAGAGTTTGGAAATCTAATCCCACACCGAAGCTTTGCAAACAATCCCTCTCTTTAAAACGGGCCAAGCCACAAAGTCAAATCCAATCCTGCCGAACCTTCACATTGCTCAATACTTGTCATGAGCTCCAATCACTGCTGTCTGTTTCATCTCTGTTATTCATTATTGCTGTTATGTTGTGCCTCCCCCTCCCTGTATCCATAAGAAAATGCATCAGACAAAAACTGATGAGGTTTTCTAATATTGCCAGTGGCGTTATTGCAGAACTGTAGTCATTACGTACCTTGAGGCTTATTAGAAGCATCTGGAAAGTTATGCGTCAAGGGTGTCAACAAAGGCCTCTGAGATTTCACCTTCTTCCTCTCAGACAATTTTCTTTTAATTTCTTTTGGGCAAACAGCTCCAAAATACCTCTGTTTCATCTCTGGTCAAAATATATGAGATAAACATACCCCATTTATATTAAAAATTTTTCTTGCTGGCTTGTTTTTTTGTGTTTGGGTTCTATTGTTGGGTTTTTTTGGGGATTGTTTTTTTTCCCTCCAGAATTGCACACTAAAAATTTAATGATCCTTTGCATACATTATAGACTTATATGGAGATCCATGCTGCTTTAAAGTTAAGCATAAATGTTTGCTTCATAAAAAATTGCTCCAGAGGTTTAGAATGTCTGCAAAACGACTCTCAGCATGGGGCAATGATAGCCAGGAGTAGGCATTTATCCTTTGCTCTTTAGAGATGTGACCCACTTTAACCAATGTTAAATGGAAAGCCATCCACTGATACAGGCAATAGGGTGAATTAAAAAACATAATCGGTGTCTGGTTCCTACATATGTGCATGTCCTTGTTTCTTTCTGCCTTCTTGGTATATGAGTTTCCAGTTCTTGTGGGTTTTGGGTTTTTCTGCTGATGGTTTTTGAGTTTTCTTCAGGCTTCTGGAAAGATGTGACATCTTATTACTGGTTTTCCATCAATCTCTTTGGACTATGTTGTTTCATCTGTTCTTCTAAGGAGTATTCTTTACCTCTGCGGCCAAATACTACTGCTCAGACTGTGTCCAAGACAAGAATGCTAGGACAGTCATCTCTTCTCCTCTTCCAACTCTGTTCCTTCCTTCTTCCCTTATTTCCTATATCCAGAGTGTGCCATGTTCAAGTTCCTAATCAAACCTCAATGTTGCTGGTAAGCCTGAGCCACAAGCTATCTTTGACGCCTCCAAAAAGACCCAAAACCCTCAGCGTGATGTGTTTGCCTTCATGAATCACATTCACATAGCATGGAAGTCTAAGCCAACACTGCTGAGCTCCAGGCTTTTGATGTCTACTTTTGTTCATCATAAAGCCAGTTCTCTCTCCTGGTTCCCCTCTGAACTAAACTAAGTGTCACAAAGATAATTGAGTATAAATACACAGATTTTGACACTGTGATGGTGCAAATTGAAATCTAGTTAGCAACAAATTTTATCCTCCTTCATTACTATGACTCATCTTTGCTTAGTCACTTCTTGGTGTCAACGGTTCCTTTCCCCGGAACAATGTGTCTTCTGCCCTGGAACAAGGCTTACTTGATACGAGGTGGGTGCTGTGACTAGACATGTCCACCCAGCTGGAGTGTTCAGCTCCAGGAGTGAAGGTTGGAAAAGTTTTGTGCAAAACAGATGTTTAAATATGGTCCTTTCTCCTACTGCAAAAGTTATATCACAGCAGAGCACAATCCTTTCTGTATTTCTTCCTGGGAGCTCCTTTAGCATCAGCACAGATGTCCACTCAGGGGAATTAGTTGCTTTTCTTCTATTTACGTTTTTCTGCCAGACAATAAAATAATAGGGGTTAGCACTAAACAAACCCTGGTGGAGATGTATATTTTACAAGACTTCAGAAACACAGAATACTAATAGACATAGATAAAAGCCTTGTGGGAGACCACACCCTCTGACCAGGGAGTGGAGACAACATTTTGTGTTCTGTTCCTGGAATAACACACAACAGGAACACCAGTGAAAAATGACATGTATAAACAGGGAACAGGAGACACAAATGTATTTCCATTATCATTTTGACTTGACTCTATCCACCCATAATTCAATGGCTGTTGCCATAACAATGGAGTACCTTACCATTTTCCTGTCTTTTTCTTTGTAACACCCACATGAGTTGAGGAGGGATTGTCTATGCATTACAGACAGGGAATGAGGCATGGCAGGAGGAGTTTTAGCAGCTAATTGAAGTGGTGGGTTCATTTCGACACCTTGGCTCACAGCAAGGAGGGAGTCAGAGGCATCAGCATCCTAACCCGACACACCCATGTCCCAACGTCTCCCTGTTTGAGAGGGGTAATTGCAGATGTAAGGTGTCCCACAAGTTAAAGGGACACTAGGTAGAGTGCTAAGAGACAGAAAATCTTGGCTAGAGGATGTTTTCACATCTCTGGAGGATTTCAAAGTTGAATTCTGATCTTACCACATCTCTAGTTGCTCAGATATGGTAGTACCTGCGTGCCTGTGTATACTTGGACCTGGAGCCACTGTCTCAGGGGCATTAACTTGTGGTGACATATCTCCATTAGCTCTATCCACTCAAGCTAGTCTGTGGTGGGAGATTCCTTTCAAATCCCCTCTTTCTAGGCAACTATGCCATCTCAGCCCCTCGCTGTAGAGCAGCAACTGAACACCAATTACCATGCACACACTGGGCCTTCAGATTTGAAAGGACAAGATAAAACACTGTATGAGCAGTAAATTAAAGTAATTCCCTCAGTGTCCAACCCCATGCCATCCAAAACTCAGCAATTAGCATTTTACTTTTTTTTTTTTTTGTAAAATCTTTTAAGATGATCATTCTGGAACACAGGCAGGCTGCTTGCAGCTGTAATTTGCAGAGGGAACCTCTCATTTATACTCCTAGTCCTGTGAATCTAGTGTTTATGCTGGTATATGAGCTGGTTACTCTCCCTGGCAGGATGGTAGGCTGATCATCCAAATGCACATGGACTCACAGGCATTACCATAGACCTGAGCTATCCACCTCTGGTTTTCCCCTTTGAGCCTGTGCTTCATAGAAGCATAGAATATTTTGGTTGGAAGGCACCTTAGAGATCATCTAATTCCAACTCCCCTGGCCATGGGCAAGGACACCTGCCACTAGACCAGGTTGTTCAAAGCCTCATACAACCTACCTTGAACATTTCCAGGTGTGGGGTACCTACAATTTCTCTAGGCAATGTGTTCCACTACCCGCAGTCAAGAATTTTTTCCTGATGTTTGCTCCCTTCTTGCATCTCCATTCTTGTCCACTGCATTTGACCTCTCTTCTCCTAGGTGGTTTTCCTCTCTGACCTGTTTCTCTCCCATCTCACCCTTCTCAGCCGCAGTCTTCTCTGGTGCTTTCTGGTCACTGCAGACTAGCTGGTGCAAGCAAAACAGAGCAATGGTAGAAGGGCAGATCAACACTCCCTCCCCTCACTCCCTCCCTGTAGTTCCTTTCCCTTCTACCTACTGGGACCAGAAATGGGATAAAATACCTGTTCTCCCTTCCTCTCCTCACTAATGAAGAGTGAAAAGCTTATTGCTCAACTCCACAATCTGCTGCGGACATGGGAACACATCCTGGCATCAACTGGAGGGTTCAAATCCCACAAGTGCTGCTGCAGGGGACATGTCTGCCATCAGACACATCTGGGAGGGGTTTTCTTGCAGCTGAAGGGCTGAAAGGAAATTTTAATGGATGTCAGGAAAGGAGGGAAAAACTCAATGTCCAAGGCATTTTTGGAGAACCTGGCTTCTCAACCAGTGGCCATTTCTGTTTATCCAGAGACCACTCCCGGGCCAGATACCCAGATCCACTGCTTAGGGTGCTGGGCCACTCATCTCCCCCAGTTTTATAGCAGGGGCTTGCCTTGCATGCACAATGTCTTGGCTGCACTGCTCTGAAGAGAACAGACTTTATTCCCGTCTCCCAGTGCAGCAGGATGGTGGCTCCACTGCTATTCAACACAGAGCACTGTGCGAGAGGCACAGGAGACCAGGCAGACTAAACCATCTTCCACCCAGCCACTGGGTTCAAGCAACAATTTAGTCATGGCTGAGGGCATTCCCGTTCCCTGGAGGAATGAGCTGGGTGTTTTTCAGACACCACGCTTCATTAAGTGTTTTTATAGCATTACTTTTCAGCTGCAGGGTGTGGTGAGTGGGGGGCTGCAGCTCTGACGTGCTGATTAACGCAAGGACTATTACGCACAAGGTCCGATGAGACCCAGCGATCATCTGAGCAGGAAAGAACCCTCAGAGTAACATAAAATCAGGATTGGTTATAAGCTTGGCATTTGGGGAGTCCTCTGAACTGTCTGTCATTCTCAGACGTTCACCACTAGGGAAAATTAATTAAAACGAGGTGCTGAGAGAGGCTTGCTGCTCTTCTCTCCAGAGCAGCTCACAGCTTAATTGGAGAAACAACCATTTTCAGCGATGTAGTGGAACAACAGAAGCTCTTTTGGACAGGAGGTTCCTCAATATGAAAAGGAAGGCTGAGGACAGTGAAATACATTTTACCAGCACTGATTTTTAGCAGAATCAAAATCCTGCTAGTGATGGTTTAGTCTGGATGATGAACTGGCAAATCACACTTACACATGGTAAAAAGTGTGACTGGGGTAACAGAAACCCCCTCCCGTCGTGTTCTCCTGTTTTGGTTGCAAGTGCTTGTGCCCTGCAGAAATCTCTTTCCTGGAAAAAAAAAACCCTCTCTGACAGACCAGATGCTTATGCATCGTGTCTGTTTCCAAGAGAGCTGATTTTGGTGGGATTTGAGCTTGAACAGGGGATTAGAGGGCAGCCCAGGGACCAAGCTACCTCAGCTGAGTTGCTTTCCAGTCTAACCAGTTGGAAAAGTGTGCAGTCTACCAGTGAAGGAGCGCTCTCTCGTGGACTACGCAGAGGGTGAGTAGAGCATGTGTCAGCTGTGTTGGATCGGAGGTGATTAATAAAGAAAATAAAGACTGTGGAAGAAAGACATGACATAAACCAGCATGGCAGTTAAGTGCAACCAGATGTCAGGTTGTTTTGATCTTCTCCTTGAAGAGCTAAGGAAGAGGGAAGACAAATACCACCCCCCTCCATTGTAAGAGCCACTTCAGGCACCCGCTGTGCTGCTTGAGGCCAACTGAGATGAAAGGTAAGGTCCAATGTGTCACATACCCCTGCCTGGGGGCTGTGAATTGCAGAAGCATGTAGGACAGCTTGCAGCAAGGCACAGACATGCTGGTTTTGCTCTAACTTTGCTCGCATTGAGGTTTTGGCAAAGCAGCCAGCAGCTGAGAATGGCAGCTGGACCAGAAAACTTCAGGTAGGTGTGTTTCTGCCCATGGTTGTGAGAATGTGAACACAGAAAGGAAAGAGAAACACAGATGATGAATGAGAGGAAGAGCCTGTTAATTGATATATCATGGTTTGCACAAGGATGACAGCCACACTTATCTTTGCTGGGTGAGTGAAATGATTTTCCTATGGTCTTAGAAAAAGTCTGTGACAAAGTATGATAGCCTGAAACAAGTTGTTCCACCTCCTAGAGTAACCTCCACCTTTTTGGACCTGCCTTGCTGAAGAACATGCAATTTATTCTGTTCACATTGCACCCACATACCCATCTGCATCTCATGGCACAGGAGCTTTCAGAAACTAGAAGAGAATCACAGAATTGGAAAAGTCCTTGAAGAGCATCAATTCCAACCATTAACCTGTCACTGCCAAGTCCACCATGTTCCCAAGTGCCACAACTACCTGCATTTGAACACTTCAGGGATGATGACTCCACCCCTTCCCTAAGCAGCCTTTTCCAGCACTTGACAACTCTTTCAGTGAAGAATTTTTTCCTAACATAAAGTCTAAAGCTGCTCTAGTGCAAATTGAGTTTATTTCCTCTTGCCTGTAGCTTGTTACTTGGTAAATAGCCACCAGAAACCCCCAGAAAGACAGATAGAGCCTTTTCCAGCCCACATCCAATACATGGAGCTGAGCTCTATCAGCAAAATGCTGATACTTACAGTAGCATATCCTTAAATAATTCACTGTAGTATGCTTACATGCTTTACTCTATGGAAGTTCCTCCCTTGAACTCCTCCTTGGATTTCAGTCAGAGGATAATGCTCAGAGATTGAGATAGGATCAGGAACCAGAGTTTGATACTGCTGTGGATGAACATCTTCACTCCATCAGCTGAATACCAATTAAACATTTACATCACATATATATTATTATTATTATGTGTTATGTAGATATTATATATGTTGTAATATATGTTAGAACACGTATATTATCCAGATGGAATTCTAATGGCCTATTTACACTGCTTCTTGACACCCTTTCTGCCAGTCAGCCAGATATGAAATCATTTGGCAGATCCCCATCTAAATTACTCAATATGGGGTAAAACATGGCTTGCACATATGTCTACAGTCTTAGAGAAGAAGCAGAAGTGGCAGCTCTTTGCTGCGTCTGTTGCATTATCCACTCAGTATTTCAGTCACTCAGAATAATGCTGATCCAGCTGCAGGCTTGGAAGTGTTTTGTGCTCTTTAAAATGCAGGAAAAGGTAATCCAGGTTCCAGTGTCTTATTGTGTAAGATTACATGGTCTGCTTTAGAGAAAGCTGCAGAAGGTAAAGTGGTAGAAGAAAGGAGACAACAGCTATGTCCCTATTTCACAGCACAATGCTGGCAGTGCTAGTAGGAAAAGGCATGCTGCCCTCCCCAGTGCCTTGCTCCTTCTAAATCCACCAGAGAAGAAGGCAGTCCTAGAACCTGGGGAAGTGGTTTCTCACCAGACTGTTCTGTTTTGCCCACCTTTGAGCATTGCAAGCCTCACAAAGACACTGACACTGGTTTGAAAGACCAAATGAGAACTTCCCTGACTGGGGTGAAGTCTGAGCTGAAATCCATGTGAAATCTCTTGGTCTCTGATGGGAAGCAAAGGCTAATTAAGCTGGAACCATGGAAAGTCAGAAACAGCCCATCAGAGCCACAGACAGTTTAGGATGGGGCTTTTCTGACCTGCCTCTCTCCCTGCAGTTCTCTCTATAGATGCCTGCAGACCTCCATGCTACTGGGCAAGCCTGGTGGTTCCCTGTTTCTCCAGACCCAGATGTTTCTCTTTTTCTCTCATAGCTCTGAGTATTCAAGATTTCAATGCTGGCTTGCAGAGCTCTCAGCAATGACAGGTGTCCTGTGTCTGCCACCCATGCACAGCAGCACTGGAGGTAACAGAGCAACACACCTTCAGCGTGAGAGGCTTATCATTATCAGCTTAGGATATGTAGGTCATTAGGGAATTTTAATGAGCAGAGACACTTTCACATCCAAAGAGACAAAGGTATTATCAATTCCCTTAAATGGGCACCAGAGTAGATGAGCTGCAGCTCTTGGGACTCTTCCTCTCTTCATCCTGGCTGAAATAAATTGCTCCATGAAATGCAGCAATGCCATGCTGATCCCTAACTGTTAATGCCCTGGCTTAAAGTTAAATTTCTCTGAAGGTTTTTCATTTCCAAGGAGAACATGCTGTTTATTTGTCTCACTGCTTTGGAAGGTACCCTTCGTGATGGCCACCCTGAAAAGCTATACCAGGACACAGCAGGCTGCTGATATTTAAAAATGTCTGTCTGTCTTCTGTGTCAGTGCTTATTTTCACCAACAGTTTTGATCTGTTTTTCTCTCCTTCTCTTTGAGGGCATTCTGTACTTGCCCTGCTATAGCATACCATGCTGTGCAGCAGCAGCTAATGGGGACTTAGTGAGGTGTTAGCCTGGATGTGCATGTTTCAGATGAAGGGATTAATACTTGGGGGCTTGTTTGGGTCTCCTGCAGGCAGCACATTTGAAATATGGCAATATTTACACTGGGATTTATCCTTTGTCTTGCTTCTTTCAACATCTTCATTAAATTATAATTCCATTAAAAAAATCACACTGTTGGAATGAAGATAGATAAGAGCAATTGATTATTTTATTTTTATTCTCCTTTCTGTGGTTAGTTGAACTGCAGGTATTGCTGTTTGAGGGGAAGTTAGGACCAATTGCTTCTACAATCCCAGGAGGCAAAGAAAAAGTGGCATCGGGGTGTGTTTTACTCTGTTATCTCTGGTCTTTTCTGAAGAGCTAAAGCATGTGTTTAACAGATGTGTTACTCTAGCTGGGTCAACTGAATTGGAGCGGCACTACAAAATAACCATCTGCAACCATTCATGTGATTTGAATGTCCCCTGGAAACAGTCATGTCAAGGGTTGTCTTGATAAATGACAATTAAAATGTAGGTGCGCTCAGAAACTAGGTACATTGACCCTCATTAAGTTTTGTTCAGGCTCTGGAAACTATGGAAATATTTCCTTCAGAGAGTGAGGATCTTCAGAAAGGCTTTAAATACAGTTTTAAAAAATGCTAGTAGAAATTCCTACAGATTAGATTTTCTGTCAGTCTGAAGTAGGGCCAGTTAAATTCCAGTAAATTGAGCAGGCACTGGTCCAACCCTGTAGATGTGGAGGGAATTAGAGGGAAGGCTGGGACAGACCATGGGCTTTTCATGGGAAAGGGCTTTGCAGGGAGTCAACACAGCCAGGCTGCAGAAAGGCAGTGACTCTCCTGCCACAACGCAATGCAAACCTG
This sequence comes from Pseudopipra pipra, assembly GCF_036250125.1. NCBI lineage: Eukaryota > Metazoa > Chordata > Aves > Passeriformes > Pipridae > Pseudopipra > Pseudopipra pipra. The sequence goes on along the minus strand of NC_087550.1, from coordinate 30,535,117 downwards.
TTGCCAGACACCACTGCTAGAGGATATATATATATATATACACTTATATATACACATGTATATGCTTTATATATATATGTGTGTGTGTTCTTTTTATATATATATATATATATATATATACATACATACATATATATATATATATATATATATACATAAACACACACAAGAAGGATGTAGACCTGTTGGAGTGGGTCCAGGGGAGGGCCACAAAGATCGTCAAAGGGCTGGAGCACCTCTCTCAAGCTGAAAGAGTTGGGCCTGTTCACCTCAGAGAAGAGAAGGCTCCGTGGAGACTTCAGAGCATGTTCCAGTACTAAAGAGGCTACAAGGGACATGGAGAGGTACTTTTGAGAAGGGCATGGAATGATAGGACAGAGGGAAATGTCTTCAAACTGACAGAGGGCAGGGTGAGATACGTTTATAGATTAGGAAGAAATTCTTCCCTGTGAGCGCAGTGAGGCACTGGAACAGGTTGCACTGAAAAGCTGTGTATGCCCCTTCCCTGGAAGTGTTCAAGGCCAGGCTGGATGGGGCTCTGAGCAATTTGGTCTAGTAAAAGGTGTTCCTGCCCATGGCAGAGGGGTTGGAATGAGATGATCTTTAAGGTCCTTTCCAACCCAAACCATTCTGTGATTCTATGACTCTATGAAGGGAAGATATATATCTATATCTATATCTATCTATCTACCTACATATGTAACTGAAGCAGAAGAGATGAAGCCATCAGGTTGCTGGAGGCTACCTGCTAAGACCTTCCATCTACCCAGGAAAGTTCATACCTAGCTCATGCTGTATATTAATTAATTAGTTAATTCATTGATTTATTAATTTTCTGTAACTCCTAATTATGGATGAAGTGGCCTTAGAAAATGGGAATATAAGAGATTACTGCACATTTTGCAGGAAAAATTATAAAGTGTCTGTTGCAGCAGAAGAGCTCTCAAGCAGGAGAAGTTTGGTGCTGGGAAGCCGAGATGCTGACAGAGAAGAGATTTATCACTGAATGGACATGTGTGGAGTCTCTTTCTCTACTCCTGTATAATCTTCTGTGTAACATCTGGCAGATCATGCAGAGACCTTGTCTTAAAAATGCTGGCCTAAGTTCTACATGATAGATGCCTCCTTATAACAGAAGCAACACACCTCTTCGGTCTTGTTTCATTCCACACTAAAAAGAATATAAAGCTTTAGGTACATGCATTCCCCATGCAGCCTAGTGTAGACAGCTAAACTTTTGTGTTCTCAGTTTCTAAACATTTAAATTATTCTGCTCTACCACCAAATAATGACTAAATGTTTGGGTATTCTCATGAAAGGAAACAAATTCTCTGATAGACAAGATTAAAGCTGGAGGAAGATACAAGACCACAACTGAGTGGCCTGTGCTGTGGTTTAGTATCCAAGTTTAAGTCTCTCTAGCAGACATTTGAAACTCAGATACTTAGATAAGACTGTAAAACTGGATATTTTCTTCAAGCTGCCAAAGATGCCAGAAGCTAGCAAAGACCTACTGGGACAGAAGATATTCCAGTGTAATTTCCTCCATGGGGTTTGTAAAACCTTGGTCTAAAGGAAATGCCACTTGGTGTCATACTCAAGCTTTATTTTAGGGATAAATGCCAGTTATCAGATCTGGCAGGATCTGATGAACCACTGAGGTTATGTGGTTACTGGAAAGTTTGCAACATAGCACAGGGTAAGACATCATGCAAAACGTCAGCCATTCATAAGTCCACTGACGCATTTGGAAGTCTTGTTGCCATTTACTGTGTGCAGGGTTGGCCAAAACCCATCATTCTCTGCCAGAGATCATGGTCTACCAGATTTACAGTGATTATTTCTTTTTTCTTTCTGTTTCTGGTGGTTTTTTGTTTGGGTTTTGTTTTTCTTTTTTTTGGCTGCAATGTGTTTAAGTTGTTTATTTTTTAAATACCTAAGGAACGACAAGCTTCCTGAATTCTACAAGTGCTGGTTGGGTTTGCTGTTCCCCTCAGGTTTTCTGTTAAGGCCATCAGTGAAATTGTAATTGTCACTGACTGTACTGGTTTTGGCTGGGGATTTTCCACAGTGGATAATGGGGGCCTGTGTTTTGGATTTGTGCTGTACACAGGGTTGATAATATAGTGATGCTTCTGTTATTGCTGAGCAGTACTTGCACACAGCCAAAGCCTTTTCTGCTTTTCGTACTGCCACAATGACTAGGAAGTTGGAGGTGCATGGGAGATTGGGAGGAAACACAGCTGGGACAGGTAACCCAAACTAACCAAAGGGAAATTCCAGACCATATGACATCATGCTCAGTATATAAAGTGGGAGGAAGAAGAAGGAATGGGAAGGACATTCGGAGTGATTGCATTTGTCTTCCCAAGTGGCCATTACACATGATGCAGCCCTCCTCTCCTAGATATAGCTGAACACTCGCCTGCCCATAGGAAGCAATGAATTAATTCCTTGTTTTTCTTTGCTTGTGTGTGCACTTTTTGCTTTCCCTATTAAACTGTCTTCATCTTAACCCACGAGTTTTCTAGCTTTTACCCTTTCAGTTTTCTCCCTGATCCTGCTGCTAGGGGAGTGAGCGAGTGGTTGTGAGGTACTGGTTGCCGGCTGGGATGAAACCATGACACTGAGCTGCTGTGGCTGATTTCGAGGCTTCTTCATGCTGGCCAGTCTTGCAAAGCATATATCAAACACTCAACTGCTTTTGGATTCCCTGCCTATGAGACAGACCTGCTTGATATCTTTATTCCCAGATAAGACACCTGGCAATTTCTACGGTTGATCCAGACATTGATTCAGACACGTCTGAAGTTTTTTTGAATTTGACATATTTGAAGAAAAAAGCATTTAAACACATTGGGCAAGGGCTTTTTCAGTTTCCATCTCCTTTAGTACCTGGTTTTAACTTGCTCATTAAAAGTCCAGCTTTGCTAAGCCTCATGTGAAAAAAAAAAATGAACAGTAGCCACTTCTTAGGTTGAATCATAGCTGGATTCTAAGAGGTTTGGAAACATCCCCTGGAAGAGAAGTGTTCCTCTATGTATTGCTGTATAATGAGCTTCTGGAGATGAGGCTATCAAGTTAAATACTCAGGTTTTGATGCCTAAATAAATACGTGTATAAATATCTCATCTGGTGTTATGAGAGTGTTTCCTGCCAGCTCTAATATTGACTATCCCATCTACTTACAACATCATATATTCCACTAATGCCAGTGCTAGAGACTTCAGATCTCACAGGCTACGACATCAGTTTCCAAGAAAATCAAATAAATCTAGCCATTTTGGGAAAGAAATGGACCCACTGGAACTTGACTCTACAGGACTCCTCAGGGATGACCTGTTGCCGCTCTGAAGCAAACCAGATAACCTGGAGAAAAAGACGTTCCAAATGCTTGACTGTAACTTGAAAACAGGACAATATGGCACAGCAGAACACTCCTTCCTAAAAAACCCAGTACCACCAAAACCATGGGATATCAAATCCTTCCTGTGCTGCAGGGTCAAGAAGGTGAGGTCAGGTTGGGTTGACATCAAATAAATCAAAGTCACAGAAAGGACAAAATGGAGAGAAACTTCTAAAAAACAGAAGGATAAAGGTTGAGTAATGCCAGGCAGTGAGGCTGGAGTGATAATAAATTGTTTCAGTCTGACTTAACATAATTTTTGTGATCGAGTCATAGGTCTGGCATGTAAACTCAAGTGGTGATGCTGTCTCCCTAAATACCTACAAGTTGACATCCCGCTGAAAGTTGATACTGAAAGAGAAAATTAGTGTTACATAGTGATTGTGTCTACATCATAAAAAAATTTAAAAGAAGATTAATTGCTATTTTGACATAAAATAGTAGATGACGACCCTTCTTTGGTAGTGTTTTGTAGTAGAGCCTCTGAGATGTGATTTTTTTTCCCAGTGCTGTTCAAAACCTCTATCACGTTATCTTGAAGAAATAGAAAAATCATTATTTATGTAACTCGCAAATTGGTCTGGATCTCTCATTAAATGGAAATATTTTAGAAACACCCACTAAACCATATGGGTTTGTAAAATCTAGGGACAAAGAAATCATACCACACTTTCAAAGCAGATGTTTGCATTAAGGAGAGCAGAGAAGGGCTTAAAAACTGTGTTTCTGCAGTGTTCATCCAAGCTATAGAATTAAAGCGGAGAAAAATCAAATAGGTGATAAAAGATGTCATCACTCCTATATTCAGCATTAAGGAGTGAGGCTTACTAATGGATACTGCTTTTAATTTAGCAAAAAGAAAGAAAATTAAAAATGAATGTTGGAAGAGCATTGCAAGGATGGAATGCTGAAAGCATCCTCTATGGCAAAAGTCTTAACGAGCTGTTTATTTATTTTGCTCAGAATATGACTAGGATGTGAGTTAATTATGGTGTGCAAATAGTCTACAGGGAGGTGATATTTTTTTTACTTCCTGGTTTTTGTTTCTAAGGCAAAGGCAGAGTGAGAACCAGTTGCAGGAAGCTGAAGCCAGACACACTAAAAGCTAAGTGGGTATTTTTAATGTTGAGGATAATTAACAGTTGGAATAATAGACAAAAGAACATGGTAGATCTTCCAAGGCTGGAGCTTTTAATTAAGGCTTGGAGGATGTGCAGAAAGGCTAATGTGAGCGTTGCCATGCTGTACTCTCTCAATTTTTTCTGTAATCAATGGAGATACGAGACTTTTCTGCAGGGAGAGCAGAACAGGAGTCAAGCCTTTTCCCTGTCTCTCTCTGCTGACAGCAGAGCTTTTCCAGAGAAATCAGCTTTATTCAGTGGTACCCCCTGGTATAATTCATTACAAAACATATTTTATTTCCCAGATGCTGAAAGAGCTTAGAGGAGCAGCAGCTCCTGGGAGGCTGCTTGGCTGGGAGGCTGATGTGGGAGGTCAGACAGAGAGATTAGAGCACCCTCTCCTGCTCTAAAAATTAAAAGCAAAGAGAAACAGCTGTGGCTTAACTTATTTCTCTTGGGAAATATTATGGTATTCACTTCAATGAGTATGAAGAGTGCTGGGAATTAATCTGTTGGTATGCAAGTAATGCAGTATTGCAAAGAAACCTTTCCTCTGTAGTGTGGTTGTTGCAATAATGATGAGCTGTAGATGTGGGGGGGAAAAGCAAGGTTTTGGACACATAGGCAAGGTTTTAAACTTCAGTGTTAATTTCAGCCAGATGGATAACCTAAATAACTTTGGGGGTTTTTTTTTTGTCTCAGCTGCTGATTTACCTTGCTTTTTTATTAGTGAACCAATCAGGCAGTGCCAGGACCTGAGAGGACTACCAGGACTTGTTTTGCAGAAGGAGGAGTGTTATCCCCTGTCCTGGGTACCCTGAGCAAAGGAGAGATTTGGCAAAGCCATTTGGGATAACCAGCTTTTCCTGTGGAGGACGGAGGATTATTATTACTGCCACAGTTATTACTTGATGGCAGGAGGGTCTTTTCATTCACTGGCAAACAAGAAGCAGAAGGAAAGGGAGACAGAAAGTTTTCCACCCACTTGGCTATGGAAATGTATGAATTGTTAAGGGCAGAGTAATTACACTAATGAATAGACCACCAATTTCTTAATCTTCCATTGCTGTATGCCTGACCACATATTTTTCAACAGATTAGGTTTTAATGCTATAAAGATGCCCTAGAAGTGAGTCACTGGAGTTTTGCAGCTACTCCAGGAAACTTTGAGACTGCTGATCTGAAGTGGAACTAAACTGTGCAGGCCCAGTGTTTATACTGAAAGAAATGAGATAGCAGTGAGCATATGATATATGGATAGAGATATAGGTATATCTGTATATGGATAAATCAAACTTTCAGGTTCAAATAATAAAAAAAAAGGACTTCTAATTGAAAAATCTTTATTTAATTTTTTGAGTAAAACCTGGTGACAAACCATAATGCTCTAGTAGCATACAAAGCAGTGTTCTGAGTTTAGGCTTGACATTAGAGTGTGTTTTAGGCACTTTCCAAAGATGAAGCTATTTGATAGTCCCTGATGACTGTCTTGAGCTGTAACAGTCCTCAATGAAGCACATGTCCAGGAACCTTCCTGGATCTGGGCCTGTGCAAGGAAATGAGTGAATGGGAGGAAACTGATGAAATTAACGGAGAGAGCTGAAGTCTTTGGGGCTTCCCTCAATCGTTAGTTATGAAGAACTGCTCTTGAACACTCACCAATGACATGTATAATTTATATGAAGTACTTGAAGTTAATACTGCTAGAAGGTTAAATCACAAATTATTCCCTCTAGACCACAAGCGCTGGTCCTCTGACCTCAGCTAAATTATTGCAGGGGGCTTCCTAGCTAGGACAGGCATGGAGACATCTGAGGTCTTTGCAGGATGACAGTTTTATTTCCAGGGTGTCTGGGAGTGGTTCATTGGAGGGCTCAGCTCTAGGGAGGTATCTAGAGAACCCAGAGAAATAACCAAGAATCTTAGAATCATAGATTAGTTTATATTGGAAGAAACCTTTAAAGGTCACCTAGTCCAACACCCAAGAAGGCTTTGATGCAAGCGTGTGTCATGATGGGTACAAAGGAAAACACAGGAAAAAGGAGAACATAACACATCAGCAGAATGGTAAAGCCAAAAATCAAGTATTCTACTTACCCCAAACCTAAAATAGCTCTTATCTCAGCTGCTTATAAGGCAGAAGAGGAGCCATCTCTCCTGAGCTGCAGAGACTTAAGGAGCTGTTCTGCAGGGGCAGATCCCAGGAGCTAAATCCCACTAATCCGAAGGTAGAGATTTAAGGTGCTATCCCTACAGTTAGTGAGTTAGATAGGAGTACATCTCTGCACTGAGACAGTTCAGCGTGAGGCAGCCTTGGACCTTTGCAAGATCTTCATCAAGGAACCAAGGTCTTGGGACGTTATGCCCCAAGTTGTGAAGCCCTCAAGAGGAGGATGGCCCTCACCAAAAGTGACCTAGGAAGTTTTTGACAAGGCACAGAGGGTCCCAGAGCACCCACCCAGCTGGAATGGCCCATGCACACAAGAAGTTGATGGAAGTGGGCATCAAAGCAGGGGAAGCTGACTGTGCATCACCTATCCTTGTGATGGTACCCACACCCAAGGACAGCCACTGCTGAGAAACTGCTCTGTTAGTGGGTGGCTCCTTCTGGAGGTCTCCCTCCATCAGGCTAGAGGACCTGCGAGTGCATTTACAGCACACATTGCATTGCAGTGCTCTGTATTGCGTGTCTCAGCGGCTGAGGATTCAGGATACAAGTACTTTTCCAGTATTGAACAGGTAAGCTGATGTAAGGGGCCTGCTATTTTTAGAGCACAAACTTGCTGGAATCAGCAAAGTTTTTTAAGCCATGGGGTGACACTGCAGAGAGCTGGGGAGCCTGTTGTGGCTTTGCTATTTCTGTACCTGGCTGCGAAGGGTTAGATGGCTATTCCAAAAAACCCCTCTATGGCTCCTCATATTAAACCAAGAGTATTTTAAGCCAAGAGCATACTCAAAGTTTTTAAACTGATAGTTATATAGCAGTTCTTTATCCAAATTCAAACAATAATCCTACTTTTCCCTCATTTTCTGATTACCTGTTTATCCACCTTTCATTTTGCCAGGTTTAAGAGTCTCTGCTACGGGTTGTTCTTGAAAAACTTTTTCAGGAAGTTTTAAAATCAAATGCATGTACATATGTATCCCTAAGTATATGAATATAAGGGTCTATGTATGTGTATGTGTGTGTATTTGTCTTCATATGGGCTCTAATTAATATTCAAAACTCACTGTGGATTTTTGGCAAAAGTTGATGGCTTAATGTGTTTCACTTTTTTATTTTCTTCTACGGGTGTTTGTGTGATTTTGAAATTATCTTTCTTAAGAACCAAACCCACAGTGTATCCACAAGTTGTGCTTACTGCTGCAAACAAAGCAGACTCATTCTTCACTGCCTGGTGTCAGAATATGTTGCAAAGCATGTTAAAATATTTATGTAAGTGTGCATTTAAGGGTTATGGCACATCTGACACTGGCTGGACACTTCTCTGCATGATCAGGTGGGTTGTGTGGTGCATGTCCACGTGCCTGTGCATGGTTTTGGCTTCTCACAGACTTGCACCTTGAGAAAGGTTGTGCAGTTTGTGCTGCTGTGTATCTATCAGATGTATCTACGTGCAGTGAACAAATATGTACGTTGAAAGGCGAAAGTAATCTACTTTCCTTCCAGCCACTGGTGATGCACTGCCTGGCTTCCTCAAGAACTTGGTGCAGATCTACCCACCTGTAATACAATGTCGTTTCTCCTACGGTGCCCTAACAGCTTCATCTGGGTGCTGTCGAGGCACATTAGCTTGCATCACCTCAACACTGGAAATTCATTCAAGACATTTTTCTGGGCTCTCTGGTGGCCGCTGTTTGAAATAATCCTACTTTGCTCTCCAGCACATTGTTCTGTCTTTAAAATTGGACTGCTTGGACCCTGGAACTGTGACCCCTTCTTTTCCAAAGCCTTTCCCCATGTGGCTGCCAGGTTAGCTGTGGGACGAATAAGCCAAGATCCTTCACTAGATCTTGGCCACAGGCTGGATTATGTGATCCTGCAAGAAGAATGTGAGGCACCAAGAGCTCTGGTTAGATTCATTGACTTTGGAAAGCTTTCCTCAGCTTTCATAGGCCCTCTGAACCCTGGCTTCTGTGAGGTGGCTACACATTTAGGGGCAAACTGGAATAAAGCTATCTTCTCATGGATGTGCAACAATTATAAGCTGGATTCCACCATCCACCACCCTGTATTTGCAAGGACTCTACCCTCTCCAACCCACGTTTTGTTTACAGTAATGAAATATTTTAACTGGGCTCATGTTGGAATCATTGCGTCCAGTGAGGATATTTGGATGTACACAGCCAATGAGTTAGCAACTGCACTCAGGAGCCAGGGGCTACCTGTAGGCATTGTTACATATGTGCATAAAGGAGAAAAAGGCATTGAAGACACCTGGAACAAGATTAAAGAAGTTAATGACGTTAAAAGTAAGTGCTTTAAGTCTCATTCTCTTTTTTTAATTTTTTTTTAATTATTATGATTTTCTCTAGGGTGGTACTGCATTGTTATAGTTTAGAGAATGGAAAATTTAAAGTGGTTTAAATCAAGAAGAACTTTACCTCTAACCTTAATGGAGCCAGGTCTTCACGTACAAGAGCGCTGGACATTTTGTATTTGATGAAGATAGAGCAAAATAGTCTCCTACAACATGAAAGATTAGTTCCAGCTTATCTGAAAAAAATGATACTTAGTAGAGGGTTGTCTGTGCTTGACTTGTGCAAAGAGTAGTTTATAGGAAGGTTTTATATTAATAATGATTTGTATTCTGGATTATCAAAAATCTTACCCTTTGACACGGTGTCCTTGTTGCCTGTGTTCAGTGAAGATATCAGAAGTGAAATTCAGTGTTACGCAACAGTCTACTAAAGGACCTTTGACGCACAGCTTGTAGTAAGGAACGATCTTCTCTCTGTTGAGAAAATGGGTGGGGGGAAAAGTCCTGTTTTTCTGGTTCAGAGCCTCGTTAGGAAATCTGTGATGGAGCTCTGATCCTGGATGTACACATCTGCAGTCATCATTGGGACTCCAGTGAGGATGCATTTTAGCTGACTTTGGATTTTACATCAAAGAATAACAAGGGTAGCAAAATGTTGTCTAACTTCAAGTTTTATCAGTACTCAAGTCTGTGCTTGAGACCAAATCCACCTTGGGTGGGTTCATCTCCTCACCATCACAGCTCTCCATGTGAGTTACAGATGATGGGCTCCTTTCATAATAAATGGAGAGAACCAGTCCCTTTTCAAATATCATTCATTTAACCAGCTTAAGCTCTCTGCTACAGTATGGGATGAACCACTGTCAAGAAGTACAGGTTTCTTTCCTGTAATTCAGAAACCTGAAAATACTCTTTTTCATTTTAGCTTCTACTTTTCCAAGGATACTTTTTCTCCTAAAAAGAGACCACAGCTACTCTAGGGATCCTGCTCTCTCCCAGTTTAGTAGCCATCAGGACTCCTTTGCAACTTTCCTTTCACCATTGCCCTATTCTTCTTCTATCGTTGACTTAGTCTTGAGATGCTATCTTGGATCAAATATCAGGAGTGGTTCCTTTCCTGAAGGGCCAGTGAGCACCCAGGAAAGCCTGTTAAACAGATACACCCGTATTTCAATTCTCCCACCAGACATGGGGACATTGGCTCCATGGCATTTTGTGGGTAAAGAAACAGACTTTGTGACAGTCAAGCATGAACCAGATGTTTAAACACAACACAGAGTCCAACTTAAAATCTGTATATTTGGTGACAGGGTGAATGGGTGGAGGTTGGACATTGCTTGCAACGGTGTGGTGTCCGTCAGCTCAGGGCACACAGAGGGAAAGCTCAAGTCTCATGGTCAGTGACAACAATGACCATAACTACCCATCATGTTAACCCGTGCCTCACTTCTGTCAGAATTTCTCTCCATTCTTTCTTCTTTACAGCTCCAGAAATATGTACTACTCACAACCTTCTTTACTAGATATTGCAGACCTCCAAAGGCTGAACAAAACAGGTGTAGCTCCCAGCTTCCTTGACACATAACATAGGAATCTGACCTGTAGTAGTCAGGAGTAGAGTAGTTCAGACAGCTCTTTTATTGGGAGGGGAGGGAGCTATTTTGTGTTGAAAACCCCACATGGATTAACAACAGTCTCTACTGTCCTTGTGTTCCAGTTATAGTCCTGTGCATGCATTCTGTTCTCATCGGAGGGGAGGAACAGGCCACCTTACTTACAAAAGCTCTGGAAATGGGACTAGCAGATGGAAGATACATCTTTGTTCCATATGACACTTTACTGTACAGTCTTCCTTACCAAAACAACTCATTCAATGTCTTTGATAATGACAGCAAGCTCCAGGAAGCATATGATGCTGTGCTGACTATCACACTGGAGTCTGGAGAAAGGACTTTCTATGATGCATTCAGGGAAGCTAAAGAAAGTGGTGAAATAACCAGGGATTTGGAAGCCACACAGGTAAATATTCTTTCTCTTGGGCTTTTCTGGGACCTGTCAACAAGAGACATGAGACAAGCAACCATGGCTAGGCTTCGCGAATGAAGATTTGGGAAGGGCTCTACCCACATTTGTTACAAGCGCGTTGGTGGCTAAAAAAGCCAATATGAGATAGGCATGTCCAGTTGCAAAAGGCACAGCAGAAGGACTCCTGAGGTGGTATCGGCAAGACATGATTCTTTCTGTGTTGTCTTTTCTCCTTGAGAGTGATCCTGCGTGCGTTCTCAAAGGAAGCAGCAGTGTTATAGATAGAAGCAATAGTTATAGAGAAAGCACAGGGGAGAGTCAACCCAGACTGCATGCTTTCATTTTGAGAAAAATATGGTGAAATTTGAGTATGGTCTGCATTCATTTGGAAAGATCATTTCTCCTGCATGTCTGGCAATATAACTCGGTTCAATTTACAGGACCATGCTGGGAATTCAAGAGAAAGGGGTTGTCTCTGAGCTTCTCAGATTTGGTTTGCTATGTGCTAACTGCAGTAGGCTCAAGTTGAAAAGGTGTCTCCTAAGTTGAAAAAAGTCCATGGAGTTTGTAAGGATGTCCATATGCCTGAAAACTTGAGGGGATGAGGCAGACTAACGAAATACTGGACGTTTAAGAGGGAAATGTTTAAGATTCTCGCTACCTTGTTCTTCTTAGCACTATAGTCGAAGTTACTGTTTGTCAGCACAATTATCTAAATGTCACCAGTAGCCTATTAAAAACTAAATCAGTTCCTACCTTGTAGACATTTACAAGAAGAACTGGGGAATCTCATACTGGTGAAGAGATGCAGGATTCAGCTGAGCTGATCTTCAAATCTCCCTATGACCTTTGAAAAAATTACAAGTACTTTTAAGGCATGATTTATGGATGTCTACTTTAGAAGGAGATGAATCATGCCCTGAAAGCATTCATTTCTTTCCCTTCAATATAATGAGAGCCCAGGTTAACTATATAGAGTGTCGGGTTCTTCGCTGTAGATATCTACATCTGAGCAACAAATCCCACCACGAATGCCAAATTCTGTGGCTCCCAATGGCACTCCTCATTTTTTTTCACAGGTATTTGCCTCTAATCCCTCTTCACCTACCAGTTGTGAACGTCCACATGATTGCGAAAGTCACCATTTTTGTTAAAGGTTCCTAAATCAAGTCTGTCATGGAAAGGAGCAATGCAAAGAGAAAAGGCTCTGTTACCCAACAAAACAAGTTTGCCATGGCTCTGCTTTGGGATTTTAACATTTTAGGAATAAGTAATTTTCTGATAGAGAAGACCAATTATTTAGGCAATAACACTTTTCCTGTCTTGGTAGGGAGGGAGGTGAGTCTGTGACTTTGAACTTCTATTTGTAGAAGATGTTTTAGTGTAGTGTTTTGAGGCAGGTTGTGATAAATTTCAGCTGAACATCAGGCTCAGAGTCTGGGCTTTTACCATCCTAAAGCAATTTTGCATGGTTTTAAAAATATTTTGAAATTGTGTTTTGGGAAGCAACCATAGGAAAAGACAGGTGTTCAAAGTCATGCATATATTGAGTCTATCCAGAGCTACCTTCGACCTGAGATTCTTCAAACCCTTTACTCTCAGAGCCTTAATGCTCAACTGTCTCAGTACTTGAGTTTACAACTTAGCCAGTGGGACAATATTTTGTCACAAACCTCAAACTGGAGGTTGGGAACAGTCTATCCTGACCTCAATTTCTCCATGTATTTTTAGGTTTCTCCACTCTTTGGAACAATTTATGATGCTATTTACTTCATGGCAATGGCTATAGACAGTGCCCGGAAGAAAGGAGGCAGAGCCTCCGGAGCTAACATAGCTGAACACACAAAAAACTTCAGTTTCCCTGGATTTACTCACCAGGTAGAGACAGACAGCTGTGGGAAGGGGCTCAGCAACTATGTGATACTGGACACAGATGGTCATGGGAACCAGCTTTTCCCAACCCACATGCTGGACATGTCTTCAGACTCCGTGTTGTCCTTAGGCCAGGCCATCCACTTTCCCAATGAAGTTCCACCCAAGCCAGACTCCAGCTGTTGGTTTGATCCAGATGTTCTCTGCACTGAAGGTAAGGGGGAAAAAAAAACAACAAAAGTGTCAAATGGCCTTGAGTGTCATTTCTTTCATCTTTTCTCTCACTCCAGGTGGTTACTCCTTTAGATTAGAACTCTCCAACAAGAAAAGTCTAAATTCAAGAAATTAATATAAAGATGTCCAGTCATCATCCTGTTCGTAATGGGAATTATATGCAGAGATACCATCACTGATCCAAAAGACTCTTTTATTGCTTGTTATTCATAGAATCATGGAATCATTAGAGCTGGAAAAGACCTCTAAGAGCATTGAGTCCAACCATTAATCTATTATTTCCAAGGCCACCACTACCATATCCCTAAACACCACATCCACACATTTTTTGAGCAGTTCCAGGGACATTAATCCCATCACTTTCCTGCGCCATTAAGGTTGTTGCCACTCTACTGTTGTGGTGTGCTTGAAGGGGTTTTCTGGGTCTAACAGTCAACATCTGCCTATTTTAATAATAACCATTTTATACCCAGCACTATGTCCCTGTCCTTCTGAGGGATAGGGCACTAAGAGGATTTGCCTGGAAGACAGCCTTAGAGAGCTGCTCAACAGCAAATGCTTTCACCACCTCTCCTATTAACCCAGCTTTTTTATCCAGTTGTGGCATTAAGGACATCAGAGCTCACCTCTTCAAGAAAAAATGATAATTATTACTCAAAATAGTCTGAGTCACTGTAGACAACAGAGGTAGTAAACAAAGGCTTAGAGGCCAAGTTATTTGTTCTGCTTCCCAGATTGGTAAGATTGGGCACTGTTTTTACTTATTGTTTTTAATTTGAGGCAACTGTGGTGCAGTTTTAAAGTCACAGGAAAGCCAAAATCTCAGGGTAGGATACTTAGCCCCCTCTTGACATATTTACTTATAATATTAAGCATTTACACCTACTGCTCCAGGATATGACTGAAACAGACAAAATTAACCACATCTACAGAATACTTCATTCAGTACCTGAGAAAAACATTCCCTTTGGCTCAGCCATAGCTGGTTTAAATCTGTGTCATTCTATGAAAATTGGAGATACACTGATCTTACAGCAGCTGGCAAGCTATAGAAGAGATAAATATAATACTATCATAGATCTAATTTTGCACTGCTACCAGGAACTATGTAGCAATTTAGCATCCTCTTCCAGTCTATGGAAAAATCCCACTGATTTTCAGGAAGATCAGATTTCATGTTCACACCTTTACAAAAACATAAAGCTCTAGGCATTTGTCCGTGAAACAGTACTTTATTATTATTACTAATATTTCAGAGACTGAATTTTATGACTAAAATTAAATCCAGGACTCACTCTGGCTTTTGAAGTTAGGGTTGGAGGGGGATTTGATGTGAAGTTGTCAGGCTGCTGTGGTTCCTAGCTCCAAGTTCACCCGGAGTGGGGCTGTGTTGCTGTTCCCAGTGCGTGGACATACACACACACACACATACACATTGCAGAGACAACCAGTCACTGATAAGAGTAACAGATATAAGACAGCAGTGTTTTTAGAGGCACCACACCTAAAACCAGGATTGCTGAGACACAGACAACATAAATGGCCCCATCCTGTTCTCATGCACCACATAATTAGGCTCCAAGCTTGCTACCAGATCTCACAGCCCCAGCTCCTGCAGACTTACAAACGCACCCTCTGGTAGATGGTCCCAACCTAAATTCCCTAATAGCCAGCTCTTAAACCCTTTGATCTCTGCAGGAGGTGACTTCATACTTGTGATTTCTCATGGGTTGCAGGCTCCAGGACTCATCCTACCTGTTCGTTTGATCAGTGTGAAGTCTGTAAACATCACGCGCAGTCAGACAACACACTCACCCAGAAAAAAAAAAAGAAGGAGTAGGGGTTAAGAAGAAGGTAGGACAGATTGTGATGATCAGGTGCAAGGTTTGGCTGGAAAAAAGGCACAACATGGTTAAGCGTAACCAGCATCCCCATTCTCTCCCATACTTGACCATCCCTGACTCACCCTATCTGTTCCTTTCCCCATTTTTGCCCTTCCATCTAAAGATCCCATAAGAAGTTTCACATAGTCCCACAGTTCCCTTAAAACATTCCCTAATGACTTTAACACAATCCCACAAGTTCCCTCAAGTATGCTATAAATTTACTGTTTCCCATGAGCTCAAGATAACCTTGCTTTCACTTCTAATTAATTATAAAGATCTGTTTGAGCTTCCTCAGGGCTTTGTATGGTCCCTGCAATGTCCCATTCATCACTGACATGAACTCTCTGGTGTTCGGTAGTGCCTTTTCTATCTCTCATTCCTCAGGGTTTGTTTATCTGGCTGTTTATTTTTTACTTTTCTTGTCCTTTCAGTGTATGGTTCACTGCAGTGAATGTTGTGCTCTGACTAGCCCTCATTCTCATCAAATCCTGTTTCAGTGAATAAAATTAGATGGACTTTGGATGTTTTTTAGCTGATTAAGTGTCTTCACATCTGTAATGATGTGAAACTGTTCCTCTACTTCAGCAAGGGACACGATCAGAGAGAGACCCTTTGGTACTCCTTGATTTTGTGCACTGCATTTCAAGTACCACATTGCATAAGGGTCCTCTAAAGAATGATCAAGCACTTGTAGGTTATTCTAGGCAATGATAACAAACAAAAGAACTTCTCTTGGAGTCTTTCTCAAAGGAGATTTGTTCAGACAGTAGTCTCTGGGGGCTACCTAAGGAAGTTTAGGAGACAGGATCAGTAAAAAACCCTGATTAAATACAGAAGAGAGCATTACCAAACTCCAAATTATTCCTACCACATTGTGGTCTGGGTTACAGATTCTCTCTGAAAATGTTACAAGGCCATGCAGGGATGTGAGATGGGACTTTTAAACCTTCATCACTGGTTTGTCCAGGAGGCATTCCCTGCTTTGTCCAGCAAGAAAACCAACTCACAGCACTGTGGCTGGGCTATTCAAAGCTCATTCTCTCTTTAAAAATAAGTTTCTTAGCAGGTGACCACAGCCCAGAGCACTGGGTTTCCTGCAAATCTGCCTCTAAGTGGATCCAATCCTTCCTTCTCCATGCATGTAGCATTGTGCAAGACCTTTATGTGATGTATTCTAACTTTGCATTAACACCATTCCATCTGGAGGGGAACATTTTGGCAGCTCCTTTGCCTGCCTGGAATGAACACTGGGTTGCTGTCACCCACTCTTATGAGGATCACAACAATCTGACTTTGTCCATGCTTGAAGAACGAAATGTGTCCTGCAAGCCAGCTTGGTGTGATTTTGCTCATTCCTGTATTCAAGGTGAGCATCTTCTGGAGAAAGGTATCTGTGTCTCCACTGCACTGTGGTGAAGTAAAACCTTGGTCTGCATCCATACTGTCTGCAAAGTGGAGAAACGGGTGTGAAGTATCCACCCCACAGTGCATAGATTTCTTCTCAGATGAAGGTATCCAGGGCTAGATCCAGGCTGGAGCATGAAAACAGAGTGACTTCTTTTACAGAATCATAACATCATAGAATCACAGAATGGTTTGTGTTGGAAAAGATCTTCAAATATTACCAAGTCCAACCTCACCTTTTATGGAGAGGAACATCTTTCACTAGAATAATGAAATAGTTTGGATTGGGAGGGACCTTTCAAGGTCATCTAGTCCAACCCCACACTAAACCAGGTTGCACAAAGCCCCACTGAGCCTGGTCTTGAACACCTCCACAGGTGGGGCAGCCACAGCTTCTATGGGCAACCTGTTCCTGCATATGTGTGAGGACAATCAAAGCCTGGGGATCTACGCTGAACCAGGAAAATTTCAGCTAAAATACTCCATCTTTTCTGAAATGGACACCACTTTTCAAAAATGTCTTCAGTTTTCACTGGGAAGGTCTAGGTTTCAGAGGTTGCAGATAGGCCTGTGATTTAGGTGCAAGTGTGACATAAAGTCATGAACCTTTTATTAACCCAAATTTCTCCATGTTTGTTTGCATTTATAGATCTCTGAATACAAACAGAATAAAATAGAAAAATCAGAAGACAGAAAAGGCAGACGCAGCAAACAGCTCCCCCTGGAATTCAGCTCATTCACTCATGTTGGCTTCCCTTAGCTCTCTAGTAAACACACTCATGAGCAAAGTATCTGTCTCCAGTACTTTCTGTCCATGGAATGTTGAGGAGAACATCAACATTCTGCTCCTCCTCTTCTGCTCTTTTCAGCATTAGAAATCTGAAGCAGAGAATGAAAAATCCCAGATGGGCCAGTAACTCGCAGTGGCCATAAGTTTGGTACCACATGATAAAGATTTTTCAGCATTTCAGTTCCTGGAGTGAAAAGGGTCAAATGTTAAAAAGTTATGAACTTTGCAGAAACTTTCTCTAAAACTTAATATTTTCCTGTGAAAATATTATTTACTTGAAGAAAAACTATTTTTCCACTGATCCAAGGCTCTAAGTCTGGTTTAGGTAAAAAAAGTGCATGGAAATAAATAATTAGAGCAGTTGCAGTCTCATGTAAACAAAGTCAGTAAGTATTTGTGTATTCACAAGTTAACATTGCATAAGAATTTTCTTTTGGCATTCTCCTGGCTGAATATTTGACTTTGCAATCTAATGGTCTGATATTGATGTTTTTAATATTACAGCCTAAATCAAAATGATTTTCTAATTCACTTATTCTTTTCTCCCCTTTGCACAGGGATTGAGCCTGAAATCATTACGTTGGGAGTAATGCTGATATTTGCCCTGGTGGTGTGTGCTGTGGGCCTGGCTTCTCTCATCAGGTGAGGTTTGTAGCACATATTTGAGTTGGTGCCATTTTTAACTTCGGGGGGGGGGCTCATGCTTTAACCAGCAGTTTAGACCATGCACACAAAGCAGGTGTGATTGTGCTCTCTGCTTTCCAGCCACAAATCACTTCATATTTATAGTGGGTTGACCCTGGCTACATGGGAGGCATCCCCCAAATCCACTCTATCTCTCCCTTCTTCAGCTGGACAGGGAAGAGAAAATATAACAAAAGACTCATAGGTCAAGATAAGGGCAGGGAGAGATCATTCACCAATTACCACAACGGCCAAAATGGAGTTTTGACTTGGGGAAACTAAATTTATTATCAGTCGAATCAGAGTAGGATAATGAGAAATAAAATCAAATCTTAAAATCAGCTTCTCTCCACCTCTCCCTTTTTCTGAAGGCTTCACTTTGCTCCTAAATTCTATACTTTGTCCCCACCAGTGGCACAGCAGCCAGGTAATGGGGACTGTGGTCAGTTTTTCACACGTTGTCTCTGCCGCTCCTTCCTCCTCAAGGGAAGAACTCCTCACACCCTTCCCTGCTCCAGCGTGAGGTACCATCCACAGGAGACAGTCCTCTGTGAATATATATGTTAGGAGTTCTTTCTACAGGCCACAGTTCTCCATGAGCTCTTCCAGCAGTCCTTCAGGGTGCAGTCCTTCAGGAACAGGCTACTCCAGCATAAGTCCCCCACAGGGTCACAAATGCAGCCAGTAAACCTGCTCCAGCATGTGCTCCTCTCTCCACGGGTCTAAGGTACTGCCAGGAGTCTGCTCCAGTGCAGGTTTCCCAAGGGGTCACAGACTTATTTGGGCATCCTCTTGCTCATGGATTGCAAACGGATCTCTGCTCCACTGAGAACCTGAATGAACTGCAGGAATACAACCTGTCTCACCCATCACCACAAGCTTGCAGGGGAATCTCTGCTCCATCACCTGGAGCACCTCCTCCCCCTCCTTCCTCCTTGATCTTGGTTTCTGCAGGGCTATTTCTCTCACATATTCTCACTCCACTCTGGATGAAGTTGCCCAGTTATTTTTTTCCTTCTTAAATATCTTATCTCAGAGGTGCTACCACTGTCACTGATGGCCTTGACCACCAGCAGGTCCGTGTTGAAGCCAGCTGGCATTGGTTCCATCAAGGAGAATCCCCTCCTTACAAAGGGAAGGGTTCTAGCAGCTTCTCACAGAAGCCACCCTATAGCCCCCAACTACCAAAACCTTGCCATGCAAACCCAATACAACTTTACTAGGTGACAGTGGCTTGAGCACTGCAGGCGTTGGTTCTGCAGTCTCAGGAGCAGCCATTTTACTCTTAACACAGTCCAGGCTTGGTAGAAGATTGCAGTCTGTTGCTGTAAGGATTAGCTGGATGATGGGTCTGAAGCATCAGGATGATTATTACTTTGGAAGTGCAAAGGATGGCATATGAACCAAAGACAGGAATCTGCTATGAGAACATGAGGGTGGAGACCAACTCTTTTTCTTACTCCAGATCATTCTTCCCCGATATAATCATGTTTCCTACGCAAGGCTGACCCTCCGTATTTTCTCCATGTACTAAAGAGAAAGAAAATACCTCTAGAGAGGGTTTGGTCCAACTGTTTAGGATGCCTCTTTATTATCAAGCTGATTCGTTCTCTGTTTTGAACTGGAGTTCAGATCCCTAATCATTCCCATTGTATAAATATTGGTCTGGGGATGAGACCTTTGGAGCAAATGCAGTAGTTGTCTGGGGAAGGAACTGTTTCCAATAATTGCATAGGTCACATTTGTGTGCCAAGTGTGTGTGTGTGTCCCACTCTATACCCAGGGTAGAAATCAGCCAGAACGGAGTGCTCAGTCCAGGAGCTATGGATTGATGTTTGGCAAGGACACTGTGGCCTCTGGAGTAGTCTGTCTTTGATTATTGGTGCCTACATGACTGAAAGTAAAATGTAAATAGACTGAAAGTAGAAGGCATTTACTCAGCAGCAATGAGTTCAGCAAAGCAGGGTTCCTAGGTGGTTCCATCCAGCCTTACCTCTCAAATAATTCCCAAATATGTTTTCTCTTCAGTCCTGAATCATCCCTCTGAACCCAGATGATACAAGGCCACCCAGCAAGCAACGCCCCAAACAGCTCCTCCACTTCAAGCACACAGTTGCTTCTGATAGCATTGCAGGCACTGAGGAGGTTGCCTTCATCCACCCACACTTTGAAACCCAGCTCTATTCCCTGGCTACCAGCCTCTACAATTAAGTAAACAGAAGACAATCTTTCTGCCTACTCTATTTGTAAACTCTTCCACAGGTACCATGATTGGGAAGGCTCAGTCATGAGTAAAGATGTATGGCCATCTGCACGGCAAGAAAAAAGTCCAGCATGACTCAGATAATAATTTTTATTAGGAAAGAGCATGTCTAGAACTAAATCTAAACCACACCATAGTCTGTGTTTAAATGTGAAAGCTCTGGTCCTAGCTCTGCCAGGGATCTGCTGCATGACCTCCAATGAGTCACTCTATGCTTAGCTTTCAGCGGAAGGATGCTTTCCTCCATGCTTGTGGGAAAGGATGTGATTGATCAAGCAAGGTTTTTCAGGTGGACCAGTGTAAGATACATAAGTTATGAGTTTTTTGGATGAATATGAGTTGGGTGGCTTGGGACAGTGTGGTTAGAAAAGATTATAAAAACATCGTCCCAGGTAAAGCCTGTGGTTACACAGATAAGGCTCCCTCTGAGCTCCAGGAAACTCTCTGTGCTCTTCTAAAACGCCCAAAATGGTACATGGAGTGGAAAAATGAATTGTGGTATTTTATGGAATGAAGTTCTTCTATAGTAGAGTTAGCAAAAGACATTCTATGGCCCATCTTATCAATATCACAGAATAGAGTCAATACCAGAGTATATTCTGAGTTGAAAGGGACCCACAAGGAACATAGAGTCCAACTCTCACTTGAATGGCCAGGTGGGAATTGAACCCACAATCTTGGTATTATTAACACCATGCTCTAGCCAACTGAGCTAATCTCAGTGTCAGAAAAGTCTTAGGGGATTGCAGAGCTGACAACTGCTTTAGTGCTAACAAAGTTCCTTAAACAAGAAAGTGACACTGAGGGCAATAGGGAAGCATTTCCTTCCCTTCTCTGCTCCTGCTTGGGGAGCTTTTGACTGTCTAATAGATATAGTCTGCTTTGTGCTCAGTGTTAGACCTTGATGTCCATTGAAACAGTGGGTTTAAAATGATGAGGTGTGATGTCACATGTGCCATACTGCTCATCCCGTATAGCTTTTCCCTCTGTGTAAGCTTGTGATCATTACAAGATCATATCTTCCTCTGTGCTTCATACAACACAATACTACAATGTAGATACTCAGGTAGCATATTTCAACAGTAACTTGTGTCCAGACAGCTTTTATAAATTACCCACAATTCAGCATCGATTCCCAAGAAAGGCTGGTGTGCCTGAGAGTGGTTTGCTCACCAGCCAGGCCAGTTGGACTAATGAAACCTATTTTTGTGTCCTAATGGAGGATGATTTGGGATATGACAAATAAAACTGAGCAAAACAAAATATGCATTACACACACATCCAATTAATATTTGTAACCAGATTAAATCAAGTTGTCTATTTGTGATCACACCATTTTAGGTGGTATCTTTTGTAGTCTGTGAAATGGATAACTCTTGATTCAGGGGATTTCAGTCCAAGACAAGGCATTGTGATTTGTCCCCTGGTTTCACCAGTATCCAACCCCATTGCCACACCATGTGATGTGGTACCTTAAAGACCATGTAGTTCCAACCCCTCTGCTATGGGCAAGGACACCTTCCACTAGACCAGGTTGCTCGAAGCCCCATCCAACTTGGCTTTGAACATTTCCAGGGATGGTGCTGCCACAGCTTCTCTGGGCAACCTGTGCCAGTGCCTCCCCACCTTCACAGTGAAGAATTTCTTCCTTATTTCTAATCTAAATTTGCCCTCTTTCAGTTTGAAGCCATTTCCCCTTGTCCTGTCACTCCATGACCCTGTCCAAAATTCCTCTCCAGCTCTCTTGTATCCCCTTTCGGCACTGGAAGGGGCTCTAAGGTTTCCCCGGAGCCTTCTCTTCTCCAGGCTGAGCAACTGCAACTCTCTCAGCCTGTCACCACAGGAAAGGTGCTCCAGCCCTCTGAGCATCTGTGGCCTTCTCTGAACCTGCTCTGACAGGTCCACAACCTTCTTATGTTGGGTTCCCCAGAGCTGGAAGCAGTACTGCAGGTGAGGTCTAATACTGCAGGGAAGCCAGATGTGGGGAATTCAGAGGCGGTGCAAACTGGTTGCCTACCTAAAAATGATAACCGTGACTCTCCAAACCTTTCAGGCAGAGTATCTTGAACAATCAGCTTTTCAAGGGTCCAAACAAGATAATAGTGACCTTGGATGACCTCATCTTCATCAACCCAGAGTTACATAGAAAGGTAAGTCTTCTACTCGTGAAAGTAATCGGATGGAACACTAGAACAGGTTTGCTGTGTGGTATTTTCATACCCATGAAGCTCTGTGAAGGTATTCACTTCTCCATGTCATTTTTCCCTGCATATCAGAAAATTTCCCATATGTTGAGTGGTTTTGAGTCTCAGATTAGATGTCAGAGCTTTTACGATGACGTAAAACAGTATCCTTGATTGTGTTTATTCTGACTGCCAGGGCTTATTCTTTGTTCTTGAGGTTGGATGGTGTACTATAGTGCATGTCCATATAGACAAATCATCCTCTACAATAAAGTGTCTGCATTCAAACCTATTGGAAAACGTTTCTGGTCTGTGCTGGCTCCTACCCAGAGCTGGTGACCTCCTGGGGGATGATCCCATGATTTACTTATCAAGAAATCTGTGGTCCAAGACAGAGCTGGAGTGGAAGTCTATATCCAAAGGTGGTAGCTGTCTTGCACCTGCTTTCCTTGCCTTCCAGAGGCTGACCTTGGACAGTCTGACTGATGCAAACAGCATAGCAGTCAACTGCAGAAGCCTGAAATCTGTAACCCGCTCCTCTTCCTTGAAAAGCACAGTTGCCACCCACGAAACCTCCAATGTGGCTTTGTATGAGGTAGGTAGAGACCTCATGCAACCTTCTCCTACTGCTTCTGTTCACTGAACTGCTCTAGTGGGAAAATCTTGGGTTACAGTACTGTAGGTCCCAGAACAGGAATTCTATGAACAGACTCTAAGCATGAAAATAAGTTATTCCCAAGCATGGACTTACCAGTGCTTAAGGTAAGTAAAGGTTGGAATACTCTACCCCAATCCTCACCGTGACACTTGGAGTCATGTGGGATGGTGATATTCAACATCCATATGCATTGTCAGGTCTGGTCCCTGTTAGAGAAGTCACCATCTAAAGGCAGCATGAAGAACCTTTCTTACAAGACCGTCTTTAGCTGGTGACATCTCTAATAAGGAACTTTCTGACAAGACAGCATCCAAATACACAAATAAAGGCTCTCAAATTCCCCTTTGTGCCACTAGGACTGTATGGAGCTTAAGCAGAAGCAATGGCCAAGAATTTTCACCCCGTCCATCAGTTCTTACCTGAAAATACAGCTTTTTGAAAAAATGGCATGGTAACTTTACCTGAAGAGGAGCAAAATAAACTGGATCTATCATTAATGACAGAAAAAAGATCTGGCCAGAGTTGCTTTCCTTTTTAATCAATTTATCATAGGTTATCAGATACTAATACACCTTCCAGGCATGAAGTTCTGATCTGGGTGAAAGCCCTGCCTCACCCCTTTCTTGAGGATTTGTGTGGATATTCTTATTCAGGTGCAGTGTAGAAATAATCTACTGCCAAGAACATTAAAAATCCTCAACCACTTTGAAAGTGAAGGATCTGGAATTCATACCTAGGTCCCAATGTTAGCTGTTGCTCAGAGACTTGCCCTATCATTCATCCACCTGTACTGTGATTAGGGGACTGGAGTATCTCTCTTATGAGGAAAGGCTGAGGGAATTGAGCCTGTTCAGCCTTGAGAAGCGACAACAGAGAGGGGACTTCATCAGTGTGTACAAATATCTCGAGGGAGGGTGCCAAGAGGATGAAGCCAGGCTCTTCTTGGTGGTGCCAAACAATAGGACAAGAAGCAATGGGCAAAAACTGATGCACAGGAAGGTCCATCTGAATATGAACTTCTTTACTCTGTGAGTTACTGTGCACTGGGGCAGGTTGTCCACAGAGATTGTGGAGTCTCCGTCACTGGAGATATTCGAGAACTGTCTGGACACAATCCTGTGCCATGTGATCTAGGATGACCCTGCTTGAACACAGAGGTTGGACTAGATGATCCATCAGTGTTTATTCCACCCTTACCCATTCTGTGATTCTGTGATTATGGACAGGGAGACTGGGTGTGGCTGAAAAAATTTGAGACGGGAGTGATTCACAATCTGCGGCAAAGCTCCACCAGCATCTTAAGGAAGGTAGGAACAGGAGATAAAGAGATGTGTGGAGGGAAGGTTTCTCTGGGGGGACTTTTGCAGCTTCAGGGTGTTCTTATTCTCCTTGTCTCCTGTTTATCCATTGAATCACACATCATGGTTGTCAATGAGTCTTGTCCAACCTGGTAGAACGGACCATGCATGACTGCATCTGACAAACTTACCAGTGATCAATATGTCAGAGTCAGCAGTTTGCAAAACCTCACCCAAGACCTGCCACTTCAAAGCTGGTACAATGCTAAATGTACAATGAATCCTCCAAATGACCTTGCCTGCAAAGGCAGAGTGGTTTGGGGGAGCTCATCCCTGTGCGGTGTGAGGCACTGGTAGACACTTTCATGTATTATATGTTGGCAGTGTGTCACAGAGACAGTTTTGCATTTCTCTGGTATTTGCTTTGTGTCTCCATCCAAGATGCCTGTTAGAAGTTGACTTTTAGTCTTAAATCTTATTACTGTTACCAAATGACAAGAAAATATATTTATTTTCCAAATCCAAGGCCATTAGTTTTTGACAGCTATCGCTAACATAGCAGTGGCATTTTAATGCATATAAATACAACAAATTTACCAGGTCATGTCTCCAAAGGCAGTGTTGACAGATAACTTTGGACCCTCAAGTATGGAATTGCTTTCCAAATCAGACCAGACCCAGAGCAAGATGCCACATGCTGAACTCAATCTACCCCAGCAAAGCCATTTTGGCCTATTGAAAGATTCAATCCGGCCTGTCTAAAGAGAAAACAAATTTCTGTTCAGTTTGCTTTTGCTATCTTTCTTTCTTTGTCCTAATGGATAGACAAAGGAAAGCAAAGCTTGAAAAGAGCACTGAGTAGCCAAAAATAACCATCAAAGAGGTTGTTTGCTTCCCCATCCTTGTATGTAAGGCTGTTTGGGAGTACAAGAGTGATAAGGACATCTAATGATATCAAGAAGCTGCTAAGTAGATGTCTGGCTGACTTGGACTAGCTGTGATTCACTGTCTTGTTTCAGATGAAAGATCTGCGTCATGAAAATGTGAATCTGTTCCTGGGCTTTTTCTCTGACTGTGGCATCTTTGCCATAGTGACAGAGTACTGCTCCCGAGGAAGCCTGGAGGACTTGCTGAGAAATGAAGATATGAAACTGGACTGGATGTTCAAGTCCTCTCTTGTGATGGATCTAATTAAAGTAAGCCCATTACTCCTGCTGAGCCATGATCTGCATGTGGCTTTTATATTGACTGAGCTATTTGATCCAGAACTTTGGGATTTTTATAGTAATGCAGGGAAAACCAATGTGAATGTAATTATACCGATACACAGCATCTTTAATGGAGAACTTTTACCCTTATTTTGTTACTATCTGAGAGAAGTTAATTATTTAGGGTAACAGGACTACAGCCACACAGCAGGATAAGAGGTTAAAACTACACATCAGGCTGCAACTGATCACCTAGAACAAAGAATTTTGTGACAAATTCATGCTTTTCAAAGGCCTTATCTTATTGCAAATCAGAAATGCATCCACCATAGAACCAGTGTCCATCCCCTGCCACAGGATGTCTGCACATATGGTCACTTTAGTAGAGTGTTCACATCCTTCCAATCATGTCCCATGTGTTTTCATCCCATAACGGTAAACTACTAATCTGGGACACACAGTGTTCAGAGGGTAGACTGCCAGAACAATTCTTGCAGCCTGTGATCCACCTTCTGAACCTCCTGCAGGGAGCTGGATAAGGGCATCCAGGTCTTCATGGTTTCCTTTGACCTAACCATTGAGTACTACTTGTGCCCGCTTGCTTACCCTTGCCTAAAAATGAAACTTACGAGTGCACTGAGTCCTAGGGCTACAGAGGGAGGCATCTGTTCCTAAAACTGTCAGACCTTTCCAATATTACTTGAGGGTGCAGACAACCTAGTTCATGTTCCTAATCCATTTCTGAACCTCCCCCGTAGTTTATTGGTTTGATCATGACTGCATTTGACATAAAGTCAATGCTGTATCTGATGCCACCTAAGGTGACAATCTGGCTTGGTGTCTCTGAATGCTGATTAATAATATAAATCCTAAGGAACAGCCTTGGGTTTTTTCTGTGTTTCATAGGGAATTAGATATTTGCATCACCGAGATTTTGCCCATGGACGTCTCAAGTCTCGTAACTGTGTTGTGGATGGCCGGTTTGTGCTGAAGATCACCGACTATGGTTATAACGAGCTCTTAGAAGCACAGAAATGCCCCTATATTCAGCCATCCCCAGAAGGTAGGTGACATGAGGAAATATTCTTTTCGGAAATATTTTTCCACTGATTTAACAAATGTTTGTCCCAATACAATTTCAGGCCAGTGGCCACATAAGGATTTACATGCTCAATCTCATGACATCTTGTTTCCTGTATGTCATTGTTATACGAAAGGATAAGCTAAGTTTTTTTCAGACTTCCTAAACGTGAATAACAGAGTGTCATTGTAAGGAAAATAGATTTTATTGTAAGTTGTGACAGAATGTAAGCTTATTGCAATTGGAGAAGGATTTAACTGTCCCTGAAATCTTATCAGTACTGAATTTCTGTGACCAATAGAATTGGCTTCACATACTTAGACCCATTCCTATATTTGAAGTTTTACACTAACCCACATGCAAAGAGCCTTTTTGTTAAAAGAAGCTATCTGAAACACAAAATGATGCAGATGTCTTTGAAATAGGTCCTCTACATGCCAGTTACCAAAGGCTATCTCATGAGAATCCCACCACTTAGGAAGAACATCTCATGGGACCAGGTCTGGAGACTATGACAGGATTTCTTTCACATGCCCCTTGTTTTGGGATTCCTCTGATATCTCAATTTATTCTTGAAACACGGTTTCAAGTAGTAGGTAGTGTTTTGATCCTTCTGTTGTGGTATTTGATGCTACGCATTTCCAGTGCCTCAGATAGGGCAGTTACCAGATAGAAGACCTTCTCCTCCCTTACAGAAGTTAAACATATTTGCAGTAGTTGAAATGTTCATTATTCCCATTATTCAGAATGCACAATTACCAGGGTAACAATAGCACAGTTTCAAGATTAATTTCTTGATGAGGCTGGATATGTTTTACAGCTGTGTTCTTCATCACTTGAACTATTGGATTACAAAGACTGATTGTGCTTCAGATTGTCACAAACTGCTTTTGCAGAAACCACTTTCATCTAAGAAGTACTACAGAAATAATGATATTAATTGTTTGCTTTTTAAAAGAGCAACAACAGTAGCAAGAAATCCAGGCTTCAGTGCCAACATTTTGTCTCACGGATATTTTAAATAAAAGAAAAAATAGTTAAACCTTTTGGCAATGGTGAGATGACTTCTTATGCTGAAGTTCAAGGCTGGTGTTATGTGATAAAATTTGTTGGTACTGAACCTTTTTTTTTAAATGTAGAGTGAAATCTGGAAAATTCAATTTTTTTGTCAGGATGGAAGTTTAATATTTCTAATACATTACAAGAAGTAAAAGATTTGGTCCAGTAAGTAATGAAGGACTTTCCAACCTTTCCTCAAATGACTGAAATAAGGTATTCCTTTAAGCACTTACTTTGCAAGAGTCTGAGCTCAAGTGTAAGAAACGTGATGCTCTGGAATTTTTTAGAATTGCTCTGGACAGCTCCTGAGTTGCTGAGGGACCCAGATATGCGCAGAAAAGGCACATTCAAAGGGGACATTTACAGCTTTGCAATCATCCTACAAGAAGTGGTTGCTCGGGGTCCACCATACTGCACATCAGAACTCTCAGCTGAAGGTAGGCAACAGTATATTTTTAAGGCTTTGGACAGAGCACTCAGAAAAAGTCTGGTCAAGCCCCTGGGTTAAAACATTAATATGGAAATAATGTATCAATCTCATGACTTTTCTCAGTGATGAAAGCTTGTTTTCAAAAAAATATCCATAATAAACATCAAACTGTGTAGTTCTGATCACAGCCTTGGGGCTCTGGGTACCCCTTAAGATGCTTCAGGGCCGGCCTCAGTAGGCCACTGCAGCACCTCCAGTTCCCTGTCCAAACTCCGACTTTTTGCAGCATGGGTTGAAATCTGATGGTAGAATTTTCCATAGCTTCCCACTCCTTAACTTCCCATTTGACAGCCCATTTTTATGTGCATCATGGGGGTTGAAGTTTTTGAGCTGGACCCCTTGCCAACATCCTATTTTGTCCACCTGCCCATCTATTTTTCCTTAATTCTTCCCCATTTAAAGAGATTCTCTCTTCAACAGAGTTTGAAGAGATATGTCATTAACATTTTACTTATATATAAGGTGACTTCTATCAGAAATAGCAAAGATATAAGCTCCTTGGGAACTATTCATTGTTGCAACCATGTTGTGCATGCGTGGAAAGAGTAAAGTCACTGCAGTCTGGGTCACGTCACAAGCACTTGAACAGGGAGGGACTGAGAACAATCTAAATTGAGCTGATTTTAGTGACAACCTGTTCTCAACATGTTTTAAGCTGGGTGGTCACCAAATAGGGTATGGCCATTCAGTATCTGCCACTTCAGTGCCTGAAAAAAACAGGGCCTCGACCTTGTTGCGCCTGAAGATGCTACAACAATGCAATGACAATGATGATTATGACATATCCCACCCTGCAAATCAGAGCTGGACCTATGATATAGCCTATGATGTAATTAGCTCTTGTTCCCCTGCAGAATCTCCAGCAAATATGAACACAGTTCAGTCCAATTTCTTAGCCTGATAAAATGATGGATCTCTACTCATTGCGTTTTAATCCTCAAGGGGCTTTCACTTCCCTTGGCTGCCTGTTGACTTATTTGGGCCAGGTGCTTCGATTAGTTCATTTGGTGGAGACTGGTGGGATGAACCAAAGAGCCTTAAAGTAAACTGTCAACACTGAAAAGCTTTGGGTACTCACAGCAACAGCTGTGGAAATGCAGAGCTCCTGCCAGAGAGAGTGGTTTTCTCTCCATTTGACTGCTCTGCACTACACAAAATGAAACTTCCAAATAAAATAACTTTGGTGGGTTTTTTTTAGGGACTGACTTCTCAGGGCTTAAAAGCCCAAGCCCAGTTCCTTATTAGTCTCTTTTCACCTCTAGATAGGGAGTAATTTCCCAGATGTTTTGAACCCAAACTCTCCCCCTTAATATTGTTTCCATTGTCTCCATTCACATAACCTCCTACATACTGGTTACCAGCTAACCATGAAGTGTCAGAGGCTGCTATTCTTCCTGTCTGGGCTCAGCCGTAAACCTCTGCTGTTTTAGAAGACTGCCAATCCTAGTGGAGAGAGTCAGAGGGAATTTCATTAAACACACGCCTGCAGGCTCACACATCCATCTGTCACACATTCTTCCCCCATCCAGACACTTTATTGCTCATAACCTGGTTCTTCAGGGACAGGAAAGCAGATGAATCTCTTTTAAATCCTTCAAGAGACTCCTGACAGAGTAAAGCAGAAACCTCCAACTTCATTTGGCACAGACATTGGGTGCTGAGAAATAACAGTAACGGCTGAAGAAGCAAGCAAGGGACAGGTGAAAAGTCCTTTACCCCTATCAAGACCCTCCATCTCACAACATGCTTCCCATTCTTCTCTTTGTCACAGAAATTATAAAGAAAGTGAAGAAGCCCCCTCCTCTGTGTCGCCCAAACATAGCCCCTGAGGTGGCCCCCCTGACGTGCCTCCAGGTAATGAAGCAATGCTGGGCTGAAGCCCCTGAACGACGTCCAACCTTTGAGGAGATATTTCATAAGGTTGGTGAATACAGCAGTAGGTGTAATTCCTTTGTTTGTACTTGGCAGGGAAGTGTTTTGTTGTTTTGGGTTTTTTTCTTTAACTGAGTTATTAAAGAATGAAGAAGTGGAAGAGCCCTAGACTTGTCCTGACCTTGAGATGGTGAAGCAGCCTGGACATAGGCTTGATGTCTTCACATCTGCAGTGTACCTTCACAGATTGTCTCACAGAGATCAATGATTTGTAAATTTTAATAGCACATTTATATCTTTTCCTTTTTTTTTTTTTTTTAATCTGCCGAAGCGTTCAAAAGGTGAGGAAAAGGAAAATTTACCAAAGATTGTTAAACACAAAGATACAATGTTTGGCATAGGAGGTCTCTCAACTCCAGATTGGTGGAGGATGGGAGAACATCCCAGGGAAATATGACTGTACTTGATCCCAGTTTGAAAAGCTTTCTTAGACATCTGTTACTGGCCAGTCTCATGGGCAGGCATTGGCAAAATAAGCCCCCTTTCTGATCCAGTAGTGTAGTTCCTATATCCTTATAAGGTCATAGAATCATAGATTTCTTAAGGTTGGAAAAGATCTTCAATATCATCAAGTCCAACTGCCAACCCAGCACCACCACTATGTTTGCCACTAAACCATGTCCTCAAGGGCCACATCCACAAGTTTTTCAAACACTCCAGGGACGGTAACTCCGCCACTTCCCTGAGCAGTTTGCCACTATGCTTTACAGCCCTTTATGGGAAAAAAGAATTTTCTTAATATCCAATCTAAACCTTCCTTGACACAACTTGAAGCCATTTCCTCAAACCAAGTGTTAAACCCCAGTCTAGCTTTACTGGGTGCACACTTTGATTTTAGACTTCAAAAGATTTTGTCCATATGAATTCTTGCAACCAACTCTGGTTCTTTGATACTTTGAGTTCATGTCCGGAGAAAAGACTACACACTTTTCTCTAAGAGACTTTTTCTTTTAATTTGGTGAGAAAATACACATTTTGTTAAAAAGGGGTTTACAGAGATTACATGCAACTTCACAAAAGTATTACAACAGGCTACTAGGACTTGCTATAGAGTAGGGAACTTTTGTTACACCCAGCAAACACAAAACCCTATACAAGTTAAATGAGATACCCACAACTTAAGTGAAATACAGAAAATAGGTGTTTAAGTTACCGACAAGAGGAAGAAAAGAGTAAAGGAAGAGAGATTAAGAGAAGAAAGAATAAAGAGAGAAAAATATAGTTACCACTGGAAGATCACATGTTGACAACTTCAAGGAGACCAGGCAAGATGGAGACCTTATGCGTGCCTCTTTATCTACTGTGGCCCCTCTCTAGGCAGGACCTTTGGTTCACTGACCACTCGAGTGTCTTCCTAGCCAAAGGGAGGGGTTCTGCATCCAATCAGGGGCTCCAGGGGGTGTGGTGTGGGCAGGCTACCAGGCAGGCCTTGTTGGTTGACAGCCCAGCCACATGGGTCTCGGTGCTGCCCTGTGCTCTTCATGGGCACAGCCGTGTTGGCTACAGGCCTTACATGTCCCTTCCTGCCATGGGCCTGCAGATCATGTACCTGCAGGCCTGGCCTAGCCCTTCCCCCAACAGACATGCTCCCCCAGAAGGTGGTTCTGACCCAATAATTACTGATCTACTGATTTGCTTGGTCTAACACCAAGTAAACAAACATCCATATTTTTTACCTTTTGGTTCTATGAATCTGGGAACAATTTTAGACCCAGTGACTCCACTGTTGAATCTAAGGCAGCTTTAGAAGCCACAAGTTATCCAAAGGTTCCAGAGATTCGACTTCAGGTCAGGAAGAGAAATCACAACAAGAATAGAGAATGGAGGTAGCAGTACACATACATGCCAGAGTGTAAAGCTGGATTTAAGTCCAGTAACATGTAAGCAGGTTTTAAGTGTTCCTAACATGCTGAAATTTGTACCTCTGAATGCAAAGATTTGCAAGTCACCCTAAAGATTGGTCATAGGATAAATGGGGTTGCAAACCTGCAGCCTGATAAGACTCCGTAACAACGTTGACAACTACTGTAAGGTGATGTAAGGGAACTGTCACTGAAAGTTCACAGATGAGCAACATGCTCCTGGGCAGCTTCCATAGCTATTGATGCAAATTTACCTTCTAATTTGCCTCTTTCCTTTATTGTTGAACTCTTCCCATTGATAAAGCCAGTCCTTAGCACTGAACCTTGAAAATAAGTGTTTGCTTTTCATTCCTTTCCAAACTTAGAGTGATACAGTGGTGTAATGAGATGGACAAATAACTCTACAGTTTTATTTTCCAGTTCAAAACAATCAACAAAGGGAAAAAGACCAATATCATTGACTCAATGCTCAGGATGCTTGAGCAATACTCAAGCAACCTGGAAGATCTAATCAGGGAGCGGACCGAAGAGCTAGAAATTGAAAAACAGAAGACAGAAAAACTACTGTCACAAATGCTTCCCCCGTAAGTACTGGTACTTTAGGTGGTATAAAGAAAACCCAAACCAAACCAAATAACCCATAGCTTGACTGGATAAAAATCTTCCCCAGAAGTGAGCAACACTGTACAGCTGACCTCTAATTTTGGCCAGCACCTTCCAATCAAAGTAAGAAACTTTAATCAGTACTTGTTACAGCCATATAGAACTTTGTATTTAGTGAAAGATACTCTGAACAAGTAGGACAAAAGAGTCTGAGCTCTTGGGCATGCAGCAGAAAAGGGTTTGTGCCCTGCCAACTTTGCTGGTGTTGTTATTTCAGATCAGTGGCAGAAGCCCTCAAGACTGGTGGCACTGTGGAACCGGAGTATTTTGACCAGGTGACTATCTACTTCAGTGACATCGTGGGCTTCACATCCATTTCAGCCCTCAGTGAGCCCATTGAAGTAGTTGACCTTCTGAATGACCTTTACACACTGTTTGATGCTGTTCTTGGAAATCATGATGTTTACAAGGTGAGAAGTAGTTTTATTCTATGTCTCCTTTCCATCTTTTTCAATTTTTTAATTTATTTTTTTTAATGTAATGGTATTTGCTAGGTGGAGACAATTGGTGATGCCTACATGGTTGCTTCAGGACTACCAAAACGGAACGGGAACAAGCACGCGGCTGAGATAGCCAACATGTCCTTGGACATCCTCAGTTCAGTAGGAACATTCAAAATGAGGCATATGCCAGACATTCCCCTCAGGATACGAATTGGGCTGCACACAGGTAAGCAGCAGCACCCACCTGCACCTGAACATCAAAGAACTCCTTCACAATTGTATTTCCAGCTTCAAATGCTTTATTCGCTCCTGCCCCCCAAAAACCACTCTTATAAGACACGTTAAAATCTTCCATATCAACAGGGGCATTAAAATGGAAACACAAAACCCAAAGAGGGTTTGTGGAGGAGAATGGCTAAGTATCATTTCAGGGAGAAATTGTGTATTCTGTCCCAGTTAGGAACTGCATCCAGATTATTAGTCACAAGGGTTTCATTGTATGGATAGATCTTTGATGTGCCACAGGATCTTCAGTGGTGGGATACAAAGACATCCAGTGATGTCTACTCTATTCTGAAATTAAAAAGCACAGAAAAACTGGCATATAAAGTGAAAGAATAAAAAATTTGGTGATATTTATTACAGGTAGGACATACTAGAAGAAAAATATACAGATCTTAAGAAAAAGTTATGTTATAAAGAAAACAAATTATCTCTAATGTAGAAGTCATAATCTAGTCAATTAACAGAAAAGTGGCTTGTTTAAAAAGAAAAGAGAAAGTTCTTTTCCTTTATATATCTAAAAAATATAATTAAACACCAAAATAAACCAAAAAAAAACCCCAAAAACCCGACTGCCATTACATAGGCAAAAATATGATTTTTAAATGTAGGAAAATACATCTGCTATTATCATGGAATCAATATTTTTACAAGAGATACGAACCTCCATAATTTTATACACTTTGTAGTCATCCACTAATAGATTTTTCTCAGCTGTTTGTTACCAGACTTCTCGCCTCTTCCTCTGCAGTATCAGGTAATGCCCATTGTGGGAAGCCAAACAATGAAAAAGACTGCCTAGGAATCTCACCCAATATTACAGGAGGTTTAATCCTCCTACCTATCTGATAATGTCCACATTTTTGCAACTGTGTCATGCAAGCATTTTACAGATGTCAGTATTCTGGTTTCTGTTATACATGTTGGGAGACAGAAGGAGAAGAAAGGAAGTATCTCACTCAGAATATCCAAAGAACAGACCTGTGACTTGAGCAGAGTTAAGATTAATGTTTCATATCTCCTAGACCTTGCAAGATCTTCCTTTGGGGATATCTCTTTAAAACTCATCTCCCTGCTGTTTTCTTTGAAGTTTGGGAGCCTTAGCTGGCCTTTCACAGAAGTATAAAGTGTTAAAGGAATGATTGCAGGAGCACTGTGTATTTAATACTCTATCAGAAATGATGTGAGACTATGGCCCAGGCTTGTCTCGCCCAGAACAGGAGTCTCTGGAGCACAAGGAGCACATTTTCAACATGGAAAGAGAGGAAATTGATGTGCAACATCTGCTGCTGCCTGTTGACAGCAGGTCTGCAATGTGTCTTCCATACAGTATGCCAAAAAATCTATCCCTAGGTGATATGTACAGGGGGTAGTTATATTTTTTCCTTGATTTTATGATCTCTAGGTAGCTGGAATGCAGAATTGCTAAGAATTGTTGTATTGGGTGTGAGAGGAAGAGGGGGAGGAGTTGGTGTTTTCTTTCTAAAGAAGCAGGAATCAGATCTTGTTTTGCACAGATCTGGCAGCATCGTACTGTCATGGGAGCAGCCACAAATCCATGTTCCAAAGCAAACCAGCTCTCTGAGCCACTGAGCAGACAGCAGAGTTTGATTAACCTTAGACCTTATTTCTCCTGAGAAAAGAAGCATGAAGAGGGAATCATCAGCATCATGAAAGCATTGAGGAGGCACCTGGGGGAGAGGAGAGTTTGGCTGACACTTTCACTGTACTGGAAAGGATGGAGAATGGGTGTGACCCCCAGTTGTGCAGTTCAACTGCTCTCTGAAAAGTGGTGTCAAGAAAAGCTCACTATCACCTCTTTGAAAAAGCAATAAATGCAACTTGGGCATGGGCTGCCCATGTCCTTTCAACCCCAATGGAGAGCTGCACCTCTGGAAACTTCTCCTGGCCCATGTCCATGGTCCACTTATGGCAATGCGTGGGTGAGGCAAAGTGGACAAGAATACCAAGGTTTGGTCTGCAGTTTCTCCCCTGCTTTAAATGAATCCTGGAATCTTGTCTCTCCACTCTTGACTTCACTTCATGTCCAGGATAACTCAGCTGACTCAGCTGTTTCCATGCCATCCATATCTGGGCTGGAGCTGGACAGCTGGGGAGAGTGGTGGTGAGAGGACAAGCTTTTCCGCTGAGGCTGAATATTTGTTTATCGGTCAGGCTCTCTGGCAGTCAGCCCTGTACTTTGCAGCACCACTGATGGTTGTTGCAGAGTATTAGCCAGAACCTCTCATTAACTGATCCTTGCAAGCCCTGGCAAAGAGCCATTTCAAAGCAAACCTGTGAACCTATGTAATTAAATAACTAGGCCATAACATTCTCATCACAGGGTGTCTGGTTTCCTCTGAAACTGGTTACTGTGGGAGATTTACCACTGGAAATTTTTACTAGCCTTTTGCTGATGCTGTCTAGACAAGGGAGAACACACCCAGGCAGTGAAGGCAGTGAGTGAATTAAGTCTTAGATGCTTTCAACACAGAGAAGTCTTTTGGGAATGCTTACGCCGTAGGGTTGGTTTTGAACTAGGAATTTCCTGCATAGGTACCTCAGCCTAAAAATCTGGCCTCTCTGTTTTGCAGAAATGGCTAGATGATTGTGCTGAGTAGGAAACCTGAATTTAGGCACCCACATGGAGGTATTTCCAGGGTTTTTAGGGAGCCTGCATTCTTTTTGAGGATGCATAAGTGAACCCTGGAGAACTGTTCAGGTGCAGGAATAGAAAGGCTCTCACAGCTCAGTTGACCAGATGACTTGTCTCCACTGACAGCAGTAGAAGCTTGACTCCCTTTACTTGTGCTTCTTACGATGGAATCAAATCCTCTTCAGTGAGGACTGTTTTTTTTGACAGGAACCATCTTTTTGTGTCCCTGCAACACCTACTACAGAAGGAGCTTTGTTCCTTACTGAGATTTCTGACTGCTGCTGTCATGTCATCACCACAAGAAAAAGAGAGGTGATGCTTTCTGAGAAAGTGTTTTCTCAGGAAAAGCTCTTATTGAAGCGTGAATTAAAAAGTCTCTAACAAGACCCTTTTTTATGTATATGTCACATTAGCATGCACAGATTAAAGACCACTTAGGTAAGCGTTAGATCCTTGGCCCAGAAGTCTCAACAGTGCCCTTACAGTTATGCTATGGAAGTGCCTATACACTAAAACCTGAAAAAACTTCCTGTGATGGATATAGCTCCTCTACTGAAAAGCTTGAAACAAATTAGAATGTACCAATAAGGATGGGAATTAAATTGGAAGGTATTCTGAGGAACAGCGTCTTGTTCAAAGTTCGTTGACAGTTGAAAATACCCAAACCTTAAATTAGGTTTTTATGATTTCTATCAGTCTCTGCATGCTGTGTTTGATCCAGATATGCTGTTTAAATCCTTGTAACATGTTTGGTATGACCCATTCTTCCTGTCTCTTTTTTTTTCTGATATTTAATCTAGCAGTGCTTCATCAGGTAAGAGTTAAAATCTGTCTCACCTCTCAGTTTGCATCCTCATAAAGTATATTAAAATCTGGTAACTTTGTGCAGCAACAACTTTTCAGAGGTTACAACAGTAGGGGTTCTTGCAAAGTTTCCTGTAGGTTTCAGCTATGGAGTTTCATTGTCCTTAAGATGTATCTGAAAGAATCAATTTTTGTAAATAAGGCTAAAATCACAGTAAAATAACATTGTACTAAAACAAGTACCTGATCGCTTCTAAATTAGGCTACAATTATATTTGTTACTGTTTTAAAAACAAATAATTTAACCCGCAAAACCCCCAACACTTTAACATACAACCTTATCTATAGCATCATTTCAGGTACTGTTGATGATGTACAATGTTCCCATCTCTTGTAAACTTGCATGGCAAAAGATTTCCTAGATATCACTTATACTAAATCTTAACTCTGAAGGATCAAGACATTGAAAAGGCAAAGACATATCTCATAAATGCGTCTAATGGAAAATACAGTGCCTCCTGTCTTTTCTTAGCAAGAAACCCCACATCTCCTTACATTGCTTTTATTTTGCAGGCTTGATATTTTATATTTTGGGTGATGAAATTTAGCGTCTTATCTTTCAGAGTGCAGTCTAAACATTATCTAAGCCATGTGTCATGGATGACAATTGTCTACGGTGTTTGTCTGTCACAAATTTCATCTCTCAGTGTGTGCATGTTCTTGTGAATCCTGCACACATACATCTCCATGAGAACTTGGCATCAGTTCTTTGGAAGCTACTTTGGAAGTGAATGGACTTTGTACAAAGAATGAAATAAAAGAAAAAAAACAGGTTTTGGCCAGAAAGGCAAGCTAATGATGATTTCCTTTCCCAGGAGGGGACACAGGGTGGTCCAGAGTGCTGCCAGCAGCTCTGGGCTTCCAAGGCTGATTTTTAATCCTGTTTCATTGTGATACAGGGCATATCACAGGATCTGAACTTTCATCTTCTAACGTGGAAAAAGGTCTTTTTAAAATGAGGTTATGGTAGTCCTTGAGTTTCCATGAACTCTGGACAAACTTATCCCAGATGATGGTAAACTGAGGTCCTACCACGCATGACCTTTCTCAGGCATAAAACACCAGTGTGCAATCCAGACCAGTGCTTAATTTTTGATTGCTTATAGCAAGCACTAAGATCAGTGAGATCTTTAAAAACTTTTCTTCTGTATTTACAAGTGGCTTTTTGGGTATCAGAGGAGAGGATGAGATTTGTTTGTCAGTGAGCCCCAAGATTTGTGCAGTACCATCTGGGTAACACAGATGATGTGTCTTTCAGGGCCTTGTGTGGCAGGCGTGGTGGGGCTGACCATGCCACGGTACTGCCTCTTTGGAGACACGGTGAACACGGCATCACGGATGGAGTCCACGGGCCTGCGTGAGTATTTGGGACAGTCCCTGGGGTGGGTGGTTGAACTAACTTCTCAAGAGAGATGAAGAAATGCACATCTGTAATTATAAGCATTGCAACTGAAAAAGGGCAAGTCAAATGACAAAATTCAAAGCAGCCTGAAGGACAGGGCATCAGCTTTGCAATTGTAGGTCAGCCTTTATGACCCTGCCTTCCATCTCCAGTCCTCTAATTTGAATGCCATCAACTAAAATCAACATGAATCTTGCCCTAGTTTTCTCTGACATAGGTTGCATCTTGCTTTCAGTCAGTGCTGAGAACCCTTAATTCAGAGCTGTTCTTGCACAGTAAAATAATGCATTTGCCTGTCACGACCAGTACAAAGCAAGGGTTGAAGCACACAAGGGCATTGCTTCCATCATACCCTTGGTTGTAGAAAGTTTCACTGAGATGGAGGCAGAAAGAGCACTGCAGATACAAGAGCATTGTTATACATTAGTAGAAATGCATATAGATAACTAACAACAGGAAAACTGTAGGTTAGTCTCTCAGGAAATGTAGCTCATAGCTATGAGGTCTTCTTCTACATACTCCAACTGATGTTCTTCTTTTAGATTATTATACCAAAAAAAAAATTAATCGGCTCATCCCCCATCATTCAAGGGGGAAGGGAATTTGATTGACACAATTGAAATAAAAGCTCAATAAAAACAAAAAAGAAAAGTATCTTTGAACTTTTCTTTTGAAAGAAAAGTTTTATAAACATTGCCTGGCTTGTTCACACCAGCATAACAATAACAAATTTCAGGGAGTTCCAGCAAGGGCTGTAAAACAAGTTGGGAGAGTTAGGAATTCAGTAAGGCTCTCCATCTTTGCCCTTTTTGTTCACAGACTTAATGGTAGCTCTGGGTGGAATCAATTACCGAAAGCCCAGACAGATCTAGTTGCATAGCCACATTTTCTTTATGTTCCCTTGCAAACTCCATCTCTCTGCTCTTCATCCCAACTTTCTATTTATGTTGGGTGTCTGGAGCAGGACAGTTAGTTATTTTAGGGGGTTTTTCCCATTCCCTAGTTATTCTGTGGCAATAGATAAAACATCAATCCAGCTGACAATGTCACTGGAAAATCACTATCTTTGTTGAGCTAGTTAGTTAGTGTGTTTGGTATCCATCTGCAGGAAGCCCCCAGTGTGGATCTCCTCTGCCCCTGTGCTTGTTACAGCCCTGCCTGAAAGGATCCATCAGTCAGCATTGAACTCTGTGTAGAGGAGCACCACACAGCTACACCAGCTACACACCTGCGTGCTTTGGAGCACTTTTACTCATCAGTATGAAGCAGTGGGGAATTTGCAGCCTGTGTGCAGCATAGTGATTCAGCTGTTTTGCTTTCTGTTCCCAGCTTACAGAATTCATGTCAGCCAAAGTACAGTGGATACACTTCGGAGTCTGAATGAAGGCTATGAAATCATACCTAGAGGGAAAACAGAACTGAGGGTAAGAAGGGCCAGGGCTGTGCGAAGCACTTCACAAGGGAGTCTTCTTGTTTAGAGAATTTACATAGTAAGGTCTTGTTTGGCCTTCATCCACCACTCTTCTGCTAAATCCTCCCAAAATTGTCCCTTCCAGTTGTTTCAGTACATGAGGTGGTTATTGAAGCACTGTGGGATTGAGCAATCAGCTGTATGCACTGGATATAAGTATTTATTTAGTACTCTATTTAGTCCACCTTAAGAGAAGCTGCTACTTCTCACAGTGTCCAAACAAGAGAGTACTAAATAATTCAACCATCATTTCTACCCTTACGTAGTTAATAGACAGACTTAGAATCTTTATTTGCCTTAAACACCTAGAATTAAAGCTCTGAATACGGCCTTGGGCCCTCAACAATCTTTCATGACAAGTGGATTCATCTCATCTGAGTTCATATGTCTGCAAGTGGAGATTGGAGGTAATTATTCCAGGTTTAGTCAATGGAAAGAAACCTTTACAGAGTTAGTGGAGATAAATTGGCACTTCAGAAAATTATTAACCTGACGTACTGTCAGGGTCCAGTTTATGTGAAGATGAATGTTTCCTCCACTTCTTCAGTCAAGGGTGATTGACTCTGATATAGATGCCTACAGTTCAGCAGATGTATCACACCTTAAAACTAAATCATCAGTGGTGGGAGAGGAAGTTATATTCTGATAATCAGTCCAGAAAGAGTTGTAAAATCTCTCAATTAATAATGCTAGTGCTGCCAAATAAGGTGATTAGAGATCCTGTAGTTTCCCATTTCTGTTAAATTGTGTAGTTTCAATGACCCAGATCACTAGGAGTCATTTGTAAAGGACAGTTTGAATAAGGATAATGAATATCCTGCTTTAGGATAATGAAATTCAAATAATCCCTGAGCTGTTTGGAAGGACAGCCCAAGATTTCCAGCCATGGTCTGTCTCTGGAGATATATGAAGCCAGAGAAATCCAGAGGAAATTACGTATTGAGCAGAGGGCAATCAGAAAGCTGCTCTTTATCTGGATTTTTTGTTTTATTTTAGGGTAAAGGAGTAGAAGACACATATTGGCTGGTTGGGAAAAAAGGCTTTCTGAAGCCCTTACCTAAACCTCCTGAAATAAAGCCAGGGTAAGTGTGACTTCATCACTGTTCAATACATTCATTATAAGGTCCTTTTTGGAGTTTGCAGGCTGAATATCTGTCTTTCCATGTTATCTGTTTGCAAAGTCTCTATCATTTTCCTTAGGTGACTTGTATGTTCAGGCATAGTACTGAGACTGAGAAGTTATGTGGTTTCTTCAACTCCTCTCCTTAGTGGTAGTTCCCAAGTGACATGGAAGCTTTCTGCTTCTCCCCTATACTCCCTTGGAGACTGAGCACCAGGGAGTTGCTTCCTTAATCTCCTTCATACTCTGTGTGCATATGGGAGACGCACAGGTACGGACACTTTTAGGTCTCTGCTGTCATCAGCGTATGAGTGACACTCAGATTTTTCTCTCCCTCCATCAAAATTCCTGCAGAAGACACCAACCTCATCCAACATATAAATATATTTCTTCCCTTTCACTCTAATATAAAAATAAAGAGACTTTGTGTTATAAATTATGGCACTGTTAGGTAACTGAAGACTTAATGATGTTGCCTCCATACAGGTGGTGGTGAGCAAAGATTGATCACACAAAATTCATTAAGTCATTTTCTAGCTTTGCCATGCCTGACTTTGCAAACAGAGTACTCCCTGTTCAGCTGTTACTTGCTGTATGCCTGGAAAGGATGTTGGGGTCAGGACATAAAAAACAGAAGTCAGATTTGTTTGACAAGAACAGCGTAGTCACCCACATTAAAAGCAGTCAGTTTTGACTCCCTTTATAGTCAATAAAGAGATATAAAAGCTATGGTATCTGATTTGATTGGCTTGCCTGGACGTCTGTATTAGAAGATGAATTGCCCTTTCAAGGTGCCTCTTTTGTTGACTGTAAAGAGATCCTACAGTGACTACCTCAGAGATAGATGTCTGACAACAAACAAGGTCTGTTTTAATGTGGCTCTGACTTCTCCTGATCAATCTTGTTCTAAGTATTACCTCATTTCCTCTTAGCAAAATGAAGACTTCTTTTTTTATCTGTCTCTGCACGCTATAGTTGCCTTGGGAGGCTGCATACAGGGCAGTCCATGTGCTCAGAGCCATCCCAGAGCTTTCTCGGAGTAAGGTGGAACTTACAGTATTACAGTACTTGGGGACATCATTTTAAAATTGTTTGGGTGTCAGTCAGGGTGAAAATAGAAGTTTACTGAAAGGCAATTTTGAGAGACAATATTTCATAGGCCTTGAAGGCATTTTACTGTTAATACTTGACAGAAGTGAGCTATTGAATAATGTGTGTTAATACCAATAATGCATTATTCACGGGAAATATGAAACTTGGAGGAATTTTGCCATATTAGCAAGATGGGCTAGCTTACTATGCAACCAAGGAAGCACTTAGACTTTTACTTTGAGAGTAGATTCTTCTCATCCTGGTTTTATTATCTTAAAGTCATGATTTAAGCCTCTGTTGACTATTGAGATTCTTTTCATTACTCTCAAAGATTCTGGCCTCTGGTCATGTTAACCAAAGTCAAATTTATGCAGGGCTGAGCTGTTTCTAAACGTGGATTGTAAACGGCAGAAAATGAATCAGGTCCAGGCACAAAATAAGAGAAGTAAAAAAATGTTCCCATGTGCACAGGATCAGAAGATCTTGAACATCTGTGTGTAACCTCTGTAGAGTCCATCTGTAGCACTGCAGAGAGGGAGGTGGTCTTCTGCTCTTGTCCCAAGGCACAGATCTTCACTGTTCTTTTGCAGTATCTCTGTCCCCACAGATCATCATGCAGCAGTTGAATGAATGTTACAGTAATCATAGGAAAAAGTGAAGTTATACAAAACAGAATTTGTCCTAGTGAAGTGTCATAATGAAAGTTATACCCCATAGAAACAAAATGTCAAATGACAGAAAGAAGTAACTACTTGTTCAAGCAAGGCAAATATTCAGAGAACTGCCTCATGCATCAGTTGGGCTGTTATCAGATAGGTGTCAGACATTATGTCCTGCTTTTCCAGCCTTATCTTGATGGTTCAGTTTTTGGCACAAAAATGAAGTTGTGTCTCTCTTGTTGGCAAATATGGTGGTTTCAAGTCACGGCCTCATATACTTTCATAAGGATTTCCTAATTTCTGGACTTTTGAGCTGAATAAATTCTTTTTCTACTCATCTTTTCTCTCTGTCCTCAGGCAACTCCTCTTCTACTTAGGTATTCCGTTACCATGAGATCTATGAGCACTTGCTTTTATCTCACACTTTATTTTGGGACTTAGGTGGCCTAAATATCTACAGGTGGGCAGTTTTGGTGGCCACGCCAAGAGGTGTCTCCTGCTAATGAAGGTTACTAAATTGTCCTTGATCTTATGTCCAAACCTGCAAACCTGTTGGCCGTGGATTTAAGGGTCACATCCTAGGGATGGAAATTTTGAAGTTCCTTTTTGAGCCATAAATACCTCTTTATA
The DNA here is from genome assembly GCF_036250125.1 of Pseudopipra pipra. Classification (NCBI taxonomy): domain Eukaryota; kingdom Metazoa; phylum Chordata; class Aves; order Passeriformes; family Pipridae; genus Pseudopipra; species Pseudopipra pipra. The sequence continues at coordinate 30,491,898 of NC_087550.1, read as the reverse complement.
GGTCTGGTCAAATCTCAGTTTTACCTGCTTTTCATGGGAGCTTTAGGTTAACTTTGCATAACATAGAACAGGGCACACACTTCTGTTGGCTCTCTAGAATTTTTCTTGCTTCAAGGCAAATTTCTACACCTACATCTGATACTGCCACAGGAAATAATGGCAGATTGGACATAGAGAAGTAAGAAAATTATGAGATAGCAAAAAGAAGCATGATAAGCAGTCGAGCAGCAGACTACCTGTAGGATAGATATTTTTTGAGATTTCAGCCTTTTAGAGGAAGGCTATACCAGGACACTAGTTAGGTAGCTGAAGAGCAGACATGATAAAACCACAAAATTGCGAGTATATAAATGTGGGATATTTGAAGCTGACGATGCTCTGGGACAGGCAGAGCCTTGGCAGCACTGGTGGAGCACTCCTCTTGTCCAAAACAGCAGAAAAGGCATGAGCTTATGCAAAACTAGCAGATATAAGCCTGACCTGGACTAACTCACAGACGCATTTTGTAAAGCACTGAAAAAATATCTAACACTAGGAAAAATTCATTGGCTAATGAAATTCAGAAGAAAAAAACAAACAAAAAACAAGCAAGCCAAAATGAAACCAAGAGCCAGGATCATGTTCGTTTGCTGTTCCAAGGAGATAAGTGACATTCTCAGCCTTCTGAATTTCCAAGTTCAACATCCTGGTTCAGAAATCCTTTGCTTTGGTACTGAATACAGTGTTCAAAAGCATCAGAAGTCCTCTATGCCAACAGGTAGTTTTATCCAGAAACTTTCCCTTTTTGAGACTATTCTAAATTAGTTATGGAAAGTTAACTGGAGAGGAAAAAGTAACACAATTCAGCAAAGAAAGATACAGATTGTTGATCCTCTCAAGGGTTTTTAACTATGAACTCAGTGCCCGGGTAGATCACATATGAGAGTTTTTGATTTTTAACATCGAACCCAGATTCCTGACCTCATATGAAATCATGCAGTAGGTCTTAAGTCCAGAAGGGTCAATAGGTTATCCAGCCCACCACCATTCACAGCAATGAGTGCAGCCTGACATGAGACATCACTGAAAACTGAAGATGCAGGCATGGATAGGAGTGAATCTGGGGGCTCTCTCATCCTCACATACATGAGGATCATCCCTGGAGGAAGCACTGAGATCCTTGTTTGAAGATAAATGGGTGAGAAATAGCGAAGGATGCTCAAAGAATCCATCTCCCAACACCAAATGAGAATCACCTTTTTATGAGCTGGGAAAAAGGTACCCATTAGGAAAACATGGCTTTTTCTTCTACTCAGCACAAGGTTCTCATTGTTCTGTCTGTATTGATGCACCATGGTATGATGGGAGTTGATTGGTAGAGAGCCTCTGCTGTTGCTGTTGCTGCTGATGTGTCTTTCCCGGGAGAAAGGATTTCTATTCAGGCTCCTATTTTAAGTCTTTCAACTGATGCTCTTTTAAATCAGAAATAAAAGAGCTTGTGAGGCAAACAGCAGCAAAAAACTTCTGTTGCCTTCCGTAGCTGGACTTATGAAACAGTATCAAAATATTTCCTAGATAAACTTTATATAACATATAACAAGAGCTATCTGGGGAAATCCAAACATCCTCTGGCTCATACTCATAGACTTGATCACCGAATCTTAGGACACATGCTTTTTTCTTCACAATCAATCCCTTCTTTTCAAATTATTTCTGACCCCCTAACATGGCAGCAAAATAAAGAAAAAGGAATATTTTGATCATGGCTGTGGCATAATGATTGTGAGAAAGAAGAGTTTTCTCTGAAATCTGATTGAGGGGAGAGAGGGAATGAAAGCTGGTGACATCTCCCTTTGAACAAGACTGTCTGACTTGTGATATGGTTGCTTCAGCTTTTATTTCTAAACAAGCTCTTTTTGAGCAAGCTGAGGTTTCTGAAGAAATGACAGGAGTATTAGAGAATTGGTGCTGATAGCAAGAAACCCTAAATGCAGTATTCAGAAAGGAAGCAAAGTCAGGACTTTACAGATTTTCTCCTGCTGGCTTTGGAAACAAGGTGGTAGGAAGAGAGGACCTTGGAAAAATAACAGCTGTCTTAAAAAAGAGGATGGGGTGGAGGGTGTAGAACCAGACCTTTCCAGTTGCTCAGACATTAGTGAGTTCAGGAGATGTGCAAGTTCTATTTGCGCAGGATCTTTCTTTTTGTTATTGAGCTGTGGATGAAAGGCAAGTCATTATCATAGTTATTTGATACTTGTGTGAGCGATGTTTGGAGGTGGACCTCAATCTCATACTGTGCTTCATCCCTAAATACCCTGATCAGGTCTTCACTTTCTGTGGGTCACAACCTGCTGCGCTATTGTGCAGACACAGGCAGCAACATCCTCCACTCCTCTGTGGGTGAGTCCTGCCAAGTGGATTCAAGAAACAAACCACTCACACTCACCCTGTGGCTGTATTTTGCTACTGCTTGCAAAAAGGGTCTGGACACAAAGATTCCTCTTCTCCCTCCAACAGTCAAGATTTAATCTTATTAAATATTATTTACCTCCATCTGATCTGGTCATCTTGCACGTCTTTTAAGAGTCAGTGCAGGGAAATAGACATTTCTAGGTGCAGATCTTCTGTCTCACAAAGGATATCTACTTTGGGATAAACCCCTGCTGTGTTCTGGCAGCGTCAGCTTCCCTCCACTGGCTGAGAAGGGAACACAAGATATTTGGCTCAGATGAAAATATCTCTGTTGCAGAGAGACAAATGGCAGGAAGCTAAATCCCACCTGAATTGTGGATTCCCAGAAGTCATTCCTCATTGAACCCATCAGGGTTATATCCTTCTGGCTTCCCAGTCCTTTGGACAGAGCCCTAAATGCTCCAGCACTCATGAGGAAGTTTATAAACAGGGATTAATGTTTCTAAAAAGAAGAAGGATGTTCCCAGAGCTGAGGATTTAGGTAAGGAATGGGAGGACAACTTGACTAGACATTTCCATTTGTAGAACAGAACTGACAAAAAAGCTGAAACTTGACTCTGATCTCCCTCAGGAAAGGCTTTTAAATTTGTGGTAATTTCAGAGACAGCTGGCTATCTCTAGGGACAGTTAAATAGGATTTCCATTAGGAAATGTACTCATACTTTTGAGAGATGAGAGCTTCTGAAAGCAACACCTCTGGAAGACCAAAAGGCACTGAGACAGGAACTGAACCAACCAAAGGTGAGGTCTTCACAGCAGTTTTGTTCTTTCCTTTCCTTTAATAATGAGGGGAAGGATCAGTGGAATAATGGAATCATTCTCCCAGGATTCATCTTGTCTAATAGATTCTGAAACAGATAGACATATAATTTGTGCTCCTCAATCAACAAAGTCATTCATCTTGTCCTGGGAGAAGTGTCTAAGAGTACCAAGAGACCTCTGGAAACTTAAAATTTAATTAGCTGACCTCACTTTTTGCAGTAATTCAAGTTGAAAGGATACAAAATGGGAATAAATAAAACCAGGACCAGGACCAATATTTGTTTTCCTTTTTCTCACCAGAAGACACTCACCTTTCACTTGGTCTACATTACAGTCTGTTCTTTATTACAGATGAAACTGAACTGGTTCTTTCTCTAATGGCCTGCCTGTTCACTGCAGGTATAGAGCTCATGGGTTACTCCCGGAAGAAATTGCAGAGTTCAAAAGGAGGAAAGCTGAAAAAGCCTTGGCAAAAGGGCCTAGATCTGAGGTAGTAGCTGTAGGACAGTCCCAATGTAGCTCTTCTGCTTAGTGCCTGCTTGCATGTTGTGTGTCTGCACTTTGCTGGTTTTAGTGTCCTTTTTTTCCTTTTTAATTTGTTTTTCTTCCTTTCTATTTTTTTTAATATGTTGTATTGTTATTCTAAAGTGTCTCATTCAAAATGTGTTCAGAACAGCAGTAAGGCTGTCTAAAGATAGTAGTAGCCCTGTTGGGTGATTTCCTAGTGAATTTATGCTCTACTATCATATTAATTCCTGAAAGGCATACAGTATTACTGTGTTTACCTGCAGTGTATTATCAGTCCATTGAATGTTGATGTGCACTGTGCCAGGAGGAGACTAGTACATGGTAAACACAGTGATAAAACTCTTCAAACCTGCAAAAATCCAAATTGCCTATTGTTGCTTTCCTGTAATGTATATCTCCTGCCTAGTATAATCCCATATCTCATGACATGAAAAAGGATGCAGCTCTGTTATTAATTATGGTACCTACGAGTACGAGAAATAATGGATTTAGGGGGATTTAGGTGAAATTCAGAAGTTAGATGGAGTATTACAGTTAGATGGACCTGAGGTGTCTGATCAAGGAGATATTACTGGAGCAAGGTTGGCATGTAAGCTTGCACACCCACACGTGCACGTGTATGGTGTCCCCTGAAAATGCTGTATGATTAGATTTTCTTAATAGTATCTCTAAAAACATCAATAATGCTTCTGCTCAGTTCCTCTGAACTAATGTGTATTTAATTTCCACTTTCTTAAAAAAAGGAGAGGTGGATGAAAGCCCAGAGTACCTAGATACAGGATGGTTACAAACCCCTAAGATATAGGCTGATCAGGCTGATAGATGACTATGAAGACTAAAGCTCCATCTAATTTTCTCATAAGGATAAAACCCAGCAGATAACTTTTGGCTGTGTTCCTCCTTCCCAACCACAACTTTTAAAGATTCAGTGTGTGTCACTGGGCTGGTTTATCTCCCTTAAAAGATTTTTAAATTTTGAGGTTCTCCCTATCAAGGACCTGGGCAGAAATTCCTCCTTAAAAAAATAAGAATAAAATAAAATAAATGATTTAAATATGGGGCCCAATCTGCAGAGACCTGCAATAAGCACTACCATATGAGAACACTGGCTGCTAAATATAAGCTCCAAGGCACAGAAGATCGCCCTGCTGATTTACACCTAAGAGTACCAGCTAGTCCTCCAAGGCCAAAGACAAAGAGCATCTCTCACTGGGGTTAACCCTGCTTGACAAAACCTGCATATATACTGATACATAAATATTTAGTAGTTGTATCACCCACAGGCTGATTAGTAGTACATTATGGAGAAGAGAAGGTCTTCAGTAGCCAACTTGGCTCAATCCATGGGAAATAGCTGAAAAATCAATAAGGCATTCATACCTGGATCTTTTCAATGGTCCTAGTTCAATCCTTCTTGTGTGCATGAAGCTTTCAACGGAGGCAATTAAGTCCTCAACAGCTAGTTATTCCCAACATGCCTGCTTGGTGGTTTAGTGATGTTTCCAGCTAAGCTACTTTAAATGCTTATGGTGAAAGGGAATATGCCACCAATAACCTTGTTTTTCCTTGACAGCAATAAAGGAACACTTTCCACAGATCTCAGATATAGTGATCCATGGTCCATTCACTCAGTGTACGATCCTATTAATCTGGGACCATAAACAGCTTACAGTCCCAAAGGGTTCTTGCTGCAATAGCATAGGAATCCCCATCTTGGAGTAATTATATTTAGGAGTATTCATCTGGTCTGGAGTCTAGAGGAAGGTCAAGACTCTGCTCTTCATGCTCAGGAATCAAATCCTTTAACCTTGAAGGCTGTGGACTCTGCTGTCTTTAGTGGACACCTTATTTCAAAGAGAAGTGATGGTTCTGGATGGATCTTGGTAAAAATGTTCATCAAAGCATGAGGAACATGTGAGTGCATCTCCAGTTACCAGAAGATAAACCCCTTGACTATATCACTAGTGACTCTTATACTTTGTCCTGTGGTAGGATCTGTGACCTTAACACATGCCTTCCAACCCACTCATGTGAGTGGGATTCAGCCCAGAGCACCATGTTTGTAGAGACACTTGTGCAAGGCTGTAGATGAAACAGCAGCTGAAGACCACGTAGGATAAACAATGGCATCTCAAACACTGATGGATAATATCCTCAGGCAGATGAATCCCACCCATTGCATCTTAAAATACTTCTGATAAAGAGAAAGGGATTTCTCTCTTTAAATTCAAGACACAACAGAGAACTGTCCCACAGAGAGGTCAGACTCCCTTGGATTTGTGGATTGATCTCACTTTGGAGATGAGACTTAAAGTCCATGCAAGTCAGTCAGAACTCATTTTGGAGTTCTAAGTGGTGAGATTTCACCCCAGTGTGATGGGTAGCTGTTGTGTTTATAGAGGGATCCATGGCGTATGAATCTTAGTACACTCTGTATTGCTCTTTGCTGACCTTTAGATATATAAGCATACGGGTACCATACAGGTATCCTGCACGGACAAAAGTCTGGGATTACCCAAAAATACAGAGGTTCAATTTTTCAAGTTATTTTCTCTCCTTTTTTTTTCCTTGTTCCTCAAGAATTTGACTCTCCTTCTATTCTGATCTCTCATACTGTGAACTCAGCTTAGTGACAGATCCTTCAAGATTCTTTCTTGTTCAGGAAATACAGTAAACGCTCAAATAATTGCATGTTGCTGGCCAAACCATAGACTAGCAAGGTGCAGTTGACCAGCAGATAAGATCATAGAATCATAGATTCATAGAATGCTTTGGGTTGGAACGGGTGTTGCAAGGCCATTTAGTTCAACTCTCCCCTTCCCTCCCTTCCCCTCCCCTTCTGTTTTACAGCCACAACTGGCCAGATGTACTGACTAGGAAACTCAAATCTGTCCTGAGGGACACAAAGAGAACACTAACGAAAGCAACCTTTAAAGAGCTGGGGAACATGAAGGAGTCTGATATAAGTTTCGAAGAGGATGAAATTTGAGAAGAGCACAGCAAAGAATTAGTAAGATCGGGATGGACACCTCGAAGCCAATCCAACAGAGCTCACTCTCCGTTTAGCTCCCAATCACCCAAAAGCAGTATAATTAATGAAGCCTCTTGGCTCTTGCAGAGAGTGAACCTGAACAGGCAGATGAATCCTGACCATCTTCTCTTGTGAAACTGGGAACCAGCTCAGAGCTGTATGTGTGCATTTTTTCGGGGGGGGGGGGGGTCCACTGGGGAGGAACGTGATGGTGATGATGATGGTAGTTACAGCTCTTCATGAGCAACTGTCACAAGGATGAACTCGAATATTTTAGCTAGGTCTGCGTAGCAGGAAAAACAAGTCTGGCTGCTTTTGGGCCTGATTTGAACAATAATGCCAAGTGCTAAAATGATTTAACTGTTTTGCATTAAATAATTGTTTTCCTGTTGTTGTAGCAAACTCTGGTTTCATGAAAATCATTGCAATTGAGAAAAAAATGTTTTGGCCAACAACAAAAAAATATTTTTACTCTCCCACAGGTGGAAATTCTGAATCAAAATGTTTTGTTCCCGTATGTCAATTTAAGATGAAACATTCTCTTTTAAATTGACATTTCAGCTGCAAAAGCCAATTTAATGCTATTTTCAAACTGAAATGACAGTTTTGAATTGAAACAGTTTGGTATGAATCAATATTTTTTTCAAATGCCAAAATGAGATTCTGCTCAAAATGTCAAAATATGTCATCTTTGTAAATCCAGATCCAATTGCAAGAACATATACAGGATATCTAAAACATTTTATGCGTTTCATCCCAAAGCAAGATGAAAACAAAATGCCAAGATATTGCAAAACTGAAATGCAGTTCCATTAGCTGAGTAATACTAACAAAATACATCTTTTTCCTGAAAAAGTGGGGCTGATGGAACAAAGAGTACATTACTAAAGCAGTTCAAAGCCTAAAACCCATCAATTTTTTTCCTTCCCAGTCTCCAAGTGGTCTCTAAGGCACTTGTCTATAAAGGAAGCCTCCCAGTGGGTAAAAGACTTTCTGTAAAGGGTCAACATTTGGCCTGTAGGCACTTCTCACAGAGCACACTTCATCAAGGTAAAATAATTTTGGTGTTGGTCCCTTCTTCTTCTGGCTTTTTTATTCCTGTTCAGCATCTGGCTTCTAACAAACTTCTGGAAATTATTATTCTCTCTTCTTCAAGGCTGAAGAGAAGAGCAGGTATGTTAATTCAATGAATATTACCACCAGAAGGTGCTCATTGTGGACACTGAGACCTTTCTCAAGCTCAGTTTGCACTCTTCCCATCAGAACAATCTAAGCAGATTTTTACCATTCAGATAATAAATAAGAGTCAACAACCACTTGACAAACATTCTTGGGATATTGCAAATATCTTTATGGAACAAGGCTTCATAAAGCTGAGGAACATAGTGTTTTCTTTACTGTATCAAGTGTAAAATGTACACTGCCAAAGTAGGAGCTGTTTGGAGTATAAACATCTGAAAAGCAAAAACAGAAGGGAAATCCACTAATACTATTTAATAATAAGATTTTACTCTATGGCACCTGGTTTTGTGAAAGAAGTTTTGCTTATTTCATGATGAGAGTAGATATTCCAGGTGGGAGAAGTTGGCCTTTGAATGACATCTGTTAAAAGGCTCATACAACACTTGAGCTGACAAATTAGGATTAGGAGAGCTTTCACTTCCTGCCCTCTGCTCACCCTCTGTTCGAGAATTCATTCAGAAATAAAGTCCTATGGAAGAGACATGGGGCAGGTAATTCTGACACAATATACCTCAGTATACAGTTTGAGGGAGGAACATTACTGGGGTTGGTTTGTACAAATGTGAGTTTAAAATCAAACAATTTCTCCATAATTCATGTCTTTTCCGTTATTTTCACATGTAAAAAACATTTACCAGTGCTGTCCTGCTACATAGCACAGTGGGTTAAATCAACCTGAATTTTCCATCTGAAGATGCCTGAAACAAGACGATTTCAATCCATCCTTCTGCACAGTTTTTTCCTTCAGCCTGTAGTCTTCTAAAATAAACAACATTCTTAGAATTTATTTTAGAAAATAAGATAGTAAATCTGTGGGAAAGGGTAGAAGAGAAGCAGAGTTCTATTCACTGATGACTTTAGTAATCCCAGGATAATTCTTAATTCTCTTTGAAGCCAGTGGGGGTTTTTTTTCTCTTAATTTCAACAGGAAGAGGCCAAAGACTCATCCCTGAGTGTGACCATCTCTACTGTTAGAAACCCATAAAACATATTTATGTTTTTCTGACATTATTCTGTTTAGATAGATTTAGGTTCACTCATGAGATTTCTTCTAATATTAACTATGATTACTGTATAAGCCTCTAAGTTTGTTAGTTTGCTCCTAAAACTAGTGTTTGGATGTTGCAATGAGGAAGATGTGGGCTGGAAGCAGCAAATGTAAATTTTTGTAACTCCACATGAGACTTCTCAGCTGACTGTGGACAAGACAGTTGGTGGATTCTTGGGTAGTGAAGTGCACACTGTAGAAACCACTATCAACAAGAATCTATCACATGATTGCTGGAGGTTTTACCACTGATGTTATAGAGTGAATTTTAATACAGTTGTGCAAACCCACTGAGAACTGTAGAAGGTGTATTTGTATGCAATAAACACTCTCTGAATACAGTTCATATTTCATACAGTATTTTCAGCAGTCAATTTATAACATATGACAATAAAGATCCTTGAAGATACCTCCACCTGAAAATCTCATTCTAGTTTGTATATTTACCTTCAGCTGACTTCTCGGCTTATTTTTCAGCTCTCTGTGCAGATAAGGCACCTGTGGAGCCCCCTGTTCACATATTTGCTTGATTATACAGTAATTTAGAGGCAGGTCTCCAAATGCACAAGTCAGAGGCAGGACAGTCAGGGAGAGAAGGTATGAGATGCAGAAGAATCCCAGGAAGATATGGAGCAGCCACAATGTGGATGGGTGTCCAAACAGCTACAAGGGCTCATGTCTGGGAAAATTTCCTGTGACAGGGGATATTAATGCAAATAGGGGGCAATACCACTCCCCACAACACATTTCTTATTAGAAAATATGAAGGTGTTTCTCTGAGTTATGAAATTACAGCCAAGTGAATGCAGGCATAGAGCCGAAGGTGAGTAATCCCAGGATAATTCTATGATTCTGTCCTCACACCAGCAAAGAATCTGTTAAATAAATGCATGGAAAACATCACATCAACCTGCTCCTTTCTATCCATTCAAAGGACATAGTCTGGCAAGGGCCTATGCACAGGCAGATTCTTATACTGCCCTTTACCTATACACTCACACACAGTGGTCATCAGCTGGATGTATGTGTGTATGAAGGTGTGCTAAGGATTACCTACTGGTGCAGCCACACATCCTTTCTTTCCCCTTCAGGCATGCCAGAAAGCCTTACTGTGGTACTCACTAGCCTCATCTGTATTAAAAATAGTTGTTTGAATCATATAAAGGAATTATAGAATTGTTTAGGTTGGAAAGGACTCTGAGGTCATCTAGTCCTACCATTAACCCAGCACTGTCAAGTCCACCACTAAACCATGTCTCCAGGTGCCACTTCTGCATGTCTTCTAAATCCCTCCAAGGATGGTGACTCCACCACTTCCCAGTTCCAATGCTTGACAACCCTTTCAATGAAGAAATTTTTCCTAATATCCAGTCTATCCAAACCTTCTCTTGTACAACCTGAGGCTGTTTCCTCTTGTCCTATCGTTTTTTATCTGAGAGAAGAGACTGATGCCCACACGGATACAGCCATCTTTTAGGTAGTTTTAGAGAGTGATCAAAATAAAAGAATACATGGAAGAAGGCAGAGAAACTGCAGCTCTTCATACACAAACTCAAGCTCTGTGAAATGATGGTGTTAGATAAAGCTCTTACAGATAAAACTCAGCCTGATGAAGAGCTATAGGCTTGCTAGGTCAGCTGTAGAATACAGAGAGCTTGATGTACAGGGAGGTTGGATTAGCACATAGAGTTGAAGCAGACCTCCCAAAATGCACTGAGAGCCATTGCATTAAGGATCATTTCCAGACCCTGGGTGTTCACAATCCTCTCCTCCAGCCTTCTGAAGCTGCTGGGTGAGCAGCAACACACAGTGCTCCTAGGCCAGCAACTGCTGAAACAAGTGAGCAGGGAAAGCTTTTCTGTATTCATCCCACACCGGGATACTCCTCCAGCCTTCTTGCAGTGACCACAGGAGAGAGTTCCCTGAGCTGACGAAACCAGGTCCATGTTCTCTGCGGTGTAAGAAGCACCTGATGCTTTTCCTCTGATGCTCATTACTTTACAGGTGTTGGTATTAAATTTCATTCACCAACATTTTTCCTCATTCATTAGATTTTCACAATCCTTCCCAAGCCTGACTTCATGCTATTTGCAGATGTTAGCATCCCATGCTTCTCCTTCCTTCCCTGAACATCCCTAAATTCTGTTAAACAGTACAGGACCCAGTGGAGGGAGTATGAGGACCACCCACAAAAGTTCTTGCACAATGCATCCTGATCATGCGATTCTCTGCTTGGTTTCCTGACTCCACATCAGTCATGATCCACTTTACTTTATCATTGCTTGGTGCAATGAAGTCTCCTTTCTGCACAGGACCTGTTTGGAATCACTTGAAAATCAAGAAAAATTTTATCAGCTGGTTCTCTTTTATTGCCTGTTTTCATTGACACATTACAACTATTTTATTCAAAGGAAATAAATTCCCCTTTTGCCATGATCTGTTCTCAACTTGGGGCTGCCCAGAAACCAGACTTGATAGCACAGACATCAGGCACAGTTAAAAATCTAACAGATGCTGAAAATAAATACACTCATTTTCATAAATCTAGATGTCTGAACCATGTTCATTAACATAGGCAGAGAAGTGCAGAAAAAATCAATTCAGGGCCAAGGACCCATGCCGAAATATGTTATATCCACATAGGCCTGATGCCCAAATGGAAACCACAATACAATGTATGAAATTCCAGTTGGTCTTGAACAGAAGGCATTTATTAAGTGCTGAAGCCTGTTTTTTCTGTTGTTGTTAAAATTTGCCAAGTTGCAAATGTTCTGCAGTTTTCAAGTGGAAAATGGTCTGGTTCTCGGACAGTTTGTTTCCCAGACACCTCAGCTGCCCATCTGCTGGGCTATTCCAGTCACCAATTCCAAAGCAATCCTGGAGGCAGATGTCTCAACTCCAATCTCCACATACAATTTCCTCCTTTATTTATTTTTTCATTCAAATGCTGGAACTGAAATAGTATTTCAAAATACTGAAATCCTGCAGGAAACCAACTGACCTTTCTCCACACTCACCAGAAAAATGTGGGCAGGAAGAGAAGTCAGCAAACAGACTCTACAGCTAAAGCTCCAGCCTTGAGGTCTTTTCTCACTGGAAGAAATGCACTGTCTGAACAACACAGAATAATATCTAATGGCAGATGTACAGCAATTAGCTGCTTTAGTAACCATGGCTTATCAAATATTTCTTCTGTTGTTGTACCAGAGGTGTTAAATCATGGACTGATAGTCTAGTGCTATAAAAAATTGCTTACATTTCCCTGCATGTGAGCTCTGCTTTGGTACATTATTGCTTCAACAGACAAAGCTAAAAACTATTAATCTGAACAATTCTGACTTTAAAGGAAGGTCAGACTTGGCTTGGAACATGCATTTTGTGACTCAGGGCTGTTTGCAATAAGAAAGCATCACAGGAGCACAGCATTCTTTGCCAGTCCTTGTTTTGAGCTGTCTGTGAAATCTTGGCACTGTGTACCAAGAACGCTGTGTTGAAATAAAACTTTTGTTTAACCTACTTGTGTGGGCTCCCTGTGGAGGTGACTGCCTGTGCTGCCAAATCTGTAACTCTTAGCTCCCCAAACACCATCAGCACATAGAAATAACCAGAGGGAATAACCACAGGTTGTTATCCAAGTAAGGCGCCAAAGCTTATTCATGGAGAGATGTCGTCAAGGTTGCTCAGGATCACTGCACCTGTCAGGACTGCAAAACAGTCAGAACAAAAGGAAAATATGACCTAATACTCATGGTGGGTCCAAGGCTTGGGTCCAGTCTGCATTTCTCACACTGTGGAGGGAAGGGATCAACCTGAAAACCTTCTCCTCTCTACCCCTGCTGTTGTACTTTTGTCCTTGTGGCTGATATTGGAATGGGTACAGGCTATCCAACACTGGTGTGTGTGTGGAGAGGAACCAACCACCAGAAGGTGGGCAGGTGGAAAGGAACTGAGTAAAGAATCTCCCCAGATGGGTAATCCTCCAGCTGTGGTGGAACAGTAGGTTTCATATCCTGCAAGATCTCGGCCAAAATATTCCCCACATCTGGAATAACAGGAGGCCCTAAGCATTGAGAGGAACAACCCTTTCCTTGTCTATCCAGACTTCAGTGAAGTGTTTGACACCATTTCCCTGGAAAAACTGCACTGTCCATTGCATTAAAAATTGGCTGGATGTCCAGTCCCAGAGAGTGGTGGTGAATCCAGTTGGCAGCTGGTCACAGGTGGGGTTCCCCAGGGCTCAGTACTGGGGTGAGTTCTGTTTAATATCTGTATCGATGATCTGGATGAGAGGATCGAGGGCACCCTCAGTCAGTTCACAGACAATATTAAGTTGGACAGAAGTGTTGATTTGCTGGAGGGTAGGAAGGCCCTACAGAGGGATCTGGACAGGTTGGATCAATTGGCTGAGACCAGTTGTATGAGGTTCAACAAGGCCAAGTGCCAAGTCCTGCACTTGGGTTGCAACAACCGCATGCAGCGCTACAGGCTTGGGGAAGAGTGGGTCCTGTGACTGTGGACATCATCTCCATGTTGCCTAATGCTACAGGGGTCCAGAGACACAGAGTGCTCATCCCTGCACGTAGCTTCAAGACAAATTCAAAGGCAAATATGTAATCAGGATAATAATCTATAGTAGGGTTTGCACATCTCAAGGGCTTCAAGGACTGAAGGCTGTTCTCCCAAAGGCTAAGTCTGTGGTTTCACTTGGAAGTGCTGAGTGGTAAATTAAGATGTTGATGAGAAGCTTCTCTGTTTCACTTCCCTCTGGACATAGTCAAAGCTCATCAATATGAATATCACCTTTGCTATCCTTCCCAGTGCAATAGGTCATCCAAAGAGAAAAGGCTGGAACACTGTGTTCAGCCTCTTATATTTATGTAAGTCCTGAATGCTGCATTGTTGAATGCATGTATCCTCACTATCTCATGCCCAGGTGCTGGACTCATTTCTAGGAGCTGTGAGGGGCTGCATGGCAAATCACTGTACTCTTTGCAACTATGATGGAAAATGAGTGGAAATATGATACTGAATCTCTGCTGAACTGAAAAAAACCTCACTAAGTGTGAATGAGTATATGTCCTCCAAGATTTCACCTTTCTCTCTGTGCCCTCCTGCTATCCCAGACTGGCATTATATAGGGAAAGGCATATCCATGCTGTGGCAGTTATCTTTATGCTGTCCCATATTCTTTATAAGAACTGGTTCTGGAAAAACATTTTGCCCTTGATTTTGTACAGCTCACTCAGTTTCAGCAGTTTATTCACAGAGAAGAAAAGGACACAAGAAGACCTCACTGGTCTCTCAAGCTGGAACAAATATTTCACTATACTTCTCTTATTTTCATTCTGAAATATTTCAACTGAGCTAAATTTTTAAAACAAACACAGGAAAATCTTCAGCCTTAAAAAAACCAGCTACGGTCAATGACAATAATTAACTACTGCTCACATCTGTAACATTCAAATTCAAGGTACAACTCAGACGTAAGCACTTTATGCTGTATAAGTCATTGCATATGTACCCAATACATATGTACATATATGTATGTGTATATATAAATAGATAGGTATGCATACAATTATTCAGCAACCATTCACCACCAGAGGGCAGGCAAAGAATACGAAAGTCTATTGTCCTGTGTGATACTGCACATGTCAATGTGCAAACTGTTCAGTGACCAGAAAGGTATCACCACCATTTTCTTTGTCCATCTCCAATGACTTTCTTATCATAGAATCTTAGAATAGTTTGGGTTAGAAGGGGCCATTCAAGGTCATCTAATCCACCCCTCCTACAACGAGCAGGGAGACCTGCAACTGGATCTAGTGGCTCAGAGCCCTGTCCATCCTGGTCTTGAATGTTTCTAGGGATGTGTTTGAGGGATCCTATTCTGCACTGATGCAGCCTCACCTCGAATATTGTGGCAGTTTTGGTCTCCGCAATATAAGATAGACATTAAGCTCTTAGAAAGCGTCCAAAGGAGGGCAACAAAGATGATGAAGGGCCTTGAAGGGAAGATGTAAGGAGCAGCTGAGGTCACTTGATCTCTTCAGCCTGGAGAAGAGGAGACTGAGGGGAGACCTCATTGCAGCCCACAACTTCCTCTTGAGGGGAAGAGGAGGAATAGACACTGATTTCTTCTCTGTGGTGACCAGGGGCAGGACCCAAGGGAATAGCCTGAAGTTGTCAGGGGAGGTTTATGTTGGATATTGGAAAAATGTTCTTCACTCAGAGGGTGGTTGGGTGCTGGAACAGGCTCCCCAGGGAAGTGGTCACAACACCAAGTGTGACAGAGTTCAAGAAGTGTTGGGACAATGCTTCCAGGCACATGGTGTGACTCTTGGGGATGGTCCTGTGCAGGGCTAAGGGTTGGACTTGATGATCCTTGTGGGTCCCTTCCAACTCAGCATATTCTGTGATTCTGTGATTCTGTTTGATCAGAGATAGGTTGTCTTTTTCACCTATGACATCATTCTGGGGTTAGAAATTTTTATGAGAAAAAAGACATAGGAGTTTACTCAGCTCTTCAGTGCTGCTGCCCTCACTACTTCTACTTGTGTTTGATGGGGGGCAGGGGATACATGTTTGAGCATAATTACCCGTGCTTCTATGTTCCCCATATTTCACCATTCCAGTGCACTAAACTTCCTAGTGGAAGTGTAGCCTGTGCGCAAGCTTCAATGTTTTTTCTGAGTACACCCTACTTTTGAAATCTAGAAGGGGATGTTCAGGAGCAAATTACATTTTCAGTGTTTGGAAAAATCAAAGAGATAGATGAGCAGAGTTGTTTCCTTCAGATTGTTGCATTACGTCGTCTTTCTGTCTCCACTGAAATAACTCCAACCTTCCCCTATGTCTCCCAGTGTATCCCCTGCTTCATTATTTGGTTCAGAGGGGTTGTTAAATGGTACAGGTACCTTTCTCTTTCACCAGTATTTTCCAGCTAAAGTACTGCACACAGGGACTGCCATGATATATGGTTTTTGCACAGCAAGGACCATGCTCAGGGACTAAGTAAGGATTTATATATTTTTCCTTCATGCAAAAAAAATTCCCAAATATATCACTGGGGGTAGGAGTTAGATTATTCGTGAAAAGTCAACATACTGTGCAGGAAGCAAAGACATTTTGGAAATAATCCAGAATCCAGCTGTGGGATATAAAAACCCCCTCATGATTTCAATAAGTGATGACATAGTGGTGAATCAAGGGGCTATGGGAAGGATCAAAGGGTTTAGGAACAGGACAAAAATAGAGCATTTCTAACTCAGTTCTTCTCTCCCTATGGTTATGAATGCAACCTTCTTTTTTTTTTCAGCATTTGCCTAAAAAAAAATAGAAGGAGCAAAAGACAGGATAGATCACACTCTCCACTCTAACTGTAGTGAAATCCTTTTCTACAGGACCTGAAGATTACCTGTATCATGATCAGCTTCAAGGCCTTGTAGATATGATGCCAGTAATCCCTTCACTATAGCTTCCCTGCAATAAAACACCACATATCCAAAAGAAACACAGTAAAGAGGTGGAAAGAAGGGACAACAAAAAGGAAAAATTTATTATTTTAATGGTGGTTGACAGCTTAAAGTCATTTTTGTAAGGTCTGATTCAATAGCAGGGACTGAAAATGCTGGGGAAATAGACCAACTTTCCTTTTTATTCTCCTACTCAAAAGAAAACAAAAAGAAGGAAGAAGAATGGATGAAATTTCACAATTTAAATTAAGCAGGAGATTTAGAAACAAACATGATCTTTAACCCCACTGTCACATAAGACAGAGTAAACAATTTTGCAACTTGTCTGGCACCACCTAATTCATAGATCCTCCTACTAGTGCAGTGGTACTGCAGAGGTATAGGAAATATTTGCAAGAGAAACCACATCAGTCTCACTTGGTTTGCATTTCAAGATGAATCAGATTTGTCACATGCAGCACAGTTTCCTGAACTTGTTCATAAAGCTTTGGGGTGTTTAAAGCAGAGGCTAGAAGATATCTCTGGAAGTGGCAGTGGAGGGCAGAAAAAGTCCAAAGACACTTGAAAAGTCTGTGCAGGATGCAGGCTCCCTCCAACAAACAGGCAGGGCAAGTGCAAGGCAGAAGGTCTCTGCCCTTATTTCTGTCTTCTTGAGATGTTCACCTGGCAACTTTTCTTGCAAGCCATACCTCAAAGTCTCGCTGGGCAATGGTGTATGTCTGAGGACCACAGGGGTTGGAAAATAAAACCCTGGAAATAGGAGAACCCTGGAAATAGGGGTTTTCCCCCCCATAATACAAATAAAAATTCCATTTGCCCCATATCAATCCCCCAAAAATTAGGGGATTCTCTGAAACCCCTGTGATTTGAGTTTACTTATCTGGAATTTTTGCCCACATTTTCCTTCTCTTTTTTTCTCTTACTGTCTCACTGCCATATGCCCCTGCAACCTCTCCATCTGGCACTGTTTTCTCCCCAACTTGTTTTTGTTATCTTCTGTGTTGTCTCAGAAGACTCTGCAGAAGACCCATATCACCAAAGTCACCCCATCTATATTCTGTGGTGGTACCTGCTTAAGCTGGAAGTTTCCACAATATCTGCCATTCCAAGTGATGCACAGCATCCCTCAAGCATTCTATTAATGTCTTGAACATCATTATGTGCATTTTGCTTTCTTGCTCAGTTTTCTGGCACTGTCTGCCTAGGTGCGAAGCAGTGCTTGGGGATCCTATGATCCAAGAGTAACAAGATGAGCCGGAACTATGCCAACCCTTCAAATCACTGCATCGTAACATGGACACAGCTAACTTCTCATAGCTGGTTCTATGAGGCTGGGTAAGTGTGGAGTGTCCCAGAAGAACTGGACATGGGTAAATTTCACAGAGCTTTTTGGGTGAATTTCCCAGCTACTTGGGTTACTGTTAGCTAATTTGGAGTTAGCTAAGGTATGTCTCCTTTGCAGTTTAAAGTGGAACTGTCTGCATCTTGCAATGCCAATGATTTCATGGTCCAAGGCCAGGTGGACCTGAGGATGGCACAGAAGGGACTGAGTCAAACCTAGTCTGGGGAAATGCCAAGAGCTGCAACTTCTTTGAGTTCAACTAAAGTCACAGTTCCTGAGATCTGCAGGCACCATATGATGAGGCTGAGATAGGACAAGAATCACGATTGACCTGATGACCAGGACAACTTCACCATTTTGCTCACCACCAGCACCAACCCCAAGGCAAGCCAAAATCCCAAAGCTCGAAGCATCATCACAATCCCAGCAGCAAAATTCCCTCAACAACAGCAGGAACAGAAAGAGTGGCCAGAACAAAGCTCTTGGCCTTCTTTTCCTCATGTATTTTTTTAAAAGAACAGGCTGTAATTAGAGCTGGAGGAAATGGAGCATAAATATCAAACTTTGTTTAGTCTGGGGAAATATCATTTATAATTAGACATGGGCATCTTGTTGACAAGATACAACCTATTTTAATCGTTAGGTAAGCACACAATCAACTTCTAATCTTTTGCAGGTGTTTAAAAACTGCCAGTTCTTCCTGGTTGGTTTCTTTCCTTCCCCCCCCCTCCTTTTCTTTTCTTTTTTAGTGTAATTTCTAAAAAAGTAACTGGGCTAACGTCAGTTCAAAATAATGATGCTTATACTGGCAGGGATGCCTTGGAGCATCTCAGTAGCTGGGAATTTTGCTTTCTGTTCAGGCACTTCTGTTTGTCTCAATGCCAGCCCCACAAACCAAGCCTGTTTCTCTCTCCTGTGGAACAGTAGGAATCTTCCGAGACTTTGAAGGGGAGGAGGTGGCCCAGGGTTGACTGTATGACCAGCACTGACCTGTGGCCTTTTTTTTGAAGTGGGATTTGCTGGTTTCCACATCCTGCTGCCCTAGTATGGAGGTATCTAGGATTTGTGCATGGCAGGTACTAGCAGAAATTATTGCAGGATTGGTGCTTGTAAGCAGTTCTGGTGGTACGATCCTACAGGTCTTCGGGGTATGGTGTCCCTCCTAATGTCCTCAGGTTGTTTCATGGGGTATGCATGGGTACATTGATGCTGTTAGATAACCTCTTTCCCCACAGTCAACCACAATGAGGGTTAGCTCTCTTGTGGGTACCCATCCCCACCAAACCATCTTATTCCCTTCAAGCTGGGATTTCCTTCAGGGCCTGCTTCAGGTTTGGTTGCTTCTGCTGCACACAGTCCTCCTATACTGTTCCAGAGCAGCTTTCTTGTGAAAGAACAATCTCAGGGCTGTGCAGGCACCATCCAGAGGTAGACATCTGAGTGCTACACAACCGGACATAGCCAACCTGCTCTAGAGAAGGGAAAGGTCTGTGTGGATTAGGCCAGGGATCACTCCCTGGGACAGATATCTTTAGTGGGAGAGAAGTGGAGAAGTATCAGCACGCAGGTGTGACTGGGTATCAACATAGTTGGGTTGACCCAACTTTCTACAGCCCACACACCAGAGGTGGAGGTCTAACAACAGCAGAATCTGTGTGAATAATTTCTTCTGCTTTCATATAAGTCTGAAATTTATTATTGGGAGACTTCCAATCCATTCTGTGACAGGCCATCAGGTTGGCCTGACGTGGTTACATACGAGGAGGGAATACAGTATCTCCTTGTGCTTTGGTGAACTCCTATTATCAGTCCCAGCCAAATAAACTCCACTGAATTATGAGGTGAGTTTCATCTTGGGCAGGAGATGTACATCAACGCATCAATATCAAGTTGATGCCAAACCAAGCATCACAGCCATATTCACTAGGCACAGTGCCACACGATGGAGTGATAGTGGACTCCTAGTTTACACATGGCACAGGTTTGTTGTGGCTTTTGTACCACGTGATTGCTCATTGGTATTGCCCTGGGGACCAACTATGTCCTGTAAAAGTGCTATTCTGAGGTCATCAGTAAGGGTTTGGAACTGCTGTACACAGGCAAGCTCCTCCAGATAGGCTTCTGTTGCCAAGACAAGTCAACAGGAAATTGTTCACTTACTATTGTTAAGGCATTTGGCCTTTAAAAAATATGCTATACATGTACACAGGCAATATCTATTGTGGTATTAAAATTTTTATTGTTTACTTCTTTATTATTCAATTGATTATCCTTGTTACATTCTTATTGCAATAACATGTGCAAAATGTACTTATTGTGATATTTAACTAACCACATCTTTCACATCTGTAGACGTTTTCATCTTGAATCTCCCAGTATGGTGCAGACTTGAAGTAACTCTGACAGGAGCTGGTGTGCTACAGAGAACAAACAGTAACCTGTTGCAGAGAAATAAAAGCTGGAGCCAGCACATGTTTAGCAGAATCCACAAAGCTGCTTGGTACATGGTATTAAAGGTCATGGCTTTTTATTTGATTTTAACAAGCAGATCCAGGAAAGTGGGACAGAATTGGTGCTGTCTAGGAGAAGGGAGTTAGTACTCTCTTTTTTTTTGGTCCATCCAAAATCCTTGGCCATCATTGATCTCAGTGCAAAGTGTGCAGAACACACAATGCTGAAGGCAAACCTCTCCTTCAGGGTGGAGGTGGAGGTCACTCAGTGGAGATACTCCTCACGCATCCGGGAAGAAGGTGGAAAGTGTGCAGTGGTCCCTGAGAGATTTTCTTTAGTCCCTGGTGCCTGTGGGAGCTCCCCAGCGGCATGGCCCAGGGGAGGTCATGTCCTGGCTGCTGAAGGCAAGACTTATTTTGATCCTAAGACACCCATGGAGGAGCTGGCAAAACTCCATTAGAAGTTTGCTCTGCTGCAAACTAATGTGAAGAGTCCAGGGTACACCTGCCCAGGTATCAGGGCACATCTAAGCAGAAGAAGACAACACAGGCAGTGCACAGGTCCCCCACTGATTTACACAAGGGTATTTCTTCTGAAATAAAAGGGAGCCTCACATCCAAGGAAAAGAAAGAAAAATCCATCCCATTCACTTTTCTGGAAGGCATTTATGTTATTACTCATTCAAGTATTAAACTGAATTTATCCTTTCCCCCAAGGGTGCATTTGGTCATCCCACTGCTGTGCCACAGAGACACACCTGAGCTGTTGAGACACCAAATGTGAGTTTTCCCTACTGTGAAGCTTCCCTCCCATGTACCATTTTCCTACACAATCCATCCTGCATGGCCTTGGAGTTTAGGGTTTGCAGCTAGCTCAGTGTCCCTCATTTACCCCACCTCCTGAGAATCTGCAGGCTGACAGCTGTGGAGTAGGCATAGATAACTTCAGAGACAAGCACATGTCCCCAAAGCCTGCAGATAGAATTTTTTGTGGTATTCACAGACTGTTTCATATGTCAATATGAGAGGAGCATAATTACCAGCTGAGAAACTGAGGGAAATAAGCCAAGATTGAATGAACGAAATGGAAAATAAAGAAAAGAGTAGAGGACACACACATTTTAAAACAATTATGGAGGTATGTATTCATGTGCTCGTGGGAGCCTGGGAATATATAAGAGATTATGACTGCAAAGGAATGAATGCAAGGACCAGCCTGTGGGGAGTATTTTTTTTCCCTGTGACTTCAAACTTCTCTCAGAGCTCACAGAATTTTAGTCAGCTGGCATGCAATAGAGGTACGACTCCCCTAAGGAAACTCTTCCTCAGCTTACTCTGGAAAAGCTCCTGGGAGAGCCTGGGAGGCAGAAGGCTGCAAGCAGAGGCGAAACCTCCTCCTCATTCTCCTTGAGCCACGGAACAGGTACGTGGAGATGCGTGTGAACGTGGGAGCGTGGTGGAAAGTTGAGCTTTTGACTGTGGGAGAGATGAGGGCTCCAGTGACTTAGAGCTGCAGCCTTTAAAATTAACACAGATGAGGAAGTTACACTATAAATAAAATATTCTGTGTTTATGAATAGGCTGAAGAACTGGCTAAACACACTGTGTAGATGGCTTTATCCACACAGCTGTATATTTAATCCATAAGGGACCTGCACTGCAGCGAGTTAGATCCCTTATGTTAAGGAGGCACTGGTTAGTTTATAACAACATAGTTGTCATATGCAGAGTTTGTTATTCTTCTCTGTGCTTACAGTAATGAAAGATGGGGACATGTTTGGGCATTTTTTCTTTCTTCACAGGACTTCAGTCTATTTATGGTATCACTGCATTGTAGTGCTGTGAACCAGGAGTATTGCAGAGATCAGCATTGTGCACCGATTAAATGCCATTCGCCCATCTCTCCGAAACTGAATCCTAATATAGCCTTGGGCAAATCACACAGTCCTGGGGAAAAATGACCAAAAGGCTGCTTGGCTCATCTACTCTTCTTACTATCAGCACTGTCACTGAGCTCTCCCCATTGGGGCAAGAGGTGTGGGATGGCTGGATTATTTTGCTACTCTTAAGATCCTGACAGCTTGAATGTCACCTTGGGTGAACGATGACTTACTGAGAGGGTTTTGCTGCATCTGGACTGTTATCAAGGCAATTAACATTCAGACAATACTTGGAACTGGTAAAGTTTTAGAAAATCCTAATTTTATAAAAGTCACAGATAAATTTATAAAGCCAAAGCCTCTTGTATTTTTTATAAAAGTGCAGATATGTTTCCCTTAAATAGAATCAAAAGTTTGACTTTCCACAACAGTGGAAATCTGTTTGTGGTTTTTTTGTTTTGTTTTTTTTTTTTTTTTTTTTTTTTATTTTAAATAAGATGTTATCATTTCAACTTTGAAATCAACTTATTACTATAAAATGCTAAAATCCTTTCATTTTCAATAACAAAAATTCACAACCAGTCATCTTTTGTTAAAGCAGATGGTTACATCTCATTGACCGTATAGTTGCTTGACTTTTTACTAAAACAACCATGGATGGTTTCAATGGGGAATATCAGTATCGTGCAACCAAATCTTTGAGAAATAATTTTCCTCACCTCATTTTGTCTCCTGTCAGGTCATATAAATTAAATACACCTTTTCCCAAACACTGACTTAACTGCCAATTAAAACAAAAATGCTGAATTAAAAGCCTATTTTTCTCTTTTTTTCTGCACTAGGATAAGATAGTAAGAAATTATTCTGTTTTAGTTCCTGAATTTGAGTTTCTCCCAGAGCTTTGGTCAACAGGGAAAGTATTTCATGGTCAGATAGTTTAATCTGCAAATGTCACTTTTTGCTGATGTGTCTTCATTTTCCCATCTCCTACTATCCCTTGACCCAACCCATCATTCAATAAGTGTCCGGGCCTGTGGGTTTCATGCAATTCTGGTTTATATAAATTTTCTTTCCTGGAAAGAGGAGTATTAAAACATGGTAATAAAACAGGGAATCTGGCTAAACTCTGTGTGTCTGATTAATTGAAAATGTTACTTTTTAGTGGGGACATGCTGTTGGCTAAACACGTAGTACAGGTGCAGATGAAGAGAGGACAGAGAGAGAAAGGAGGAAGACAGCAGCTTCTAAAGACAGGAGAAAAGACATGCTGGGGTCACAAGAGATGTAGAATGCCTTATTTTGACTTGTGGACTTGACGCCAGAGAGGTATGAGGCTGCATCTGCCCATGAGACACTAAGCAATGGCACAAGCAAAATGAACTAGGAGAAGCAACTCCTGGAGATGTTGTAGGGTCTCAAGAGCTGAAGCTGTGCCTCCTTCTCAAAAGCTGTGGCTGAGGATGACATCAGCTATTTACTTTTTTTAATAGGGTTAATATTGAAATCTCCAGCTCCCTGGTGGGACCAATCACCGGGGAGCTATTCCAGCTGAAAGGGAGCAAGACTCATACTACTTCTGCGCTTGCAGTTCAGACCCACTTTCTGAGGCAAAAGCTTGGTTTTTTTACTTAACTGATTGTGAGATACCGGATCCGAATCTCGCTGAATTATTGATATGAGTCGGAACCAACTCACTCTGTGTGTGTGTGTGTGTAAGGACTGGGCCTAGACCCACAGGTACGTGGTACGGCCTGCACATCAGGCCTGCTGGGAGCACATGGCAGAGCTGGAAGGCCTGTGGCCAACATGGCTGAGCCCATGGAAAGCACATGGCAGAGCTGAAGGCCATGCAGCTGAGCTGTCAGTCAAGGCAGACCTGCCTGGTAGCCCACACACACACACACACACACACACCCCATGTCCCTGGAGCCTGTAATTGGCACCCCTTACTTTGGCCTGGAAGGCACTGGGAGGGAAAACTAAACTGAGACTCTGTATGAGTTCTCTCTTTTCTCCTGCAACCTGCACCATGCAAATCATCGAATCCTGTCGGTAACCGTTTTTCCTTTTCTCTGTCTCCTTCTCTCTTTCTTCTCTCTTTCTTTACCCTTTTAATCTGTTTTCTTCTTTTACTCTTTTCCTTTTCTTGTGAGTAACTTAAAACCAATTAATTGTGTTTTACTAAAGCTGTTATATTGATTCAGTGGAATGGGTTTTTGTGCTGGGTGTTTTAATGCAATGCTTTTTCTTGGTTGTATTTTGCTCCTTAAAAACTGCTTGCCAAAAAATCTTATTATTCTCACTATATTGAAATACTTTCTCTTAGAGAAAAGTGTGTGATTCTTTCTCTGGATGCAAATTCGAGGTTATAACAAACTAAAAGGCTTTTTAAAAATCTTAAATGAAATGTATCCACTCTGGGCAGTTTATAGCTTAAAATCTGGAGCGTAACACTGATGTAAACTCTTCTCTGAAGAGTTTGATTCATATGGCTCCACACAGGACTCAACCCAGAAGCAGTGCCTTAGAAAACAGCAGTGTTATGGATGGACAAACCCTAAAAGTTCTGGAGGTTCAAGACACACAATAATCAAGATATACTTTTGTTTCTCTGAAACCCTTAGGAAGCTGCAGCAAATTACAGTCCAGCTGGTGAGAGTCAGTGGCTGGGATTTGCTTTTCCTTCTTGCTCTGGGCCACGCTGGGAAGAGGGTTTGGAGGAGAGGAGACGTATGTCTAAAGAGGTGTCATTGGCTTCATGTGGCATAGGATGTAATTCAGCTGATGTTGACAGAAACCAAGCAGGCAATGACTGCTAAGGAGACCACTGAAAAATCAGGAAGGGCCTGATTTCACAGTCACAGGTGCAAACCCTTTGACATCAGTGGAATGGGAGAGCCCTTGCTATTCTGTGAGCAAAAGAGCTTGATTCTCCACTCTGCCAGATGGAGATGAGACTGGCTGGCTGCAGCTCTGAGCAGCCTGGTCTAGTGGAAGTTGTCCTTGCCTATGGGAGAGAGATTGGAACTAGATGATCTTCAAGATCCCTTCCAACTCAAGCCATTCTAGGATTCTGTGATTCTATGACCCAGTCTGTCTGATGAAGGTGACACTTGCTTTGCAGACATGGCTTACCAAGCCCATACCATGCTAATATTTCAACATCACTTCAAGGTGTAAACTGCTGGGTAGCCCAAAGCGCAAAAATAGTGAAAGTTGGAAATCAGCCAAATGCTTCAGGGTCTTTGAAACTGGTTTCTGTCAGATCCCCTTTAGAAACAGACAAGGGTGGTAAGGACAGCACTGATTTTTCCCAGTGCGGCTGGTGTCCTCTGATGCTGTGATTTTAATGAAGGAAAGTCCTGAACAGCAGAATCAGTGCATGCCCTTCCCTCCTGCTTTGGCATTTGTTTCTGTCCAGGCTCTTCTTCACAGTTCAGCTGGCACAGCTGCTTGGCCACTCGGTAAAACAGCTTGAGGGACAGAGTTGGCTTATTAAAAAGTGCAACCAACAAAACCTCTACTATTTTTATCCCTGCAAATACAAACTTCCCAAAGTTCTCTGAACATCCATGTGTAGAAAATGTGAAGTTACAATCATCCTGGTTACTCGCTGCTCTTCATTTCAGGCATATTAGTACTCCAAATAAAAATATCCCATTTAATTCTTTTTTTTTTTCTCTTGAAGGCCTCAAATAATTGAGGTTTTCCTTGTGAAAGTGTCTGTGCATGTTAAGTGCTATTGCACACTGCTGACAAGGCAAACTCTAAACATAGAGCATCCAGAAGGAATTTAAACCTCTGGACGCCAGTCCCCAACTTTGACAAGAGTTTTCTGCTTATCCCAAGGGGATTTCAAATAGAGAGCTTAACTTCAGGAAGTATGCCAAAGGGATCAAGTGAAAAACAGCACTGCAGCCAGCTGCAACCTAGGGAAACTCAAGACACAGTGTACTTGGGGGAAGGTGATCAAAATTAGTCTGATGAGAGCCCAGTCAAGGACAACAAGTCTGGGGTTGTGATAATCCCACTGACAGGCTGTTCTCCTGAAAACTTAATGTGGATTTGTGCTGGTTTAAAGGTAAACCAGCAGGAGAAATGAACCCAACTCAAAAGAGATTATAAGTCAGAATTACAATTTAGTAAAAATAATATAATAAATACAATTATTCAGACGAACAATTGGTTTTAGCCCACAAAACCCAGATGTATAACCCAGTGCCCTGGGGCACAAACAGAATGGTGTTTGTTGGCCTCTGTGCTGAGCCCCACATGATCCCTAGAGTCCAAAAGTAAAAGGAGAGGAAAAACCTGTTGGTGTGAGTGATGGTTGCAGTCCAGTCGAGGTTCTGGTCTTCCTCTGGATCTCATAAGTGGTATCAGAAGTCCCAAGACCCCAAGATTATATACCCTCAGGTTCAGGCAGGAATGCCCAGTACCTCCCCCAGGGCAGGCAGTTCCACAATGAGTGATTGTGAGTCGTGAGTGTGAGAACAAGAACATCCTCCTATCTCACAGGCCTCTTAACACCCAGCTTATAGCCTGAGGGGCCAGATGTGCTCTGGGCAGCTGCTGCAAATGGTCTATTGTTAACAGTTTCTGGGAAATGACATGGAGGGTGTAGAATACACAGTTTGGGTTACATCCACACAGTGATGAACTGGTCCCAGCTGTTCTAACTAGGACAGGATTTTTCTGTCCATTGCACATAATCATGACCTAACCTGTTGTTTTTTTCATAACATCTTCATAACTAAACCAGCAGCCTGGTCTAGAGGAAGGTCTCCCTGTCCATGGCAGATGGGTTGGAACCAGATGATCTTTTAACCCAAACTATTCTGTGATTTTATGATTCTATGATTTATGCCTCTCATTTCAGAGTGCCTTGCAAAGCAAACGAGATGCTAGGAGCCCATCTCTGAACAGAAAAAGAGTTCTTTAGTCCAGGGCAGGTTTCTGAATTCTGGGCTTTATATTTATCAGCCATGAATTTTAAACTTTTAATCCTCAAGTGATGTTTCCCTGAAGATGCAGAGAGAGATTTAGGTTCAGGAGGCCACAACGCCCCCAGGAATGTAACTCATAGACACAAAACCCTAAAGTAAACACGTTGCCGTGCCTCACACATGCAGACAGACAGTGGCAGTGGTAATAATAAGTCACTTATTCCCCCACCAAACCCATGGCCCAGTCGTGGCAGTTCCTCTGGCAAAAATCTCCCCATTTCTCAACTCCTGTCCCAAGGAAGGGCTTCAGGATGTTGCACAGCAGGCAACTCTATTCAGAGAGGAGTGTGGAGAAAGACAAGCAGCATAATTAAAAGAGGTACTGTTCCAATTAAGGTTATTTCACTAAAAATGCCTCTGTTCTGAACTTATGAGTTCAGAGTCTGAACTTATGAGTCTTGGCACCCTGAGAAGCTGAAGAACAATTCCATTGGTGCCAGGACTGAATCCATTTTGAAGATCTGG
The DNA here is from genome assembly GCF_036250125.1 of Pseudopipra pipra. NCBI lineage: Eukaryota > Metazoa > Chordata > Aves > Passeriformes > Pipridae > Pseudopipra > Pseudopipra pipra. The sequence continues at coordinate 30,464,218 of NC_087550.1, read as the reverse complement.
ATATGGTTTTTAAAGAGATAGTAAGTGGTGTTTGAGGATGCAAGAAAACCTTGAAACAAGGTAAATGTGAAACATTCCATCTTTTTAGTCCTGAGGGCTCTAACTTGGCAGTTAAAAGTCTTGTGTGGAAAAGGATCAGACCCTGGGGAGTTTGGTTTGTGTTTTGTGTGTTCTCTTGTATTTAACTCTCCTTGGCACAGGAAGACATCTGTGTTAATTGTCTAAGCAGTATCAAAAATTACCTGTGGGAGAAATTTGGAAAGTGCTGCTGTTATTAGCTGCAAGCAACATCTATAAAGTAGTTTCAAGGTTATTATTGTAGTAGGGATGGAGACAAGTATTGTTCGGAAATGGAAAATGGGAAAACTGGGATTAAACCCTAGTTATTCCATGGTTTCAAATGTGTCTTGAGGCAAATGACTGTTCTTCTCTGCCTTTACCCTCCATTTGTTAAGCGGACATGCTGACGTGGTTTGTGTACCATGCCTTTTCCAGACATTAAATTGTTTGACACACTTAATAAGACTCCTTGGGGATGATGTTCACTGATCCCACTTATATTTTTCAGCTGGGGATGGGTGATTTTGAAGTACTGTGATGGAAAGCAGTGACATTCAATAGGTTTCAGAGTTCAGTCTTGCTCTCAGGTATGCTGGGATTTTTATCACAACTGCCAGTGGGAGCAAAGTGACACTGAGCAAGAAGCTGCTTCAAGTCTGAGAAAGCTTCAGAGCAGTAAAAGCTCCTTTAGGTTGAGCTGTTGCTACTGCTGCTCCCAGATTGTTTTTGCAAGCTGTGGTTACAGACATCAGTGCCAGCAAGCAGGGCTTAGTGGTGATGCTCTCTGACACCAGGGTAATGCAGGCCCTGTGAGCCCTGAGCTCCACGCTGGGGGAAGGGCGGGGGGCTGTTCAGACCTGCCCAGAAGGTAGAGAGGAGGGGGACGCAGTGCTGTGTCACACTAGGTGTTACTGAGGAAGGTCTAAATGTTGTCCGGAGAAAAGCTAATCAGGAAAAGCTCCTCAGCTGGACAGAGAACTGAAAACTACCCTGGGAAGGGAATTTTCATGTTCAAGGAGCTTGGGGTGTATCATGACAGCTCAGGGGGAAATAGCCTTAAAAGATGTGTAGATGTGGCACTTGGGGACATGGTGTAGTGGGGGTCTTGGCCATGCTTGGATGATCTTACAGGGTTTTTCCATCCTAAATGATTCTATGAAGAGTGGCTTACCTTACTCTGGTCAGAGTCCATGTAGTCTCGTATTGGAAGAGACCACTATGTCCTAGTGCTTCAGGGTGTGACAGTCACCTTAGAAACACCTTGAGAGACAGCATCCTTGCTTACTACAGATCTGTCTTACACAGCAAGCCATTACATCAGATTTTTGTGTTTAAATATATCAATTCCCCAGTTGCTTTATAAACTTGAAATGCAGGAAATTTCAAAGCATGTTAAGATCCTTGAATGTGTCAGGTTTACTATTTAAGAAGCAAAGGGATGATTTTTTTTTTTTTTTACTGATGGTGTGACAAGGGAAGACATTGCAGAGTGCATGGGTCACATGCTGTCCAGCAGGGTGGTGTCCTGTTGTGGGTAATATCCTCAGCTTAATTCATTGCATCTAAACAGAAAACTTTTCCTTTTGAGGGCTCTTAGTAAAGCCTGGTAAGCAGTGGTATGTTTGTCTTTTCTCTCCATCCCAGCAAACTAATACTCAAATGACAAAGCTAATTTTCTACTCTTTAGGAGGCATCCACTCCTCTAAACATGGGGGATGAGGAACAGAGGGGGGAGACAGAGACAGTATGAGTAGTGGCATCAGCAATTCCTCCTTCCACAGGATGATTTCAGTGTATTTTGCAAACATTAATTAAAAGGTCAAGAATTTACATCATTGGTGTTGTTTTAGAGTGGAGGAGCACACTTCTGATACCACTACTGACAACCAAAGACAAACTCCAAATTCTTTCACCTTGGGGTCCCAGATTATCATCTGTCACTGGTTGTTCTTGTGAAATGAAAGGAGTTTACAGTCTGCAAATAGAGTAGCTGTGGTCTAATCCTATCCAGTTTCTCTATTCCTAGTACACAACTCTATTCGCTGGCAGGGAAGAGGAGGAGTGGGCAGGTTCCCATTGTGAACCTGTTGGCAGTACTGTTCAGCAACTGCCATTGATGTGAAAGACCATGGCCATCCACTGCTTCCCTCAAAAAGTGACTAAGTAGAGGGATTTACACCAGCCAGGAATGATCCTATCTCTTTTGTTTCCAGCCTCCTGATGCTCTCCAGATAGAAGCCACTGAGTAACAGTCCATTGATGCAGGACTTTTCTGGCTCATGTACATGGGATTGGTGTGTGTTTGGAGCTTGCCAGATCCAGGCTTGTTCCTGGGACAACTTAAGAGTGGTGCTAGCTAAGCAGCACTGCATGGCTTCCAGTTGTGAAAGGATGTGTGTCTCACTGGTTCTGCATGCAGACGAGACCAGCTCAGATCTGTCAGCAAGAAGCCGTACAAATACAGGCAGAGTCCACATGTTTGCGACAGGCTGACATAAAGAAGTGATATCCTGAGCTCACATCAGTGCTGACCACAGCAAGAGACCTCATTAGTGTCTGTCTAGAAACAAGCTGTTTGGAGGAGGAATGCTTTCCTTTGGCTTTGGTTGTATTTTTCTCCCATTGCCCAGTGACAGGCCTCCCAGTGGTTTTTTGCTCCTTTTGCAGTTATTTCTATGCTCTTTCCTGTAGTGTTTTCCAAACAGTTAAACTCTGATGAATCCATTGATTCACACAAATGCATTCTATTTCATATTTGTCTCTTTGTAAGGCATCTGTGCCTGCCCATGGCAGAGGGGTTGGACTAGATGACCTTTAAAGGTCCCTTCCAACCCAAATTATTCTATGATCTCCTTTCAGATGCATTTAAAAGCCTGCCCTGACCTGAGATATGTAAAAAACTAGTAAAAAATGTTAGAAAACTAAAATTTGGACAAAAAGTTCTCAGTCCATTTTTTAAGCTGCTTGTACTAACTCAACAAGGATGAACATGTAAAAGCTCTTTGGCACCCTGGGACTAGATGAGTAGAAAATGTTGTGGATGGAAGTGGAAACTGTTCCCCATGGTAGTTGTTTCTGAGAGATGCCTGTTCACTTTGCTCAGAACTTCAAAAACCCCAAAACTCAGAACCCCAAAACTTCAGCCTAGTGGAAAGCACCTGAGCTGCCTCTATGTGGAGAGTGTGGGTAACTCAGTCCTGAGTGATTGTCCTTCTCCATGATGCCAGACACACTGCCCAGCATGAGCATCTGGACTTCATTGGGTGACCTGAGTATCATCTAGGCAGCAACTGAAATCACACTGGGGCAAACCCATTAAATGCCTTGGACCTTCCTTTCAAGTGCTCATATAAATCTCTTTTCCCACCAGACTCGAAGGAATGCGAGGCTACAGCGGTAAATCGTTAAGCTCAGAGACGAGTTGATTTATTGCACTGCTTGTCCACCTCCATACTTGATGATGATCTGGTGCCAGCTTTTGCATGTGTTGACCACTGTGTCCCAGCTGAAATCTAACAGTAATTAATTTTACCTGCAGAACCATGAGACTGTACATCATCTTCTTACTGGCAGTGGTGAATACAAGAACTGCAGAAGGGACATCCTGTGAAATGGTAAGGCTTTACTCAGGCCCCTTAAAATCCTGAATGAGGCTGAGACTGCCTTGTTACAGGCACTGTACAAACAGCTATAATCTCTGAAAATGGGAATCCCCCAGGACCAGACTCTCCATGATGGCAGAGATGGGATTTGGGCTGTGTCATTGTAGGGACAGCACATAAGAGAGGTGGAGTGGGTGAGTTTGGAAGAAGGGTCACTATCTCTGTTTTTCTCTAAGGGGGAGCTGGCTAAAAGAAAGCTGACCTGATTTCCCCAAGACCAGACAGGGATTCTGTGACTGAGACAGAGAAAGAACTTGGACCTAAAATCAACTCCTTTATATCAAGCCTGTGTTCTTTGTGCTTTAAATAAAGTATCTTCTGTGAAATGCATCTATACCAGCCCTTTTGTAATAACAGGGAGACTGACCTCCTCTGCCCTGACACAGCATTGCTGCCAGGGAAGTTGTACCTGACTTATGCTGGCGGGAAATGAAGTGACAAAGCCTCTTGACCTAGTACAAAATTTGTTCCTTGAATTTTTGTGAGCACCTGGAACAGTACTATGAATGTTATTCATAGTACTGTTCAAAGCAGAACTTTCTCCCTTCCCTATCAAAGTGCTTCTGATTGTAACAGGCCATTTAAGAATAACTTTTTTTTTCCTGAACGTTGAAGCTGTTCAGCACAAATCCTCAAGAATTTCCAAAATAGGGAAAAAAATTATTTGCTAGCTGTACACAACTCCCTTATGGGACTCATTCCATTCCTGTCCACCCTGATGTTTTGCTGCATTTCCTGAATTCCAAAGGAATTAAGACCTAGTATATATAAAAAGATCTTGGGAAGGTGTCTGGGCAGCTCAGCTCATTGGCTGGAGAAGGAAGACTGATGAAGCCACTGTCAACATGTCAGCTCAGGTCCCATGTATCATAGTCATATGAAGGCTGGGCAAGATGTGCAATAACCCAAGCAGATTCATCCCCTCTCATTTCTTGATGGGTCACAGACCAGGCTGACTGCTGAGGAGTAAACACATGCTTGTTTCCATCACTCCTTTGCTTTCATCAAACCAACAATCCAGGGCTGTGTGCAGCTAAACTGGGATAAATTTAGCTCTGACAGAAAACACATTGCAGTCAAGGTCTGGGATGCTCATCTGATATAAATTAACAGCTCAGCATTGCTAATGTCCTTCCTGATTGTCTTCCTTCAGACAACGTTTGGTCCAATGGAAGGTGGGCGTAAATCCAAACACAGCTTAAAGAAAGAGGAGCTACTGGATTAACTGATGGTCCATTGAAGTCCTGCATTATCGGTTTTTCATCACATCCTTATTGTTCTACTTGGTACCTTCCCTGTGATGACACTTTAGAATAGCAAAAACTCAGAAATGGAAACTTTCATCCCAAGTCTCCTGGAAGAGGGATGAAACTTATGCCCTTCTCTGACTCACCACTGGTGCTCCTGTCATTGAACTAGAGTCCCAAAAGAGGAATTGAACACTTCCTACCAGACACCCCCCCCCCCCCAAAGGACTGACATGCACTGATTGTACCAGTTATGGCACATCTACTTATTGGAAGACAACAAGGCACAGCTTAAATGTCAGGAGCTTCTTCCTAACTCATGTTGCCTTCCACAGGCAGGTAGGGCTTCAACTAGATCATGTTCACATCCCAAAGAAAGATGTTTCTGCTATTTCATGTTAACTGGCAAAGGATAAGCTTTGAAATAATTTATAGAAGGGAGAGGATTTTAGGGAATTCTATTTTACCTTGCATTGAGGTGATGCAAGAATATGTGCGTAACTGGTTATTATAGGCCAGCTGATGTGGGGTACATGGGCAAACTGCTAAGGTTTGGTTGTGTAGCTGGGGAGTTCTGAGAACAGTCATGGACACCATTCAAGTGCAGGTCATTGCCAAGTTGGCTCCAGCCCAAATTCTTTGGTTCACATGTTCATAAGTTGATAACATAGAACACAAGTGAAGGCTTGGATCCAGCCACTTTTTTGTAGGGCTCTTACTAAGGTGAATGACAACTTCCACATAGTGCTGAGCAGTGAAGAACTGGAGTCAGAATCCAAATGATGCTCAGCTTTTGAACTGTTGGGTCATTTTTTGCCAGCACATGAATGGGACCAGACACTGAAGGGGTCAAGTGCTCCTCACCCTGCAGTACTTCTTGCCAATGGATGTGGAATAAACTGATGACAGCATTGGCAAAGATGATGAAGTCAGAACATGAGGAAAGAAAAGCCTGAGACTTTTCCAGTCTCAGGCTGCCAACCCATTGGGCTAAGAGGTGAGAGGAGGAGAGATACATCAAACAGATGCTGTTTGCTCCAATCCACTGAGATGTACTTCATTTTTCTTTCTACTGCTGATGAGAATGAAGTTCATGCTGTTTGAGCCTCAGGGGAAAAAAGATGGTGCAAAAGATAAGAAATTTGGTGAGGATGAAAATAGTCAGTGAAAAGGAATGAAACTTTAAAAAAAATAATGGGAGGGAAAATGTTATAAGAACAAATATCAGACAGTGGGAGGTACAGATTTGATCAGTCTCTTTTATTACTGGGAAGGTTCCATGGATGTAAATTAAAGGCCAAATCCTGCAAGATACTTGGTGATCTGGGACTGACTACTCACCCATCAACTTCAGTGAAAACCTGCCAATTGGCATCAACAGGAGTTGGATCAGGACTTTGCTAAGATGCTCACTGCCCACAAGGAGTGGAGGGGGTTTAACACTTGTTGAGATCTGGCTCAAAGTGTGGGAAGAAACCTGGCATCTGCCTTAGGCTGTGAAGCACCTGCTGCTTTCTCACCCTGTATTTTTGTATCCTTCTGGCTTCTCCCTCTTCAACAAACCAAACAAGAAGAGGCTTCCTTCTTGTGCCTTGGAGCTAAGCCAACTCAGGGCATATTTTAGCTCAAAATGAGCAATTCTATGGGGACTTTGCAGTAAAGAAATAATTTCAGGGAGAAGCCAGAAGATTTCCTTCTTTTTTTCCTAATTTTTTTTTCTGGGTGAGATTTAAGTGACTTGGAGGGGGGAAAAAGGAAGGTATTCAGGGTTTAATAGTCAATTACTTGGGATCTTTGGGAAAAGATATATCACATGAAGGAATCGGAGCAGTCTGTATATATCTAGAGTTTGAATAAGCACTTAACGCTTCTCTGGCATATTTTTGTGTGGTCTCCAAAATTCAGATGATGCAAAAGAGATTCACAAAACATTGACTAGTGCCCCACTTCTCCTAAACAGATCTGCCACTTAATTCACCTCAAAGTTCACATGAAACAGAAGGGGTTTAATATTTTTTACTTTAAATGTTTCTTTAATGTCTGAAAAGCATTGTGTCATGGAATCTGGATTCTGCTTCTCCACTGAAGTTAAGATTCAACAGATTTTTTTCTTCTTTCTTTTCTGATCTTTTCATGAACACTGTATGCCCCAGACACGCAAATATATTCATAACAAGAGTTTTCCTCCAGTGAATTAAATGCTGCTTAAGCCTTTCACATTCCACTTCCTCACACTGCTGTATGTTCTCCTTAATAACAAAATATAGCTTGACATTTATGCAAGGATGGTCATGTTCATGTTTCTGATCTTGCTGATGAACATACACTCTAAACTTTGGTCTGGGCACAGACTCAATCCTAGCTGCAATTAAACAGACTTGCATCTGGAAGATAAATTTGACTTTGATGCTTGTTTTTTTCATATATCTACGGCTGAGAATTGGCCTGAAAAGACATGACCCTAAATGCACATCACAGCTTTTTCCCTCTCAAAAGCTGGCTTTACATAACTTGTCTTTTCCATATTGTATCACGGGTGTCTTGTATGGCTGGTTTCACAAGGTGTGCTCCCCATGCAAGAAGAAGGAAACTGGAGCCTTAGGAAAAGGGTAAACACGGATAGTAAAAGCAGAAGAGTTTAGAGATTTTCATCAGAAATACTTCAGTTGTTGAATGACCAATTTGGTTAAAGACACATCGCTTAACTAAGCCATGACTAAAGGAAGACATGATCAAATATCTGAGGATGTGAATATGAAGGGGAGACAGGGTTTGGGCTATAGGATCCTTTTATGTTTCTCCACTTCTTTGCTTTGGGACCCATGCTGCCAGCAGAGTGAAGCTCTTCTAAGTAGTACTTAATATTTCAAGTAGAGTTTGAAAAATCTGATGCAGTGACAAAAGTAAGAAAATTAAACATCAGAACTAAAATGAATAAATAGTGCTTGATTGCAATGAAAAAAAGGGCAAAACTTCTTCACTTGGGACTATTAAAATGAATCCAGGATAAAGGTACAAGAAGGAGAACATTTAGTAGGTATCACATGCAGATAAAACGCTACTGTTGTAAGTCAGAAATGTCTTTAAAATGAAATGAGTGCTGTTAGCTGCAAAGAAGTGTTAGGATTGTTGTTCTTGCTGTCTGAGTGCTCAGAGAAAGTGGTGTGATCAGTGTTTCAGAAGAAAGATCTGCCTGGATGCTGAGTGTTATTTTCCTTGTATTTAATGCAACCATGTTTTTCATTTGTTGTGTGACAGCCCCTCTTCTCTCTTTTTCTGGCAGGCAAACTCACAGGCATTTTGCCACAACAAAGACCTCCACCAAATCCCTCATGAGCTCCATCTAAATGTAAACAAAATAGATCTGTCTGGAAATCTGATTCAAAGCATCCCTGAAATGCCATTATCATTTTACACTTCCCTCCAGTGTCTGGATTTAAGCTCTAACCAGATAAGCTTCATCACGCCTGGAGTGTTTGCACACATGACAAGCTTGCTGGAAATAAATTTAGCCAAGAATCACTTATATGAGCTTGCTCAGAATGGAACAGAGGGGATTGGACTTTTACCCAAGGTGGAAATAATGGACTTGTCGCATAACAGTCTGTACAATGGGATGGCTGAGTATTTCATTAAACAAGCTCCAACACTGCAGTATCTTTCCTTGGCAGACAACAGTATTGTAATGATATCACACAAGATGTTTCAGGGATCTCCCAGTCTTGTGGAGATAGATCTTCAGAGTAATATCATCATGGAAATAGAAGAAGGTGCTTTTGAGACTCTAGTGAACCTTTCCAAACTCAATCTCTCCACAAATTCAATTACTTGCATCTCCGATTTCAACCTCAGGCAGCTGGAGATACTTGACCTTAGCAGGAATAGCATTGAGACCTTCCACATCACAAAGTCAGATGATGAATATAGCTTAAGATGTCTGGATCTGAGTGAAAACAAATTGCTTCACTTCCCAGTCTTCCCTCAGGTAAATAAACTGGTAACTCTGAATTTATCAAATAATTTAATCCAGCTCACTGCTGAATCCCCTCATAATAAAAAGGATTACATGGAAAATGAGTGGCTAGATGGTTCTTTTCATCTTCTTGATCAGAAGCAAAGTAGAAACATAAGTTCTCCTTATTTATCCCAGCTTGTATATTTAGACTTAAGTTATAATGAAATCAAATCCATTCCGGATAAATTCTTTGAATCAATGTTGTCCCTTCACACCCTTAATCTCAGTAAAAACTGTCTCCAAGCATTTTTGGTAACTTATGACAATGCATTAATGTCCCTAACTGTCCTTGACTTGAGCTACAATGCTTTGCAGAACCTTCTCCTTGATGCTGCTGTGTTGTCCAATCTGAAGGAGCTTTATATTCAGAATAACCATCTTCAGACCCTGCCATTTGACATCTTCTCCAGTCTTCCTAGCCTCAGACTGCTTAATCTACAAAGCAACAACATCAGCCTTTGCAGCATGTACTCTGGATTAGCTAAGCAAAGACTTGCTGGAGAGGAAAGTGGTTGTGTATCATTTGTTGATTCTCCTACTCTTCAGTACTTGTACCTAGCTGACAACATGCTGAACACCCTACCAGCACACAGCTTCTACAAGACTTCTCTGATTGTCTTAGATCTCACCATGAACCCTGGATTGAAAATAGAACTTAAAGCACTATCAGGACTGGAAAAGTCTCTGGAATATTTGTATTTACATGGCAATAGCTTGGTGGATTTAAATATTGACTTGCCTTGTTTTAGTCACCTTAAACATTTAAACCTCTCTGAAAATCAGCTGAACTGGCTGCCTAAGTGGGGTAGTGACTCTCCACTGGAAGTTCTGGACCTACGGAACAATAAGTTCAGTACATTACAGAACAGCAACATTTTAGCATTAGAAAATTCACTTAAAAACTTATATCTCACTGGGAACCCACTTGACTGCTGTGGAAACATCTGGCTTTCATCAATGATACAGAACAAAAATGTCCAGATCCCCAACGTGGAGCACTTAACGTGCCAGTACACTCAGAACTTCGGGTATCAGGAAGAAATGTACATTTGGAACATTAGATCAGAAGACTGTGAAAAAGAGGATCTGAAGAAAATCAACATCCTTATTATATTAACATTTGTGTTGGTTTTATCTGTGTTTATCATCGGTGCAGGTTCATTTTTTTGCTTCCGCAGGCAAAACTTCAGCCATCAGTTTAAAGCATAGAAACACAAAATGCCTTGAAAATTGAAGAAATAGGGTGCTACACTGGCAGTGTGTATAAATAAAGGGTGAAACGCTCATCTTTGATTTTTAACTGTGGATTTTAAGATGGTTTTGAAGTGCCCCTGTAGTGGTCTGGGTTCCAGGGACCAGAAGGAGAATTTGCCATGTTTTGCACTTGTTTCATTCACATGCAGATCTGCTTAACAAGTTCATACAGTGGTAGAGGAGACCACTGTAAAGCGCTGCTGTTGTTTTGAGGGATGTGTAATTTAAACCAGACCAAAAGAAAAAGCCCTCTAAGGTCTTGAGACCTGAGACTTTCCACTAAGCTCAAAGCTCATTGATTACATCAGCCACGTAGGAAACTGCTTCTCAAAGTTATGTGCCTCCATCAGATGTTTTGATTTGGTCTGGTCTGAGCTTTGTTTTTTCCTAAGTGGTTAGGTCCTAACACTTCTTAGACTGAAATCATACCAAAATACACCAGAGTGGGTCAAAACACAATCTTCACTCCTTGAAGTTGGTTGCAAATTTCCCAAGAGTTCCAAAACAATGAGAATTCAGCTAAAAAAAAAAAAAAAAAAAAGGAAATTACAGTTCATGTCTGTTGTGCTCGTGGCTGCCATCTAGAAAATCTAGAAAATGTTTGTTAGGATGTTGCTCCAGTCACAAGGGCAAGACATGAGAAGTATATGAGGTCAATTAGTCCTGGAACTTATTACCCATGAGCAATGTAGAAGAAGTCTCAAGCAAGAAACAACTGCACTATACATTACCCAGATCTGCTCAGAAGCTCACAGGTCTACAGTTCAACTAAAAGAGGAGAAATTTGCCCCTCATGTGCAATGCATATTTAACTGGGTTTAATGTGAAGAAATTAATCTCCAGGGTGAACATTTTTTTAAAAGAAAAATCCTGGATATGAATTTTAACCAGATATCATTGGACTGAAATTTTTTTATTTCTGAGGAAAACTGTTGGCAATTCACTACATACAGTTGCATTTCAATGCAGAAGAATAATATATCTATTTTTAAAGGTCACAGGATTTAGTCTACAAAAAGGTACTTTAAAAATGTCATTGTGAAATGATACACAGGGAACCTAGTCCTGAGATATTATTCAGATCAGATGTCCACTGTCTCTCCCTAAAGAGATATTATGGTCTATAGGATGGGTTGCAAGAAAAGTTATGTAGATCCTCATTCTGTGATGGGTTTAAGGTGGCTAACGTGTTCTGTTGCTAAAAGTTGACACTGACATACCTTGTGTTCTAAACCATGACAGAAAATTAACCATTTTGAAGTTAAGAAAAGCTCAACAAGAGGGGGAGACTGACCTGCTAACAGGGTTCAATGGCTTTGAAAGGAACTGTGTCAGGTTTTCTTTTAATGCTGGTAAATGCACATTAAAACATACAAGAGTAATAGAGGTCAAACTGAAACCTGTCCAAGTAAATAGCTCAGAGCCAAATTGCTGCTCCATACCTATTTTTTCCAGCTAGTGAATGTCAAAATTAACACACTACAAAAAGGTGTATAATTCTTTTTTAAAGCATTTATGTAAGAAACTGGCTGGTGATTTTCACTGTGGAATTTTGTACAATAAAAAAATATCTTTGAACTTAATAAAAAGCACAGGGTTGTGAATATATTAAACCATCAGCTTGGAATGCTCCATAGATTAAAAGAAAAGCCTTTATATTTTTCTATGGTATTCAGACTTCACCTTTTACCTCCTGGTCTTGGAGCAGGGGCAGCTGCTCCATATCTCAGAGTATGACCAGTGGAGAACAAGATCTACTGAAGATGTAGGCAAAAGTTTGGAACAGATTTTCCAGAGAAGTTGTGGCAGCCCTATCCCTGGAAGTGTTCAAGGGCGGGTTGGATGGGGCTTTGAGCGACGTGGAAGGTGTCCCTGCCCATGGCAAGGGGGTTGGAACTAGGGGGTCTTGAAAGTGCCTTCCAACCCAAATCATTCTGTGATTCTGAGATTCTACAAATTTGCACAAACCATCAGCAGCAGTGGGGCCTGATAAAACAGCTACAAAAGCCCGTGCTAATCATTGGCTAAAGACCTTATTCTTGTAGGAAAATGTTTGCACAAGCAGTAGCTGCAGGGAAGCCTGATGCTGAAGTTAATGAGCTTTTCCTTTATGTGTGTGTGAAGGCAAGCCGAGCTGTGTGCCCAAATGTGGGCTGATTTGCCATACAATGAGTTCACAGCTTTTGTGTCGAGCATGGCAAACTTATATCTCCTTCTGAGAGCCAGTTAGCTTGATTAGCATCAAGTTGGAATTAGTTAAATATCTGATGACAGAGCCAAACCCATTTAATTAATGGTTTTAACACTACTTTTATTTGGGTCTCCCAATAGGAAATGCTTGTTATTACTAAACATCTGGGACTAATCAGACCTTCATTAACTTTCTTGGGAGCAGAAACAGTTTTCTTAAGAATAAGTCTCAGGAGCAAAATGCAGCACGGCTTGTTTGTGTTTCTCTGTTAGCAGCATAATAAACCAAGAAGTGACATGACCCTGCTCCCTCTAATTCTGTTATTTTGGATGGGGTGAGGAGCACGAGGGAAAGAAAATATGAATAAAATAGAGAGGAAAAACGGGTAGAAATGTGACCTCTACATGGTATTAATCCTCAAAATAGGGGTATGTAGATGACAGCCACAGTCTTGCCTTTTCTGTTTGTTACTGTGTCTGCAAAAAGCCCAAACACCAAAGTATCTGATCCTGCATCAAACACAGCCTTTAGTCACACATTACACGTCTTTCTGCCAGTCAGCCCCATTTTCCTAATAGGTTGGTGAAATGGTTTAATGAAGAAGAAAATTAACTCTATCCCAGCCAAAACCAGGATAGTAGGCACAATGTAGGCTGTTTTGACTGTAGTTCTGCAATAAAAATTTTACACCCTCAGTCATTACTTTTTCATAAAGTCCTTGAAACAGACTCTGTTGATGCAAAAAGAGCTCATACTGCTAAACCAAGGATATCCTTCTGGGATTCTGGGATATGTAATAAAGTGTTTGGGATTTATGCAGCCAGTGCATTTTTTTTTAAATTGCTGCATACAACAAATGCCTTCCTCTCTGCAGGTGTTTGCATAGGACAGGACAATAAAATCATGGAATTAGAGAATGGAAAGGGACCTTAAAGATCATCTAGTTCCAGCTCACCTGTGCCATGGACAGAGACACCTTCCACTACATCAAGTTGCTCAAATTCCCTTCCAACTTGGCCTTGAACTCTTCCAGGGTGGGGCATCCACAACTTCTCCAGACAACCTGTTCCAGTGTTTCACCACCCTCTGAGTAAAGAATTTCTTCATAACATCTAATCTAAGTCCTCTTTCAGTTCAAAACTCTTCCCCCTTGTCCTGTCATTATCTGCCCACATAAAAAGTCTCTCTCCCTCCTTCTTATATGCCCCCCTCGAGTACTGGAAAGCTGCAATGAGGTCTCCTCAAAACCTTCTTTTCTTCATGCTGAACAGCACTAGATCTCCCTCAAATATTTCCTATCATGGTTTGCCGTGGTTTTTTCCCCAAAACAATCCTCTGCAGTGGGATCAGGTAGAGCTAAGTACTGGAAAAACTAGAAATGCTAGAAATTCTAGAAACAGAGAGAGGCCCTGAAAGTTCAGCAAGTCGAGACTCATATTGACCATCCGTGGAAAATCAAATCTCAGTTTCCAGAGGTATTGGCTTTTTTTTCCTGCGAAGCCAAGACAATACCATATTAGAGCATCAGAGCCTCTGGCTACAGATCTCTCTGCAGGTCCCCTGCTCAGCCCTGAACTACCCACAGTGGGTTAGTATGCAACACAAGTAAGGGCTTTTAAATATTTTGGAAGCCCAAAGCATTTGCTTTCCTGCTCCTACCTGTTCCCCATGCCATTCAGTACTCCTTTACTTTTCTGAGGACAAACAAACTGAAATCACAACCTGAATGCCCTGTATCTCCATGAGAAAGAAAAACAGGTCCCACTTTGCACAGCAAGGTATCCTCTGGCCATATTATTTTCTATAAACAATTACCAATTCTGTTTGTGCACACATGTGCAAAGGCACAGATGCACGCAGGCTAGTCTAAGAAATACATCACTTCAGGACTAGCTTTGTTTGACCTAAATTAGAACAACCCGTGCTAAATGATCATCTGTAATAACAAACAGCCTGTGCTGCTGGTGCCTGTGGTTCCTATTTCATGCCTGTCCCTGTGATCATTTTGATCAAGATTTTCAAAAGTGATCCGTGATTGATTTCAGATGTCTAAATTTGCAGCCTGCATCTCCCCAACCCTGAAAAAAGTCTCGTTTTCCAGAAAACCGGGTCCATTCCCTCTCAAAATCAAGGCTCTGTGATATGTCTTATACAAGCCTCAGAAAAAAAGCTGTTTGTCCAGATGTATATATAATTATTTCACTTGCAGCTTTCTAATGATAGCTTCTGCTCCTCCAGAGTTGTTTTGAGCATCTGAAGAGCTGAAAAACAGCAAAGCTACCACCAGCAGCTCCTCAGCCCTGTAGTCTACCCTCAGAAGGACCATATTAACCCAACTTAAATGTCTCTCCACTCTCACTCCCCCACCCAACTATTGTTGTGGCATAATTTGAGTGACAAAGGAAAATTAGCCATAAGGAACAAACAAAAATTAGGTGTAGGGTCTGCAGCTTCCTGTGAGCGCTGCAACTATGCAGCCAGATTGGATTTTGGTCTCACAGATCCTGGGTTAGTGAGGGTCCAAATAGATTTTGTCAAGAAAAAAGAGGAATGGGGGATGAGAGGACTTGAGAGCCATCAGTGCTCAGAGTGAGTGATGGGAAAAAGAGAAAACAAAGCGTTGGTGTAATTCACTCTGAGAATTGAAAAGCTAAAAATACTCCAGAGGAACAGACTTTCCCACCTCTCCCCAAGAGTTTAGAGAACATCTGTGAAGTTTCACCTCCTCTCTTGAAAAGTGAGAAGAGAGCCGAGGAGATAGATAATACAGAAGTAGAAATGAAGGATGATAAAAGCAGTGAAAGATGAAAGGAAAATGGAGTAGAGAAGAGGGGTTTAGTACAATTCAGGTCTTCATGATGGGTAACTGAGAAGTGTAACTGGAAATGGAAGACCATTCAAAAGAGAGGGATGGGAAAAGCTTGATTAGGCAACATGCTGCTTGCAAGTATGTGATGCATGTAAACAGAGGAGGACATCAGCTCACAGGGCTGACAAACAGAAGTATAAAGTATAAAGTAAACAAGGAAATGGGGTAAATCTGAAGAGGAAAAAGAGACTGTAAAAGCACAGAAGAATTCTATGAGGAGTGTCTTTCAGACTGTGCAACATCCTTTCAGAAGCAAAGACATTTAGAGGGTGACTTAACATGATACCAAACAAAATTTTGGCAAATATAACGGAAAAGGTCTGCAACACTGAGAGAATCACTTTTCTCCCAAGCTATAGTTCATGGCAGATCTGCTGCATTGCAGAGCCAAGATAGTTCCACAGATTTTCTCCTCCTGCCCATTTCTGGCGGTCATTGCATCAAAGACGCATGTTTGGGAGACATGTCATTGGTGCCTTTCAGTACTTAAAGGGGGTTTATAAAAGAATAGAGCAGCTTTTAAAACAGTCAGATAATGACAGAACAAGGGGGGAACAGTTTTAAGCTAAAAGAGAGTAGATTTAGATGTTAGGAACAAATTCTTAACTGTGAGGATGGTGAGGCACTGGCACAGCTTGCTGAGAAGCTGTGGATGCCCCGTCTATGGAAGCCAGGTTGGATGGGGCTTTGAGCAATCTGATCTAGTGGGTGGCATCCCTGCCTATGGTGTGAGGGTTGGAACTAGGTGATCTTAGGATCCATTCTGACCCAAAACATTCTGTCATTCTATGATTTTCCAGTTCATAAGCAGTATGCTTTATAAGAAACTTTCTGGGAGGTGACTACAGAGGAGATTCCTCTCTACTGTTCCCGACTTTCCCAGAAAGTGGAGGGGAGAAAGGAGTCCAGGATCCTGGAGGCAAGACCAGAGAAGGAGAGGGCTCAATTTTTGGGTAGGAAACCCAACAAAGAGAAGAAGCTTTGGGACAGGTAACTGGGCAGGAGGTGTGGCATGAGAAGAACAGAAGAGGAATAAGAACAGCTAAACAAGGAATTTGGAATACAAATCACAGAGTCAGAGAACAGTTTGGGTCTGAAGGGACCTCTCCAGATCATCTAGTCCAACCCCTCTGCTAAAGCAGGTTCACCTAGAGCAAGTCTTACAGGACCGTGTCCAGGAGGGCTTTGAATATTTCTGGAGAAGGAGACTTACCAACCCCTCTGAGCAGTCTGTTCCAGTGCTCTGTCACCCTCAAAGTATAGAATGGGGAAGGAATGGTCAGGATGAAATCAGAAGCGGAGTGCAGAAATACAAGGCAGAATTAAATGAAAAGAAGGCTACACACTGCTTTAAGCTACATTTCTGCATTTAAGCTGATGGGACAGAGCCTTTACTATGTTATTGGATGACACCAAATGGATCAGTGCTTGGTATGTTGGGGGTAGAGTTGTTACTCAGAGGAAGCTCCCACATCATAACAATGGTCAGAGAGAAGCTTCATGATGTTCAGCAAAGACTTGCACCTTGGATGGAACAAGCTCATATGACACTCCAGTCTAGGGACAAGATGAGTGGAAATTAGCTTTCCAGATGATCTGAGGGTCTGAATGGACAACAAGTTGTCCATGAGTCATCATCATGCCCTAGTGACAATGAAATACAACTACATACCGAGCTGTATTTTCAAAAGCTTAGTTAGAAAGTCAAGAAATGCTGTTACTCCCCTGTATTTGGCCCACCTAATACCACATCTGATTAGTGTGTCAGGCTGTTGGGTCTCACAGTGCAACAGAGAGACTGACAAACTGGACTGAATCCAGCAGAGGCCACTCAGATGGTCAGGGGGATGGAGCATTTGATATCTGAGAAAGAGATGGAGAAAATTAGGCTTATTCAGCCTGGAGAAGAAGTCTTAGAGGAAAATCTTTTGTCAATACTAGATGGGCAGTTACAAGGAAGACAGCATCAACTCATCCCGGGAGGAGGGAGTATTCAGTTCGAGCACAGTTTACAACCCCTGAGAGTTACAACTGCAGATGTTCACATTAAACATATGGAAAAAATTTTTCATAATGAGGGAGGCCAAACTCTGAAAAGTCCTTAGAGACTTTCAAAACTCATCAGGGCAAGGCCCAGAGAAATTCTGACACTGAAGCTGACCCTGCTTTGATCAGGGAGCTGCACTGGAGCTCTTCAGATGCTCCTCACAATTTGAATTATTCTCCAATATTTGCAAAACAAAAACGGGTCTTGAACTTAGCTGAGGAATAGAGTAGCAGAGAAACTGAGCATGTAAATGCTGTCTACTGCCTGCACTGAAGCTGTGGAAGAGATTTGACAGTGGAAGTGTCCAGAGAGATGGCAAAAGTGGGTGATGATGTCATATGGGGGCAGAGCTAGTCAGATTATGGAAGTTTGAGTTCACATACTTT
The DNA here is from genome assembly GCF_036250125.1 of Pseudopipra pipra. Taxonomy (NCBI): domain Eukaryota; kingdom Metazoa; phylum Chordata; class Aves; order Passeriformes; family Pipridae; genus Pseudopipra; species Pseudopipra pipra. The sequence goes on along the minus strand of NC_087550.1, from coordinate 30,446,487 downwards.
TTCTGTATTCTTTTCTTTTTTAATTTTTTTCTTTTTATAGCTCAAAATTATAATTATTCTTTTCAAAGTTTTCCATGAAAATTCTGGAAAATGTGTATTTGGGAAATGAGTCCTTTGTAAGGACAGAGATTCAATTTGAATTCAGATATTCCTACTGCAGCAAGAACATTCTCAATAAAATAATAATAAAAAAGTAACCATTGCAACATTGAGTCTGCTTTTACCATCTTTTTTCTAGAGAAGATGAAGAAATATTTCAATCAGCCAATGCTAAATAACATCCCTCCCAGTCGTCACTAAAACAAAACAATGCAAAATAAACCAAAACAAAGTAAAACCAAAATATTAGGCTGTTGAAACTATATAAACCTTTTAATATTTTTCACTTCAATTAGTTCTGGGACAAAGGAAGAACATAAAGTAAAATAACTGTAGTAACCTTTTCAAATCTTATCTATCAGGTAAGATTTTCATTGAAAAATGCTTCTTATTGTTAAAACTTCCTTCCATCATGAGTACTTATATTGTAATTTGTGATTTTTTTTTGTATTTATAAGTTTTATGACCCCACTGTCTTTCACTTTAAAATGTTGCTACAAAAAATTCTGGCAAGAGTTGTAAATTAAAGAGTCACAAACTTTCAGCTTCACTAATTGTTGTGTACTCTTGGAAAAAGCTCTTTGTAACAGACCTTAGCATATGTTTTTTACCTTACACATGTGATTCACAACCATATGTTTCCTCTAATCAGTCCCTCATGTTTCACCACAGACATCAGGCAAGTTACTGCATTGCTGAACTGGACCTATCACCAAGAAATAGAGTTCCTTTCCTGTTTAGAGAGAAAGATGCCCAATGAAGTGAAGACCCAGGGAAGGATTTGGGTGCTTTAATTGCCACTCCAGATATTTAAGTCCAGAATATAAATCTTTATAGTCTTTGTTCAGTTGCTCATTCTTCCATCTGGTGCATAAAGTCTGCAGAGGACTATGTTTAATGTTGAAATTATTGATGAATTTCACAGTCTGCTCATTGGCATATTCAGAAATACCACAAACAGCACAAAACCATTTATATCTGTGTAAGCCCCAACAGGACTCTAATGTTGAGCATCTCTGTACCACATCTAAGTGGGTTAACATTGCCAAAGCATCACTGCTGGAAAAGCTCTGTAGAAAGTGTAACTGGAAATGGAGCTGCCATAATAACTCCATGCCTAATGACCAAACCATTTTACAGGACAGAGCTATTCTTGGCTATCAGCTGGAGGCCAGGCTGCATACCCCAGGGTATCTCAAAGGCAACTGAACACCGGTTTGTGGGTATTCAGTCAAACTCACTGTTGGGTAAGAACTCAGATTTAGTTTGAAACAGATGCACCAAGTGCTTTGCTTTAACTGGTTGATATGTTAGATCTGATATCCAAAGTCTAATGTCAGCTTACCCTCTTAAAACAGTAATCAAAACCAGAAATCAAGACCAGCTTTCAATAAGGAAAATTTTACACAGCTCTGCCTGTGCACATCCAATGCCATGTTGTCTTCTTTTCCCATAGTGTAATTGTTTTTCTAGCCTCCTGCTTCCTTAGACTGCTCACGAGGAGGCTTCCAAGTAGATGCAATAATAGCGCAATGATATCACGTTTGTGCACTACAGAATGTTTCACTTCGTTTGGTTTGCATCGTGTACTTCCTACTACTGTTCAGCAGACCTCTGGATTCAGCCACACAAAGTATTCTCAGGGGTTTCCTAGCAGAGTTCCTGAGTGATGCATGGTTAAACAAATCACTTACCACTGTCTGTGGAGCAATGCTTTCAGCATCTCATTGACCAAATGGTGTTTTTTTCTTCCCACTTCTTATTTCACAACTTGCCTGTTGGGATTTTGGTCTTGTGCAAGAGTTTTTATGGGAATAAAGTCTTATCTCAAGGAAAGATCTTGCTGTATTTGGATGAAATTGAGCAGATCTCCCTATCTTTCCTCCTCCAAAAATAATAATTAAAAAAGGTTTATTCAAGTGATAATGGCCTAAAAGACATACTTAAGATGTAGCTAAGTTTTCCATACGTAACTCCAAACCTCTCTTGCTTTTACACTGCACTGTTGCAGACATCCTACAACTCAGAAATAAAGCCACAGTGTGTTATCTGCATTGGAAAGGTATGGCAATTATTTTTCTGGTTAAACCAGTGCTGGTTTTGAAGATGTCTCAGCTGTAAATGAATGAGGTCGAGTTACAATCTGTTCACCAGCCAAGCCCTCACAGCTCTCTACACCTCTCCTTGCTTGTGAAGTAGTTTAAACCATCCTCATGTTTTACTTGACAGATGGGACAGAATAAGTCTATTTCGAGTATCATTAACATAACATCCTGACTAGAGGTAATTTACTGGGACACAACTCTGTGGCAACTGGTCCTATCCACCTTGTTCTGTCTTGCTTTGCAGAGCTCCCAGATGGGCTTCTCAAGACCCCTGGTCTCAAGAATGAGGTTACAAAACCTGGTAAAGTTTTCCAGCCAGACACTGTGAGAGAATTGAGAGTGGATCTAGCAGCAACTGGGAAAGGTGTGAAAAATTGGACCTTTGCAGAAAGGCTATGACAGTTGTTTCACAGTAGAAGGGGGAGAATTAAAGCATATAAACAGGAAGGGAAATTCTGAATCAGCAGAGAAGAAGGAAGAAACACATAGAAAATATAAGTCAAATGTTGGGTGGATTTTTACAGTCTCACTGGTGACATAGATATAAATATCTCTTTGGATCAATTTGGAACCCACAGACCACAGAAAAGTCACTTCTTTGATGAGGTTTTTTGCATGGGGAAGGGAGTGGATGCTTTCGCATCAGTTTGGACTTACACATGTTGAAATGCTAATTATTCAGGACTTCTGAGCTGACTCTAATTATCCCGAATGGTTTTCGGATCAACCTGAGTGCCTGAATCCCTTATGTTCCATGAATGAAAATTGTCACAGAACAATTAAACCAGCATGACCAGGTTCCTGCTTGGAAGCAACCCTTTGGCAGGATAGTTTCATTCACACCAGCAAAGGCAAGCTCCACTGATGTTCACCTTTTTGCTCTACAGACCTTTTACTCTACCAACATTTATGGGATTGGTGATGACAATAGGTGATGCTCAGCAGGTTCAATGTATCCAGCAATTTTTTGGACTATGCTCAGAAAACAACCTGGGTGAAAGCCAGTGATACTATCAAAAAAGAGGGTTTGTACAAAATATTTGTTCTTTTAATGCATTTCTTGCTTTTTCTTCCCCAGCTGTTCTGTTTACTCCATCCTGACCATTGACCCCTCCCTCTGTTCTCCACTGGATTCCTGCCATCTGTTTCAAGCTGTCTGTCCAAACAGGACATAAACTCAACAAAGTTTGACCCCAAACTAAGCTTTTGAACTCTATTGTGTTTGAATGTACTGGAGATTATGTCAAGGGTATTTAGGCACCCATATTTCATCAAGAGGTAAGGCCTCTCTTGCTTGTTTTTATTTATAGAACATTTAAATTTTTAGAAATAATATTACTAACTAGAAAAATAATCTGCTGTAATAGAAACAGTCATTTCAATGCATCAAAATATTATAGTATATCAGTCAAGTCTGTGCTCCAAAGTTTGAAGGAAAATATGAATTGGGGGCTGAAATTTGAAAAAAATGCAGCTGTTCTCAAAAATAGGATGCAGACTAAGGGAAAATGGTGTATAGTCTTGACTGCTCATAGTATAGGCATAAAAACCCCACCGTAGTTCTATTGAAAAGGTGGAAGATCAAATCTTCATGGGGAAAAAAATGTTATATATATGTTCATTTCTACAGTGAAGGGGTCTGGATTACCAAAAAGAGCTGAAAATATTTTTTTCATCCAACATGTCATGAGTGTGTTATCCATAGCACATGCAGAAGACTTCAAAGCAGTAATTGATCACTTATAAATTTGGAAAGTTTAAGCCAGATTTTTAATCAGAACCTTAATTTAATTCATTTATAAATCAATGCACTCTTTGAACCTAAGTAGGGAAAGAAGAACACTTTTTTTAATTCCTGGAGTGAGAACTTGTCCACTTTACAGTCACACTGAGAGTCCTGCAGGGATCAGGACTGCACTGTGTTACCTGTGTATCAAAATATGTCTGAAGATCTTCCAGTTAAACTCAACCAAAAATGGTTGAAGACAAGCACAGTCTGACTCCTTTCACAGATGGGAGTACCTAAATAAGTGCATCCAAGCACACAGAGCAACTATACAGTGACTCCATTTGGAGCTTCCTTATGCAATAAATATCTACTTGCACACAGCTCTCACCCTGCAGTGTGTGTTGGTAACTCACACACCATATTTGCAAACAAATACGTTTTGTATTGTCCAAGGACTAATTTGTGCACAAAGCAGGGGCTCTGCACTAACCTCAAGGCATCTTTACTGAATTTCCTTGCAACAGCCATTCCCCATCTCTCCTGATCCCCCTGGGTTAGAAGCTGAACTTGAGGCTTCCAGGTTAGCAGCCAGACCAACAATCTGCTACTTGGCCAAAGTTCTGTTGAATGAGACTTCCCTGTATTGTTCTTCAATCCAGATTGCTGCCTTCCTCCTTCCCTTGGATCGGGAAAACCCGTGTGTGGCTCCCAAGAGGGATCTGGACCCTAGGATGTTGTGAGAGGGATCACCTTTCTGTTATTTAGCAACACTTAGATAACATTGAAGAGCAGCTTCTCATGGCAAGACAGGGAAGGAGAGCCCAGGGATCTCAGCAGCAGACTTGCTGCCTTTCCAGGGTGCTTTTGGATACAGTGGTAGGGAATAAATCAAGCTCTCCCCAGACCAGCGCTACTTGGTGCTACTGTTTCCCTTTCTTGCAGTAACAAGTATCATAAATCATGTCTTTATAACTCAACATTATATCAGGCTATGAGTACATTCCTCCATTAAGGAAACAGACCCTTGAGGAGAGTTGCTCTAGACAAGTCCTGTGACAGGGAAAATGCTTCTGGGGAAAGGCATTGGACAGCCCTTACCAGCAGCTCCATCCTTGACCTCCCCAAGGGTACATCAACATGGATGGGTGCAGGCAGCCGTATATTTCCTCCACCCTAGCACTCAGCTGGTTGGCCTCATTCCAGCTCTGCTTGGCATCTCCACAGCTTCATGTGCTTGAGCTCACAGCTTCCACCAAGGAGCTTTCATGGGCACAGCCCCAGATATGTTGGCTCACGCCCTACCATGTCTCTCTACATTGACAATCCCAAAGTGAAATCAAAGGCTGAAGATCCAGGAGGTGAGGTAGCTGTCCTACAGTATTCCACTTTATTAAATTATGAACACTGATAATAAAACTGCTGCTATCCAATCCCTTGGTCCACTTGGGCTGGCAGCAATGACTCAGCAGTCGGACAGGTTGCTCTGATGCTTAGTGCTGCTCTTATCCAATGAAAGCTATCCATGAAAGGGCAGCGCAATGTACTAGCATGTCTCACAACATCTGATTTGGGGAATGGTCCAAAGACTGTTGCTAACATCACAAACCCAGGGTAGCCGGACCAATGGGCAGCTAGGATGTGGGGTATGAGTACTTGCTATATATCATGCATGATTAGTTAACACAAGCAGCTCATTTCCCTTTAGGGTCCTGGAGAAAGCTGTGGCACTTGCAGCATAGAAATGCCCCAAAGAACTACGTTTAGTGCCTGTGAAGTAGCAAGTAAGGATGGAGCTAGTTTTGCAGCCTAAGGACTGCACTGGGTGCAGTCCATTTCTTCCCAGTGAGGAAGAGTGGCCCAGACCTCACCAGGCTTTGCATTGTCTCTGCAATATTATGGTTACACTCCAGCAAACCAAAGAGGTAGATGGGACAGACTGAAGCACTCTCTGGGAGCAGATCACAGCCCTCTGCTCACTCTGTCCTGGAGAGGGGAGATAGGCTGGGAGAGGTGTAGAGGGGCCATACAGGAGCCCATGGGAGGGTTTTTTTGGCTGATCCATCAATGTTACTCATGCAGAGTCTCTGGCTGCCCACTCCTGACTGGAATGATTAACAGATAAGCCATTCCCTGATTATCAGCTGCAGAACTGATAGTCAATTTAACAAGGCAAATATTACATTTTTCTCATAATGGGAGGATTGTTCCTATTGAGGTGGCTTGGAAAATACCCAAATGGGCATAAGAAAAACAGCCAGGGTGCAGGCAGAGGTCATGCAAGGTAGTAGATCCCCTTTTCCTGGGGTACTTTTAGGTTTTCATCCTCTACTTCTGAAGCACCAGCTAGTGCAGAGACAGTCTGAGCAGACTGGGGTGCATGTGGACACAGAGGGCAGGACAGTTTTTTCACTTCTTTTCTGTTGTCACCATTTTTTCTCTACCCAATCGTTGGCAGTGATTGCAAGGCAAAACAAACAGCCTTCCTTCTGGCATAGCTTCCCTCTGGCTGTGTCCTCACTCCCTGTTAAGGTGGGTGGCTCTCACTGAAGAGCAGGATCTGTGTTATTAATTTTTCTCATAAATTCTGGCTTGAATCACAGTTCACTTAAGTTGTATTGATGGGAGGGCAGAGGTCTGAAGGAGAAAAAGTAGCTGTCATTGCCAAGTAAGAATGGAAATCACAGCCAACTAATCACCATTATTCATTGATTTACAGTATTTAAATTAGTGGTCTCTGATTGAATATCTAAGCCCCTTTCTTCTAAGGTTGCCCAAACCACCACGCTCCTATACAATTAGTGGGCTCTTGTAAAGTATTGAAAATGAGCCTTGGAGGAGTTAATTGAGTGTAGCAGTGTAGGTGGAAACTGAATGCAGAAGCTGTGACTCACAGCTGCCTGCTTGTATCCCTGTATGGTTTGCATTGCTTGTACTTTTTTCAGAGCTTCAATTTCTGAAAACTGGCAGCTTTATCCAGCCTAGTAGAAATAAACAAATCTAGAATTAACATTAGAGAAATAAATACCCTAAAGACTAACCAATACATATAACTAACAATTACCTTACATCCTCAGTATAAAAGGTTCTGTTTGTTGGAGAGCTGCTCTTCACAATAAGGTTAATTAAAGGGATAACCATAAAAGGGCCACTGGGGGTTCTGGTTGTGTATCCAAACAGAGGGTGGCAAGAGTCCAGCCAGGGCACCACTGCCAAGTTAGACAGGAAATCTGAGAACCCATTGAGAAAGATAAAGGAGCACAAAGGGAACTACAAATCAAAACCAGACAATAGGACACTGTTCATGCAGAAAGGGGAAGAACAGTGCTTGTATACACACAGTACTTAAGATCTCCTAAGCCACTCACGCTGATATGGCATGAAAATATATCATGGAATGGTTTGGGTTGAAAGGAACCTTAAAGACCATCTAGTTTCAACACCTTCCACTCTACCAGGTTGCTCAAAGCGCCATCCAACCTCAACTTGAACACTTCCAGGGATGGAGAAGCCACAGCTTCTCTGGGCAACCTGTGTCAGTGCCTCTCCACCTTCATAGAGAAGAATTTCTTCCTAATATCTAATCTAAACCTGCCTTCTGTCAGTTTGAAGCCCCTTGTCCTATCACTCTGTGCCCTTGTCCAAAATTCCTCTCCAGCTCTCTTGTTGCCCCTTTAGGTACTGGAAGGGGCTCTAAGGTCTCTCCAAAGCCTTTCCTTCTCCCAGGTCTCTCAGCCTGTTTCCATAGCAGAGGTGCTCCAGCACTCTGAGCATTTTAATGTCGTCCTCTGGATTGCTCCAGCAGGTTGACATTCTTATGTTAGGGGCCCCAGAGCTGGACGCAGCACTCCAGGTAGGGTTTCACAAGAGCAGAGTAGAGGGACAGAATCCCCTCTCTCAACCTTCTGGCCACACTGCTTTTGATGTAGCTCAGGATGTGGTTGGATTTCTGGGCTGCCAGCACACATTGCTGGGTCATATCAAGCTTCTTGTTCATCAATGCAGCCAAGTCCTTCTCCTCAGGGCTTCTCCTGAAGAATGGTGGCTTCTCCTCCATTCTCCACCCAGCCTGTATTTGTGTTTAGGATTGCCCAATCCAGGTGCAAGACCTCGCATGTGGCCCTGTTGAACTTCATGACGCTCACATAGTGAGTCTGTCCAGTCCCTTTAGATGATATCCCTTCCTTCCAGTGTGTTGACAAGCTGTTATGGGGACCAGAGAAAACAGGTAGATACCTCCCATTCCATGTGAGATAGAAAAATACAGTTTCAAAAGACTTCAAAAGCTTATCATCCTGAACTCAGACTGCAGAAAGTAGTTTTTAGTGGGACAATTGTGGTATTGTATAGGAGGTTTTTGAACATGACATCATATATAATTGTGTTGCATATGGCCTTTGTTGACCATTTGCATATGGGTAAAATATCATCAGTTTGTGAGAGGTTACCATGGAAATGAGGAGAAATAACAGCCTCAGTCATCAGCTCTACTGACTTACCTCAACCCTACATGTCAACATGATCCCAGAACCACTTATGTTGCTTCACATATGTGTCATTCAACAAAAACAAGGGAAAGGTCATTGTGCATTATCCTTCTCAGCTGGGACAAGAGGAAGTGAAATGGAGCTTTGATCGCACACCGTTGCAAACTTGAGAAACCTCAGTGTACAGACAGTCAGCTCTAACAAGGCTGAGGAGATCTTATTTCCTTTTTCTCTAAAAACACACATCGGGCTGACCCAAAATCATGACTGCACCTGGGCTGCATGTCCTACCAAATCTCGACATGAAAATTTGCATGAATAGCCATAAGGAACCAGCATAAAGCTGCTGATATCACTGATGACTGTAGATGACACATGTGGCAGTTTCCCTGATGCTACTGATGGAGGTGCTGTCATGGGGCTGCCTGGTCCAGGGATTCAGATCCCGTGCCAAAGAATGGCACAGGAAACCAGACACAGCATCTTGATGCTCATGTCTCATCTCCAAGCATAAACATAGACTGCTGTGTACAGCAGGAGAAGGAGAAGACTCCTGAAGGAAAGTTTTTTGAAGGAGGTTTTTGAAGGAGAAACCAGATAAATAAAGCAAAACTTGGAGCCGTAGTTACATTCCAGAGGTATGAAATGCATGAACCTCCTAACCATGATTATCTGACGGGGAAGAGGTTGGGATGCTGCCTGGGTCCTCCATCCAACTCAGCACAGTGAATGGCACTTAGCACTGAGTACACACCCAAAACTTCGGAATGGGGATCCCTTCACTAGAAGTGGCTTGAAGGAATTTGAATCATTGTTCTCTATTCCAGGGATATTCTTTTTCCCTGGGATTGACATAGAGCTGTTCCTAATCTTGTGTTTCATGAATGACACATAATCCTTGCCTTCGTTTCTGCTGATTTTTGATCTAAATATGTCAAATTTTGCAGCTCAACCCAACTGTTTTATTTAAAAACCCCAAGAGAAAATGGCTTTAAAATTTCATTTCAATTTGATGTAACTTACCTGTTTAATTTCCAGTTTGGCAATTGAACCAGCAATGTGTATGATAGGATTAATTTTCACCAACCATAGTTCCACCATCTCTATTCTAGAGAGAGACAGTCACCCTTCAGAGTAGCACACACAGTCTTAGCCAGACCAAGGAATTATTTGTTTGCTAGCAAGATGACACTTACATCTTCCATTTTCTGAGAGAGGAAAAAAAAAGGTCACTCTAAATTTATAGCTGAAAACAATTTTGCAGTAGCCTCGATGAAGTATAAATCAGATGCCTTCAAGTAACATAAACAGAGAAACACCTCCTTGGTGCAGACTACTTTGATCCATATTTCAAAGACTGAACTGTGCTTCCAAAATTGGTTTGTGATTCTTTTATATAGGAGATACCCAAAACATTGTATTTGGATTTGTTTTCTTATAAACAATGCAAAAACCTTACTGATTGTTCCTTATAATAATTTCTCTTTGACTTATTGTCTGTACTTGGAAATGTTTGTTCTGTTTTGACTCCTAGTAGATATGTCTTTGACATTTTCCTGAATGAATTCAGATTTATTGCATTCTAGTTCTGGTATTCCATTCTCAAGATGTGACATTTTACGCCTGAAATATCTCATTTACATCTAAAGCATTACCTGAGATATGAAGGAGATCTCAGACTCATACAAGCTTAAATACAACTGATTGAGGACATGTAAAGCACTAACAGTCAGTCTTAAAGGGATACAGTATAAATCATTGCACCATTAATATTCAGTCTCAGAGTTTCTGGAACATATAGACAGTGTTCTGATACCAAGAGAGACAAACATATTACATATTACAAACATATGTTTGGGCTTCAGCAGAAAATGTGAAAGTATTAGAAAACAGTTTTTGGGAAAATTATTTTGGTTATCAAAATTATACTTCCCATTACAGCAAAGTGTTGCCTGTTTCATGATGTGTTGAGCTGGGGAAAACATGAAAAAGGAAAAAACTTCATAGGTCATTAATGAGTGCAATATCAGCAAAAGTAATGAGGCACTGACACTAGTAATTAGAAATGTCACCAAGTACAATAAAATGGACTATCAGCAAAGGAATCTTATATTATAAAATATGCAGATTACAAAGAGAGACTGTTAATGTTATATAAAAATTGTACAATAATGTAATGTTTAACAAATGGTCATCTGAAATCCTGTTTTAGACACTTGAGTAATTTCCTTATTTACGTAATAGTTGTCTTCTTATTCCTTTCCACAATATTTACTTTCTTATGCCCTTTGCATAGGTAGTGATGTAACCAAAATTCAAAAGGATTTTCTAATTCAGCTTACCCAAGTAGTCCCTTTAAGTGCCCATTAAAGTTGTGATATGACAGTAGCAGCACCTATAATCCTGAGAGTTGAGAAAATATCCTAATGTCCACTGCAAATGACTGAAAAGCTCTTCCTATTGTCATCGGAGTGGAGTGCTGAATTTTTTACATGCTTTTTGTCCATCAGACCCTGATTGAAAAATAATAGTAGCAGGTAAGAGAGGAGACTAATGATATTCTATCATTTAGCTCTTCCCATTTGGTTTCACCACGTAGCAATTTTTATGTCACTTTTGAATCAAATTAATCATTAAGGAGCTCTGATCACAGATTGTCACTGGCAGGTATTTTTCTTATATAGAGCTAATCTCTTCCACCTAAGTTGTATGGGCTCACATTTTTCAGAAACATGTTTTAAGTCATTATTTTGGTAGAGGCTACTTAAAAAAAAAAAAAAACCACAAAAAAAAAACCAAAAAAAAAAAAAAAAAAAAAAAAAACGAAAAAAAAAAACCCAACCCTGCAGCAGTTAGGTCTGTAATCTGAAGATCTTCAGGGACACCTTATTAAAATCTTTTTTCAGATCTGAGCTCTGAGTCCTGGTCTAATGATGGTCAGATTAATCCCATCTCACTTCACCATGCTTAAAGCTGGGCAGCTAATTTGAGGTGTTGATCTATAACCAAGAGAGAGACAGAGGCACCTCCAGCAGAGTCACATCATCAAGAAATGATATTCCATATTTTCAGGCAGAAAGGGTGTTCTTCAGATTCTTTTCCCTCTCCATGGCCAATAGTAGAAGAGCAGTTTAAATCAGGTACATAACTTTCCAGAAAGTGAAATAAAGTGTCAGATCCAACCAATCATCAGTTAGTGTGGGATTAAGCCATCACTGTGTGTCCTTTCTACTGAAGTCAACACAGCACCTGGTCTTTCCCTTTTATTAGTAGCAGCTCAGAAAAAGTCTTCCAGTGGAAGTTCCAGGAGCGCCTGATCCAACCTAGGAGACTGAATGGGGACTCAGATGACTTCTTCCAGACCCTGGGAGGAGCTGTTAGCTCCCTTGAAGGTAGGGAGGCCCTGCAGAGAGACCCTGACAAATTAGAGGACTAGGCAATCACCAACCATGTGAAGTTCAACAAGGAGAAGTGTCGTATTCTGCACCTGGGTTGGGTCAACAGACTGGGGAATGAGGAGCTGGAAAGCAGTGCCATGAGAAGTCACCTGAGGGTCCTGGTCAACAGCAAGTTGAATATGAGTCAGCAGTGCCTTGGCAGCAAGGAGGGCCAACCGTGTCCTTGAGGGGCATCAGGCAAAGTATCACCAGCCAATTGAGAGAGAGGATTGTCCCGCTCTGCTCTGCTCTGAAGCGGCCTCACCTTGAATAGTGTGTGCAGTTTTGGGCACCACAACATAAGAAAGATATTAAGCTATTAGAGAGCATCCAAAGGAGGGCAATGGAGATGGTAAAGGGCATTGAGGGGAAGCCGTATGAGGAGTGGCTAAAGTCACTTGGTCTGTTCAGCCTGGAGAAGAGGAAACTGAGGGGAGATCTCATCGTAGTTAAAACTTCATTGTGGGGGGAAGAAGAGGGACAGGCACTGATCTCTTCTCTGGGGTGACCAGTGACAGAACCCGAGGGAATGGCCTGAAGTTGCATCAGGGGAGGTTTAGGTTGGATATTAGAAAAGGGTTCTTCAGCCAGAGGGTGGTTGGGTGCCAAAACAGACTCCCCAGGGAAGTGGTCACAGCACCAAGCCTCACAGAGTTCAAGATGTGTTTGGACGATACTCTTGAACACATGGTGTGACTCCTGGGATGATCCTATCCAGGCCTAAGGGTTGGACTCGATGATCTTTGTGGGTCCAACTCATATTCTGTGATTCTGTGTGATTCTCAACCTGTATCTCTTTAATATTATATGGAATAAAGACCCATTGCTGGATCACAGCCCTCTGCAATCAGTCTCTAAAAGTGCCTTTTTCTGTCCAATGGCAAAAAAGTGAGCTCAGACACAAACATTAACATCACATATCTCTATTTATTCTGGCAAATCCCACCAATAGGGTTCAAATAGAATGCAATCTAGTGTGCAATTTAGTCTCAAATATTTGCAGACTTGATGGTATAACTGGGTATCTCCTACTTTCTAGCAAAGGAGATACATCTCTGAAACCATTGCAATGCATACAATGTTTATTAGAAGTAAAACTTCTCTGATATCTGCTATTGAGTGATAAAGTGAGAAGCTGAAAAGCAACATCACAGTTTATATTTTAGTACACTTTCTGGTTGTCTAGACACCAGATGTTTAAGCAAGCATATGATTAGCACTGAGTAGGCAGAAGGTTTGAGGATGATAATATAGAACTGAAAATTGCACATTGTCCAGAATCTTATGTGATTATAAATCAGAGTGGGCTTCTTCAAACTGCATCAGAAGATAAATTTCATGTATGCCCTCTATGAAAATGAAAACTTGTAGAAGTAAGAATAATTATGGTCTGGCTTTGACAAGCAATAGTTAAAAACTAGTGGTATGAAAGCAAATATATTTGAATTTCAAGGTAGCATGAATTTAAAAATCAACTTGAGATCACCTTCTACCACATTGTTACAATGAATTTGAAAGGATAAATGAGTGCAGTACCTCATAGTCAAAGCAATTCATAGAATTAGTCTTCAAAGAAGGCAAAGATTTCTTCCTATGTGCATGAAAAAGGAGTTAAAACCCTGACCACCCATTCATCCAAATGCCAAATTAGGAGTTAATACAGCATACTTCTGCCTTTGTCCTTCACAGTATTATGCTAAATGGGCCTCTCCAACAGGAGCAGGGATGGGATAGATCAGTCCCATCTGAAAACGGGTGACCACTTGCACAGTTTCAGGCACCTGCTACCTTTTGAATTAAAAATGCCAACCATTTCTAGGAACAACAATCTACACTTTGACATAGTTTCAGAGAAATATAACTCCTATTCCACCTCATTGCTACATTTGATGACATATTAACTTTATCCTACAAGTTGGCAACTTGATATATATTTATCTAACAAGCTCAAAGACAAATGCCCGTGGTAGCATTCTGCTGTCTGTAGGGGCAAGACTTTTGATTCAAATGTCACAAAAGTTTTCCCCAGTGTTAGAACTCTGGACACTTCTTCCTCACTCTGGACATTTTTAACCCACCTTTAAAGGTTGTGGAATGAATTCTACCTAGGACTGGCTGGCTCAAGCCTTCAGACAGTGTCCTCCAGCAGTCCTCATGAGCCCCAGCAGCAGCAGCAATGATGTGACAATAGCAAAATGACTTGACAAGAAGGGATTTTCATAAAGACTGGATTTACAGACAACAGATTATTTTCCTTTAAAGATATGGAAGATATAAACAGGATCAAAACTTCCTTCCTGCAAACATTTACGTATGTTCTATGCTTCATTTATCAGACTGGGCTAATTGACATCAGATATTTGTATACATAAATATATGTACAAATATTATCAGCACGGGGCTCAAAAAGTAAAAGAAAGCCCTTAGGCAAACAGTTATGTATAATCAGGTGGGTGGTTAAGAAGTTGCAGGTACTCAGCTTAGTTCTGGTACTTGGCTTGTGCACATCCTACTTTGCAAGAGCACAAGTCCACTTTGACACAACCATTTCATGGTGCAGCCGAGGTAGACTGAGGGCAGGAACAGGCACAGTGGTGGCAGCTCAACAGCAAGCAGCATTTTGGTAAAGGTCAGCAGAGATGTGCTGTCAAATCTCTGAACCATCTTTCTTCAAACCCACTTTTCACGGGGCATTGTTGCAAGTGATAGGAGGGCTTGTACAGAGGATGAGGAGTGTATTTCCATTTTAGCTGCACTAATCTTGCTGTAGGTTTGGGGAAAGGTCCTGTAAACCCTTAAAAGATAAATCTTTCTTCTATCTCAACACTATCTCTTTCAAGAAGCAGCAACACTGGAGAACTGAAGTGGGGAAACTAATATTATCCATAATTTTAAGCACCAGACAAATTATTTTGTTCATCTCTGAACTTATCCCAAATTTTGGCATAATTTGCCAAATAGCTTCAGTGGGAAGGTTTAGGGCAGGTGGTGAAGGTAATCTGACCTCAACCTACCCACCTTCACCTTAAGATCATTCGCCCTTTTCCTATCAGTATTTGCCCTTGTGAAAAGTCCCTTTTCAGCCTTCTTTTTACATACTGGAAGGTGCTATAAGGTCTCCCTGGTGCCTTCTCTTCTCCAGGATGAACAGCCCCAACTCTCTCAGCCTATCTTTGTAGGGGAGGAGTTCAAGCCCAGTGATCATCTTAGTTGCCTCCTGTGGACTTTCTCCAGCAGGTCAATGCCTTTCTTGTGTTGGGGGCCCCAGAGCTGGACACAACACTCCAGGTGGGGTCTCACAAGAGTGGAGTAGAAGAGAAGAATCACTTCCATAAATCTGCTGGCCATGCTGATTTTGATGCAGGCCAGGACATGGTTGGCTTGAAGAAACCAAACTTTGCTCTCCTGAAGTCCAGGGAAGGGAGCTTGCTTCTCACCCTCCTCATTACCCCAAGGATCCTGAACTCACTTGGTCACACCTAACACAGTTTTCATCTCTACTGCCATCCTATACCACTGCCAGGCTCTGGCACTCCCTGCAGCCTGAGAACTGGACGGCTGCATGTTTTTGCATGACCTCTGTCTGTGTCATCGCATCTTTTCCGGTGAGTGCTGAGGACACATCTTCCTGTCAAGCCCCATACCTGGGCTCCTCCTGAGAGGGCAATGAACACCAGTTGTGCTCTGGATCAGTAGGGTGACTATCCCTATACACCCTTTCTCGCAGACTGTCATGCAAAGTGGCACACCATGCCCTGCTGACGCATCAAGTCCTGTTTACCCAACCCATTTGCAATGCTCCTGGTCAGTCCCACTCCCTGAAGCCATTTATATTTCCTGCAGTAGCCTTTGGCAATGCCTTCCCCACGTCAGCCTCGTTCACAAGAGCTGCTGGTTCCTAGCAGGTCTCTTGGCTGGTTTCCCTGACTCTGAAAACCTCCTGCTCGGCTCAGTCTAGTGCTCAAATCCCAGAAATTACTGTAGGCACCACTGATGTCACTGCTGACGCTGCTTGCCTCACCATCTGACTGGTGACTGATGATTTGGTAATGTCATAGGTGGCTGAAGACAGGACAGAACCTGACCACTGGCTTGTACAGCTGCTAGTGATGACAGATTCACAGAATCCCAGGATCACAGAATATGCTGGGTTGGAAGGGACCCAGATCATCGAGTTCAACCCCTAGACCTGCACATGACCATTGCCAATAGTGATGTTCAGATGGAAGTGTAGCCACTTGGGTATGAATGAAAATCCCAGCTTTGTCAGGTGTTAGTGGTCTAACTGGTGGCTCTGTTGCTATTATGCAGGAGCAGGAAACAGGGATCTGCTGTTTTGGTGATGTCATAGTTGATTTGGTAGATGGCAGGGCAGAAGCAGGCCACAGTCTTGTACAGCTGCCTCCTATGTCTTAGTTGGCAGAGTAGCTGCTTGGGTATGAATGGAAATCCCAGATTTGGCAGATGTTTCTGATTTAACTGGCATCTCTGTTGCTGTTATATGGGAGCAGGAAGCAGAGATCTGCAGTTTTGGTGATGTCATAGGAACTGAATAAATGACAGGGCAGAATCCTGTCATAACAAGCATCCTACTTGTTACAGCTGCCTGTGATGTCCTAGCTAGCATGGCAGCTGCTTGAATAAGAATGGAACTCCTGGCTTTGGCGAGTGATCTTGGTGTCACTGGTGTCTCTGTTGCTATTGTGAAGGAGCAGAAATCAGTGATCTGCAGCTTTGGTGACATCCTAGGACACTCACTAGATGACAGCGCAGAAGCAGGCATCTTTCTTGTGCAGCTGACTGTCATGTCCTAGCTGGCATAGTAGCTACTGGAGTACAAATGGAAACCCTGGCTTTCTCAGGTGTTCTTGGTGTCACTACTGCCTTTGTTGCTATTATGTTCAGAAAATGCAACTACACAAAATGAGCCAGCCTGAAGGCTGTCGCTGGTGTTCACTTTCCCCTTGAAGCCTTTGCAACACAAACACTGACGATATGTGGTTTCCTTCCCACCTAGATGTGCCATCACATTTTTTACTTACGGCAGCTTCCAAAACGTACAGCGACTACTCCCACGAGACTTTCATGACCGAAAGTTCTTGCTGGGGTTCACCGTACCCTTGTCGCCATTCAACATAACCACTAGATGGGGCACGGCACTTGCCTAACAAACTACATGTACCCTGATGTTCTCCGACCACGTGGGCAGCTTCAAAACTGAAAACATCTGACACTGCTCCCACAGAAAATATCCAGACAGAAAGCAGTTCTGACCTTCACTTTTCCACTGCAGCCTATAAACTGCTCTACCAACACTAGGGCTATGTGCTTTCCTTCCCACCTAAATGTACCATCGTGTTATTTACTCTCAGCACATTCCAGCTCAAAAATTGAAAACATCTAGGGACTGCTCCAGCACAAAAGATGCCAGTACAGAAAGCTGTTGCTCACATTTTCTTTCCCTGTACCACCTATAAACTGATCCACCAACACTGGTGCTGGGCTCCTTCCTTCCCCCTTAAATGTACTATCATATTCTTTTACTCTAGTCAGAGCTCAGTTTAAAAAGTGAAAGTGTCAGGCATTGCTCCTGCACAAAAGGTGCCAAGACACAAAGTTGTTGCTGCCCTTCACTTTCTCATTGGAGCCTATAAACTGCCCCCCCCCAATACCCAGGCTATGCATTTTCCTTCCCATCTAACATTACCATCACAATCTTTCTACGGAACCCCACTAAAAACTGAAAATGTCCATCAACTGCTTCCACCAAAAGGATGCCAGGATTGAAAGCTGTTGCTGGCATTCACATTCCCCTTGCAGCCTATCAATTGCACACTAGGGCTATGTGCTTTCCTTTCCATATAAATGTACCATCACATTATTTACTCATGCCAGATTCCAACTCTAAAATTGAAAACGTCCAGTGCCTACTCCCACACAAAAAGTGCCAGGCTAGAAAGCTGTTGCTTGCTCTTTCTTTCCTCGTGCAGGCTATAAACTACACCAGCAACGCTGGGGCTATGACTTTTCTTTCTCACTTAAAACCCTATTTTTTTAATAGCCAGCAACCAAACTTTCAAACTGAAAAAATTCATTGATTGCTCCTACACAAAAGGTTCCAGGTAAGAAAGCTGTTGCTGGCTTTCATTTTCTTACTGCAGCCTGTAAACTGCACTACCAACACAGACTAAGATCTCAGGTGAACTCAGCCTGCAGCTGTGTGAAACAGCGAAAAAATGTGATTGTACACTTCAGTTGTGAAGGCAAGCACATAGCCCCAGTATTGGTGCTGCAGTTTTCAGGCTGCACAGGGAAAGAGAAGGCTACAGTAGTAAGGTAAAGGCCAGCAACTTTCTGATCTGTCACATATTGTTTTGCAGCGGTCACTGAATATTTTCAATTTTTGAGAATATTTGATGTAGATAGAGTGTGTGATGGTATATTTAGTTGACTAGGCAAACGTGCAACAGGGGGAACATAGAGTCAAGCAACAGCTCTCTGTTGCCTTTTGTGTGAAAACAGTTGCTGCACCTTTTCAATTTCAGAACTGTGCTTGGTATTGGTTAGTTTGTCATGGTATATTTACTTGGCTGGACATATGCATAGTCCCATTGCTGGTGGACTTATTGAAAGATTATGGGGAAAGTGAACACCAGCAACAGTTTTTTGTCCCATTTCCTTTTGCATCAGAATAGATGCTGGACATTTTCAATTTTGGAACTGGGATCTTGCTATTGTGAGAGAATATCGTGGTAACTGTCATGAAAGGCAAGCATATAGCCCCAATATTGATGGTGCTGTTAAAAGCCTACAGCAGAAAGCTGTCTGGAAAGTTTTCTGTCCTGTCACCTTTTGTGTGGGAGCACTTGATGAGTGTTTTCGTTGTTGGAGGTCTATCTCTGATAGAGTAAGAGAGTATGATGGTACATTTAGCTGGCTGAGCAAGTTCTTATATCCTTCTGGATACGCTGTTGAAAGGCTACATGGGGAAGGATAAGGCTAGCAACAGCTTTTTGTCCTGTCACATTTTGTGTCAGAGCACTTAACCAGATATTTTCAGTTTTGGATCTGCACTTGGGGTGAGTTAGAGAGTGTCATGTTACAATTAGGTACTTCACCTTCCCTTTGTAGCCTTTCAACAGGCTCAGGTGATCATCATGACTAGATGTTAAAGACAGAGCTCTGGTTTGGGTGGGACTGGGAAATAGGCTGCCAATGTAAGTTCCTGGCCAGCAACACCTTTCATTGCAGGTCACTTCTCTGCGAAAGGCACATCTGCTGGGTTTATATTTTGTTACCATGCACTAGTGCCAGCCAGGGCTAGCCAGTGGTGCATAATGAGAGTCTCAGTGTTAGTGGGGCTTTGATACGGTCTGCTAAATGAAGGTGACTGGCAGCAATACTTTTTGGCTGTGGCCTATAGTGTGTGATAAACCTAGCTGTGTGCTCTTCATTTTTGTGCTGGGCTCTGGCAATGGTGATAGTTAAGCATTAGAGAAAAGTCTGGCTCAGTTTGGTGGGGCTGTGAAGGGGCTGCGAATGGAGGTGAGGACCAGCAACAAATCTCAGCTGTAGGCACTTCTGTGTTGGGACCCTAACTAGAGGTTGTCTGTTTTCTTGTTAGTGATGATTAAGTGACAGAGCCCTAGTTTTGGTGGCACAGTGAAATGGCCTGACAAGGGAAGCTAAGCCTGTCTTGCATCTTGCACCACACCCATGGCCACCACTCCCAATTCCTGACAGTCCCAGGATGGCTGGGGACATCCTTTAAAGAGCTGTGCATGATTGCTGATTAATTACTGGGTAATCATTCCCAAATCATAATGATACTACTCCTGCACACCTTGTAAGTGTGGTTCAGCCTGGTCTGAGAGAGCCAGGTGAAGATTTCATGGCTGCAGCATCATCTCCAAACCAGCTCTGCTTTGGACTGTGGTTGGAGGGCCTCCTTCCCTTCTGTGCAGAAGAATCCTGAGCTATGTGACTGGACTTGTTCTTGTGTTCCCTCAGGAACTGCCATTTTTTTTACCTCCTATAGAGCCTGAAAAAGGGTCAGAAGGCTGCAACACAGCAGTGTAATCCAGGATTACAGTGAAAATACATCTGGCATTGACAGGAGCATGTAGAAACACAGTCCTTGTACTGCAGCACCAGTGCCAAAGAAGACTGGCTGGAGACTGGAAGGTGACATGGCCCAGTTTTCAGGATATTCAAATTTGCTAAAATTTTTGCCAGAAAGCATTTGCTTTTAGATTGATCAAACTGTATTCACTGCTTTGAGAGAAAGATAATTTGTTCCTGTCAGATTCAGACACACAGAAAATTAGAGCAATTACTAACCTAGGCGAAGGGTTTGGGTCTTGTTTATAAGATTAAATATGCTAAAAGTAAAGATACATACAATAAAATGTAGGTTTGGGCCACATCTAGACTTATTCTCTTATTCTAGCTGTTGCTGCAACAGATCTGAGGTGTTTCTCAGCTACAAAAATGTAAAGCCCCTACTTTGCAATATGCTGCTTCCAGAGACATGGTTTTCAGTGTAAGGACTCCCTATGTTCAGTCATGCATTACATGTGAGGATCTCTAGGAACACTAAACACAAACTATATTTCAAAGCATTTATTTGCTAATTTATCAGCCTTTTTTTGCATTATGGCCTTATTTTTAGGAACTCAGCAGTTAGGAGTGCTAATAAATTTCCAAGATTTTCACTGTGAATAGAGAGAGACTGGGACACTGCTGCTTCTGCTCATTTTTTTTTTTTCATCTTGGGAGAAGACCCGAATAATGAGTTTGCCAAGAAGTAGTTCTCAAATAATGTAACATGCTTTTAAGCTCTGTTCATGTCTTCAACATGCTTTCTGCTGAAATGTCTTCCCTAATCAGATAGCAGATAGAGCCCTCTGCTTGTGCTTGAGTCCTTAAATGTGTCTTATAAAGGACAGAGTGCAAAAGATTCTTAGGGAGGGCTGAATTTGTCAGCCCAATAGAGGTGAAAATGCTGCAGCTCCTTGTTCCTATATGCAACCAGCAGCAAGACTGACCATGTTATTCCCAGTAGGCACATGTGCAGTCACCCCACAGATAGACATACACACCACATAGATCTACACAGACACACAGAGCTCTCCCATGATCCCAAATGACATCAACAACTGTCAGGGCTTTGTAGCATCTAAAATGGTTCTCTTAGAAAATGCAAATTCCTTAAAGGAATGACCTGCCATGTGATCTTACTGGTTGGAAACTGTGAGATGACCACACAAAGTGATTTGATCTGCAGAGACTTTGATCCCTGGTCACTGGAAGAATAACTGGCTCTTCGGACAAAATGGGGAGGAATACAAAAGGCTTGTTTGTGCTGACTGAGAAGTCACTCTTAAAGGCTTCTCCAGAATCCTGTTGCTTACAGGTTAGTTCATTGAGTGCTGCCCCTTGCAAAATTACAGTAGGTAGCACAGCAGGTGCATGGCCTGAAGCTGCGTGTGGCAGTTGTTTCCTATCACCAGGAAGAAAGCCTATAAGCTTTTGTCAGATGAAATAACACACCTGAAAAATGTTTTGCACTACACAGAAATCTCGGAGTTGCAAGGCCTGTCTTGGAGCTATTATTCATGCATTGTTCAAAAGGCAGAGAAAATGAGGTCTTAACATACAAAGAGGGATCACATCGCCCCATACAAGATCTCTTCTGTCTTTGAACTACCGATTCTCCTGAACAACTGGCAGAACATAAGACCATGTTAATTAGTTCTCAGGTTATCCATGAAATCACCTAGTCTTTGTAGTGTTTATGGTTTGAAGTTTCATGGTCAAGATGCCTGGCTACCTGCATGTAGGAGTCCCCTTGTCTTTCTGTTTCATTGGACCATGCAGCTGGGGAATAGTTGCTCATAGGTGCTCGTTCCAACTCAATTCTAGCTGATGCTATAGAGTGAGTAGTAGGACTTTTTCCTGTCTCATGGACCAACTACAGCTTCAACCTGAGCTGATCTTGTGAAATGTCTATTGACAAGGATGATACAATCATTAAGGTTAGAAAAGACCTCTGAGATTATTGAGTCCAACTTTTGACTGATTACCACTTCGTCAACTAGACCATGGCACTAACTGACATGTTAAGTCAGTTCTTGAACACCTCTAGGGATGGTGACTCCATCACCTCCATGGGCAGTTTATTCCAATGTTTAACAACCCTTTCCATGAAGAAATTCCTCCTGATGTCCAATCTGAATCTTCTGTGGCACAACTTGAGGCCATTTCCTCTTGTCATGTCACTTGTTGCCTGCAAGAGGCCAACTTCCACCTTCCTATAACCTCCTTTCAGGCAGCTGGAGAGAGTGAAAAGGTCTCCCCTGAGCCTCCTTTTCTTCAGGCTAAACAACTCAGCTCTTTCAGCCCTTCCTCATAGATCTTACCCTCTAGATCCTTCACCAGCTTTGTTGTCCTTCTCTGGACATTCTCCAGCACCTCAATGACTTTCTAGAAGTGAGGGGCCCCAAACTGGATTGTTTTAGAGAAGGAAAAGCAGCAATATTTTGGGGGTATCAATCTCACTTTCCTATGATTGCAAACTAATGATTTGACTGTCAGAGTGTGGATGTTTACAAAAGGGTAAAATGGGAGGTTTTTAAATGAGCTAGTGTGGAGGCTTGAGTATTGCTGTCATCAGAAAACAAAAAGATATGAAACCCAAATGAACTCTTTTAGCCACAGGGACTGGGAGGTTATTCAGAATCTGAATCTGAAGTGAACTGATTCTATTTTCTTTGTAATAAAATCCAAAATTTGAGATGATAACATTTGAAAAAGGAAGTTCTTAAGCATGTTTCTTTATTTCAACTCAGTTACTTTCTGACCGTTTTAAAGCCCAGGGAGTCAATCAGCCTATGTCTCCCTAAAGTAGCAGAACAATAAGAATAAAGGAACAAGAAAAATAGTGATGACAAGAAAATTTTTCTACTGAAGGAAAAATTATTTTTACCCTTTAAAGGGCTAACAGACACATATTTTTGTCCTTTTTGATAAGGTGAAGTAAATGTTCATGGGTTCTTATGGTCAAGGTCTGTAACAACCAAATCTCAGAGTTGAATCAATATGGCATTTTTTTCAGGATTTTGAGCTAATTCAAAATGTCAGCAACATAATTGCTACATAAAAAATGCCTTGTCCATAGATTGTTGGGCATTTTATTTTATGATAAATGAAATTTTTATATCAAGTGGTTAATTTAAATACAGTAATATTTAATACTACTTAGATTAACTAAAACAATAAGTAACAATACTGATTGTTTGCACTGCTCCCGCACTCTTCTTGACCTCATCTTCTATTCTTCTTGTTACATCGCTCTGTGGATTCTCTGGCAGACTTCCTATTTCTGTTGTTTCTGAAGAAAGACTGATGATAGTTTTGATTGTCTTTACTAATCTTTTTTAAACTTTTTTTTTCCTTGCCCTGCCTTGCTATGTTTACACCCTCGTATATTCATCATTCAGACACAGCAGGTTTTTTTCAAGGATGTCTGTATATATTACACTTTATAGATAAAGAAAAATGGTTGGTATTTCAAGTGTTTCATGACATATAAGGTTGCAATTCTTAATTTATCATGGGCAGGGCTAAAATATGTTCAATAAAGTTGATGTTGACAGCATACTAGTTAATTTACTGTCAGTCTATCTGTAACAAAGACCTTTCAGGGATTGATTAGTGTGTGGCTTGCTGTTCTCAATATTACAGTGTTACAATGTTTAATATTACCTGATCTTTAGTATTACAGAAAATGAGTAATATCAGAAAAATATTCCATCCATTCAACATGAAATGATATAGCATGCTCTACCAAACACACCATGAGCTTGCTGTTGCCATCAAACATTCTAAGAAATACTTTCACTTGCAAACCTTGCAGATAAGGATATGCGTTGGAAGAGTAGAAGTCTGTGTGGGCAAATTCATCCAAAATATGTAAACTCCAAGACATACACAACACTATTCAGAGATATGTTGGCTTTTTAAAACAAAATGTTTTCTCACAGTGCATTTGATAAATGTGTTTTGGGAAAGCATATCTCAGATATCAATTTCTGAGAAAATCACAGGATAGTAATTAGCCTGGGACTGTTGCTAAGGGTGTTTGCCAAAGTGAAATGGGAGCTGGGGCTCTGCTCCAACATCTACCTGTGTTAGATAAAGACATCAGGCAATGGAACACGGATTGTGGTGTGTGGGGTGTGGTGGATTGTTTGCACGTCATCTCAGGTGAAGTTATGCCTCAGAAAGTACTCACAGTCCTTGCAATGCAGTGTTATGCAAATATGAAGTGGAGCCATAGAACAGAAACAAGTAATTATATATTACTCATCTGGAAAGTCCAAGGCTTCTCTGCTAAAAACTGCTCATATTTGTACTGAACTTCCTTTTGACAAAAAGGGAAACAGGCATGACTCAGATCAGTATTGACCAAGAATTTGAATGTCTCAACTCCACATTCAGGCTATGCAGAATTCTGCACCACAAATGGATATTCTTTGATGGTTTTATTTTCTAATTTGTGACTAAGTGTCTAGATTCTGCACATACAGCAATACTAGACATTTTGGGATTGTGTAGGGATATTTGAGATGATCTACACAACCTAATTGGGATATTGGATGTGGATTAGTCACAACCTCATGGAAAGCTCTGTTGTTAGAGCAGTGTACGTCATAAACACTGAAATGCTCACAGAAAGTGAGTGGGATAAGTTTTGGCTGAAAAATTTCACATTGCCTTGCCGAGTGTGTGTGCCCAAAGGAAAGAGAAGAAAAGGGCAGGTGCATCTAATATGATAAAATGGATTGGCAAATTCAACTTTATTTGAAAGAAAATTAACTGTTCCTCATTTCATTAAATTTTTAGCCAAACTGTGATATTCAGTTACATCTCTCCTTATGCCAGTACAAAGCAGGAACACCTTAAGGTCCACAGACGAGTTGTTTATGACTTCCAGGATCAAGGTACCTTTGGTGTGTCTTTCTTGTAAGCGCTGCTCAGTGTGAGGTTCATTGTCTCTCCATGTTAAATGCCAATCTTTGTGCTTCTAGATGATTAATCCCCTCTAGCTCCTAGCTTCTTAATCATACAACTGAAAGCTTCTTCTTTTTCCCTCCTACAAAAGATAACTGGAATAATTTTCCCCTTGCACTGG
Organism: Pseudopipra pipra; assembly: GCF_036250125.1. NCBI lineage: Eukaryota > Metazoa > Chordata > Aves > Passeriformes > Pipridae > Pseudopipra > Pseudopipra pipra. The sequence continues at coordinate 30,421,438 of NC_087550.1, read as the reverse complement.
GATCTTAAGAGCTATCCTTGACATGGTAGTGATGTGTTTTTATCAAAAAATTGCTACAACACCAAGAGATCCTCTGAAATCAGTATTTTCACTAAAGTAATGAGTTCAATAGATTTTTTTCCCAGAGAAATGTGTACTTTTCAATTGATCTGAACATAATGTCTTCTAAGATTTCAGTTTTTCAAATGCTTTGTCTTTTTCTTTTCTCTGTCTATCTTTTTCTGTTCCATTATCAAACAAAACCCTCTTATGTTCATGCTAAAAGCACACTGCACTTAAATAAAGAGCGAGCTTCCCGAGCAATTTGTACCAAGACCCTGGAATTGCTTGCTGTTTCCTTCTCCCTCTTTACTTTCTTTTTGACTGTAACTTCGTACCTGTTTAAAGCAAGAGATGGGGTCGATGCACTTCAAAGCTGCAAATACAAACAGGTCCATGATGTATTCTTAACTGTCTTCTGACATCATTACAACTAATGCAAGCAGCTTCCTTTGATATGTGACCGCCCTGTTTGCACAACAACCACCTGCCACTCAAGCATTGGCACTATAAACTCAGGTCATTCCAGGAAGCTTTATGCAATATTTCTCACTAGCAATGCAGTTGGAAAAGACTGTCACTCCAGCAGCATCCAGGGCAGTTTTCTTTGTGTCCCAATTTGATCATCAGAAAGCTTTTGGGAAAAATGGGTAGGTAACTGCTTAAGCATGAGTAGTTTAGTGCCTCCATGCTGATGGAAAAAATTCCCATATGACTGAATCATTAGCTACACAGTTGCAGGAATGTATTATATCATGAAAAGTGAAATGGATAGAATCTGGCTTTCAACAGGCACACATCTATTTGTACACCATGTTACTATATAGCCCTCATTTCCACCTCATACCCTTTACTGCTGAAATAACTTTGGGCCCACTCTGCATTGCCCAGTATCTTTTTCAGTACCCCTAGCACTCTTTCATGTTCCTAATTATTCCTACATTATATTCAGCTTCCTCTTCCCATTCATCATCTGTTTAGCTGAGGAAGACAAATGGGAAGTGAAATTGCCTGTTACATCCCTGAGGCTGCAGTTACACATTGCTGTTGATTGGCTACCTTATTTTGTTTCAGGTTGGCTTTTTTTTCCATTTCCTTATTAAGAGTGTGAATGCAGTGCCCAATTAGCATAGATTATTTAGTTTCCTTGGTAGTATTACCAATATTTTAGCCAACGCATCAAGGAAATTGGTTCTTCCCCTCTATTTAGCAGATGAAGTTCTGCATCCAGATTTAGCTCCCCAGTGCAAGAAAGGCATTGATGGACCAGAGGGAGTCCAGTGGAAGGTCAGTGGGATGTTCAGAGACTGTAACAAACCTACAGAAAAAGACAGTCTCATTTAATTCAGCCTAGAGAAACAAAGGTTTGTGGGGACATAATTTTAGTCTTCCACAATGTAAAGTGGGATTATAGAGAAGAGACAGATTCTTCCCAGGATTGCACAGTGAAAGGGCAAGAGAAAATGGACACAAGTTATAATATGGGAAATTCTGATATAAGGGAAAAAAATCTTCACAGCATGGATGGTTAAGCATGGGAGCAGGTGTCCAGAGACGATGTGGACTCTCCATTCCTGAAGGCATTCAAAACATGACTGTTTAGAAGGAGACATTGGACCACATAATCTCAGGAGGTCCTATTCTGTCTAAATTATTTTGTGATTCTATACCTTGATAATTCTGAAACTTCTTCTCAGTCATATTTACTAAAAATTCACCAACAGACTTACAAGTTGTTTAATGGGGGGAGCAGGGATCGGGGGGAAAACAGACTGACAGACGGATGAGTGAACGAATGAAGTAATGTTATCCGATTTCTTTCCTTAGAGATATTCTTGTCCTGACAACTGGTGAAAATGACAGACAACTAGCCAACACCATTCCTTGCTTAATGTTAGTGTCTGCAGTAAGAAATCCAGATTACGATTAGGAGTTTCCTTTAGTGCCATTCTGAATGCAGATATAGTTGTATTCTAATTGAAGTTGTATTTTTAACTGTTGAGGACCCCATATAGACACACAATAGCACTGTGTTATGGTTATTTCTGTTATGTGACATCTATCTGCAGGAGATTGCTGCAGAATAAGGAAATACTTAGGCAATGGCAAATACTGACAAGTTGAAACATTAAGGAACCCTCAGCCAATGACATGACAATCAAAGAGGTAAGCTTCAATGAAACAATCATATGGGCAGGAACCGGTTTGGCTTGCAATACCTCACAGAGCTATGTGAAATACGAGAGCTTTCCAAAGCTATTGTTTGAGAGTTCAAGGAGTGTGAGAACAGGCAGTAGGGAGGAAAATGAACATATGCAAATTTTATGTAGATGTCTTTTGTGAGAGTGTGATTGAAGCCATGGAGGTGGAGCACTGTTTCAGGCCAATTTAAAAGCCAGAGACAAGCTGTCAACTTGAGATCAGTCTCTCTCCTTTCTTCACAGGTAGAGATGTGGTCAAGGATTCTTCTGAGTGTTCTGTCTTTGAACTGTTTTGCCATAGTGTCTTCTGAAACGTAAGTGATCATATATTCTGTGTTTTTATGATAACATATTCTATTATATTTCCCACCAGTTTATTTCTTCTGAGGCACTGCTATATAATAAACAGGATGTTGAGAACTAGTTCCTTAAATGTGTCTGAAATGGAAGCAGATGACAGAGAAGGACAGTTTGGAATTATGCTCTCCATCATTCTATGAGGGAGACTGCTATGAAATTTAATTTGAATGACAAAAACCTGAAACTGAAGTAGACAAAGTCTGACATGCATGGGTAAGGTGGGAAGGAGATTCAAGACTAGACTAGCAAGTAATACTAATGATCAGGATTGATATAATCAGCAGCACAGAGGGAGCGTGGTGTATGAGGAGGTGCCACAGGCCAGGTAATGCCTGGTGGTAGGGACTATGCTGAATGGCAATCCCAGCATTATTAGTATCAGTATTTGTATTAGCACTGTCAATGTCCTTGTCTTTATACAAACAGAAGATTTCAGCTGCAATTTTAAAAAATGCACCAACATTAGAACTTAAATCCCATTCTCAAAAGTTCTAAATGAAAACACTGTGAAAGAGAGCTTAGCTTTCTCAGATACACTGTTAATTTTATTAATTTTATTTTTGGTCTTTGAATTTCATGCAGCCTGAACTAAGCAAATGAAAATAACAATAAAGGCAATATGAGCTAGCAAAGCTGTGGGAAAAAAAAAGGGAAAGGATCAGATTAGAATGAAAAGATTGTGTGATTCATGTTGTGCTACAGAAGTTAATTCAGTCATACATTATTTGGAAAGACCAGTTTGGGTAGCAAACTGATGGACAGCAGCAGAACTTTGGACAAATATAGCAAATATGAAGAAATGCTTTTCAGAGGAAGAATTTGGGGAAGGAAGGCTGCCTTAAATATAGGGAGCAGTATAAATTAAACAGTTCAATAGAGGAAAAAAAATAAAGGAAAGAACACAGGGAGAAGTATGGAAACAGAGGCATGGAAACACAATAGAGCATAAATATTAGATTGAGCATTCTCTGAAATATTCTGTGAAATGGAAAAGCGGGATCATTTCATGTGCATTATGTGAGTTGACTTATGTCAGTTCTCATCTGAGAGATACCCAGAGAAAAAGAAATTTAAAAATTGTTGCAGCAAGTAACCAGTATTTTTGTCATTGATCACAAGAAGAAGCTAAATATCACTCCCCCTTATAAGATGTTACAGAGAGAGGATAAATGCAGATATGCTTTTCAGGTGTTTAGTAATTGGAGATGCATAAATACATGGAATGGAAAGATGCAGTATCATGCTGGATAAGACACTCCATAGAATGATGCCAGTCTCTCAGCTCAGAAAGAACTGTGAGGGGTTAAAAAGCTGGCATTTGTACTACTTTACCATATTATTTAAAATTCATCAAAAGAAACGGAGATCCATCCACTGATTTGAGCAAGCTTTGGACCATGTCTTCCTTCACACCTTTTAGTGGTGTTTTCCTCTCCTGTTTGCTCTGACTTTCCTCCATAACTGAACTCTGATCTGATCTTACCTTCTTACAGACAGTATGTGCTGCTGGTCCCATCAGTTGTGCGGAGCGACTCTCCACAGGCTGCTTGTGTGCAGTTCCACAACCTCACTGAGCCTCTCTCCATGAACATTGTCCTGGAATATGGCAGTATCCGAAAGACTCTCTTTGAGGAATCTGTGATAAAGAACGATTTCTTCAAGTGTGGTGAATTCAAGGTATTTTCTCTTTTGAAACTACTGAAGAGGGTGTAGAAGCTGGAAATACTTCTGATCGTGACTCTCCTTGTCAATGAGAGAAAGAATATGAAGTGCATTAAAAAAAGATAAAATGCTGGAAATACTTATAAAATAGGGAAAAGAAAGACATATGGACTGTAGGAGCAAGGCAGAAAAAGACTTTCCATTTCCATTCACAGAGTGAATAGAAAAAAGCTTTAGATTGTCATCACAGGTGCATGCTCCATTTGGGACTGTCTAAGGGTCAAGCTGGAGAACCCAGATGGGTAATGCTCATTCCCTTTCCTGTGACTCTGCAAGATCTGTACAGATAAGACAAAAAAGTCCCAAGGTTAGGTCTTCCAGAATGCAGCAGGAGAAAACACTTCAGAATTGAGGTATATGGCTGCAGCAACCTGCATGCAAGCAGGTAGCTACATGAGCTTAGGAAATGCACAAGACAGAGAATAGCTACAAATCTTAGTACCTGGTGACAGGTTATGAGACTTCCACAGCAGAAATTATGTCACTGCCATGATGGGACTTCTCATGACTTTGTATAAAGTATTTTTGACTCAATTGACTGTCAGTATCTTACTCAATAACCCTGGGCATCAGGGAACATCAACATATCTCATTTATCACTTTTCCTCTGGGGTTTTGTTCCTCTCCAGGTCCCACCAGCTACTTCTGATCCTGTGGCATTCATTTCCTTCTCTGCCAAAGGCACCACAGTTGACTTAGCTGAGAGAAGATCAGTGGCGATTCAGAATGTGGATAATGCTGTCTTCATCCAGACGGACAAACCCATTTACAAACCAGGGCAAACAGGTGGATGATGAGTTTGAGTCAGCTATAGAAGTGAGAAATTGAGTGCAAGGGCAGGTCTAGAACAACAAAAACTTCCTCTTGTGGAATAAAAGACCTCATCTGATACTGAGATCACCAAAAGTTAGTGAAAAATAGGACCAATTTACAAAATTGCCACAAATTAGTAGAGTTCATGTATTTTTACTGAGTTAATTTCATTTACAGGACCTTGAGTTCTGTCGGGTTTACTTGAGGCCAGTCATATAAAAAGTATCCTTAAAAATACAGAAAATAGTAGGTCAAGTTTGAAACTAATAAAATTAACATAAAAATGAAGTAAGCACCTTGTTTCCTGTCAACAACTCTTTCTGCTTAACTGCTGATCTATTACAAAGTGCTGATTCCGTCACAGTTTTTAAATGACAGTACTAGCTGTAGTGTAGTGAGCTGTTCTCTCTAGTATAATTATACTTCAGTGCTGCAGAGAGTTTACACTTAGAATAAAGACAAATTCTTTCTTCTCTATCTATGAGTTTTATATTGAACTGGTTTGTAACACAGTTTTTTAGGAAATGCTCCAAAGAATAAAGTCCTTCAAGAAGGATTGAAGGCAGAATAGAGTAATTGTATTTACTATAGAGGTTACTTTAGTCCCAGTGGGTCATAATTAAAGATATTTCAGCTGACATTTACTTTGGTTTTCTTTTTTCACTGGCTAAGATAATCAAATCCTTTCTAGTTCTCTGGGGACTCCTTAGTTCTCCCAAAAAGCCTGGGTAAACTTTGTTTTAGTTGTATATTCAAAGTGATTTCTCACTACCAATAAAGCAAATGACAGAAGCATCTGGATGTGGCAGTTGGGGATATGGTTTAGGGGTGACTGTGGTGGTGCTAGGTTCATGGTTGGACGAGACAACCTTTGAAGTCTCTTCTAACCTTGAAGATTCTGTGATGCCTTTTTGTTCTATGTCTTTTTCAGTGTTGTTCCGTGTAGTCGCTTTGGACACCCAGTTAAGACCTGTTCAGGAGACAGTAAGTATGATTGATAGTCAAGACTTTTCAAGCACCATCTTAAGGTACCTGTTCACTGAGACTCTATCACTTAAAAATTGAATAAGAAGGGCATGAGATAGGCCTCCTGATATTTTTTGAGAACTGTTTTAACTCCTTAGCTTCACACTCCATCCTTTCCCTGCCTTTAGAGAGGGCAAAGGGTCTGAAAGCACTTCTGGAAATCTCTCACAGTACACAGGTTTTGTAGTCACTTTACCTGGCCCAGGTATGTAGAAAAAAAATCGATGATTTTGTAGAAAAGATAAATTCCAAAGCGGTTATCCTTTTAAAATTACAGACACGAGTTCCAAATTATTTGCTTTGCCCAGTTTTCTCTATCCAGAGAAAGCCGTTCAGAGCCTTCTTTATGTTTTAGCATTTCTCAATCTCCACAGTGAACTTCTTGATGTTTTGATAATTTTTTTCTCTTCTTTTTTTCCTCCTCCAGTATCCAAGAATCATCATTGAGGTAAGAGATGCCACAAATTGCTTTGGAGAGAATGCTTCATCATTCCCCATACAGTCAATAGCTGAGGGAGGCTCCTCCAGAGCACTCTTTTAAAAGCCAATGGACTTGGAGTTGAACAGTGGCAGTATCCATTATCAAGCCTTAGAGGAGAAAAAGTCAGCGCAACTGGAGCTGTTAGTCAGAAACAGCACGAGATTGTTGCTGTGTCTGTCATTAGAATGCAAACAAGAGTGTTCAGTCCAGTCTTTGGTAGGACTACAATAAATGGGGTGGTGAAATAGCCTCATTCTCATACAGGCATAAGAATAACTTTCTGCCATGTTCTGCTAGGAACAGGCTAACGATGAATCAATCTGCTGCCACTTTTCACATCACTAGATCTCAAAGTGCTTTCTGAAGGTGGCCAGCATAATATTCCTGTTTCACAGAAGGAGTTGAGTCAGCAAGATTTATGCTGGAAGAGTTACGAATAAGCAAACTGTGTCCCAGTCAGGGAGTATTTCTGAATGATCTGAGATCATCTGTCAGTTTAGGTGATTCACAGTTAAACTTAGGGTTGTTTAATTCAGAAGCGGAGATGGAAAATTAATGGGAAGTCAGAGCACACGTCACCAGCCCTGAATCACATTCAACCTGTGATGCACTTAGCCAATATATCAGGAGACAACACTTGAAAGAAGGCGAGAAGACAAGAAACAGGATGATAAAGGCTTGACTACATCTCTTTCTTCTCCTCTCCAGGATCCAGAGCAAAACAAGATCTTCCAGTGGTTGGAGGTAGCATCTAAGCATGGAATTGTCCAGCTCTCCTTTCCACTAATCCCAGAGCCTATTCTGGGGTCTTACGACATCATTGTGGAGACAAAGTCAGGTGAAAAAGAGTATCACTCCTTCAGAGTGGAGGAATATGGTAAGCAAAGGCCTACAAACTACCCTGTGCTAGCAATAAGGTTGATTCTACCTAAATCAGACAAGATCTACTAGTGCAGAGTTTAAGTCCTTTGAATTCTCCACCTCACGTCTGGAAAAGAAAGACATGGAGAGAACTGGGTGGACAAAATGAAGGCAGAAGGGCATTTCATTTTCAAAAGAAATCTGAGAAAGGCAGTATTTCTCAATGATTAAATTAGAAGTCTAATTCCTCTCTGGGCTTGGCACAAAGTTACTGTGTGACTCTGGGATCCACATCCTATCACTCAAGCCTTACACTCCCCATCCGTTCAGAGGCAAAATGAAAATCAGGCCTGTCCTCCTTTCTGGATGCCATCACCATATGAAGAGCACTATGCAGTAGAAATCTGAAGATACCTAAAAAACAGTTTACAGGACAGGTACCAGTTTGTTACTGGGGGAGGGTGGATAGCCAGTGGAAGTGCAAGATAGAAAGCAATGGGTAGTGTGGGTGCCAAAGCCCTTATAGTGATCCTGGAATCGACTGTATCAGGGAGTTGCTAAAATCACTTTGATCTTACAAGTTTTCTCATCTTACAGTGGCTGATTTTCCTTAGTAGTCCCCAGAGAAAGCTTGGACAACTCCCAGTTGTGTGGTTTTTTTGTAAGGGCTTTAAAGCAGCTTTCCTGTTTACCCTCCAGAGTACTTTCACACCTTCCAGTCTCCTGTGTACAGGTGCACAAGAAAAGGGCCTTTTCCAGATATGTTGTCAGTATTGCTGGTGACCTGGGATTAAAAATAAGCTGAAGAGAGGCAGTGTCAGTGATCTTCAATATTCCACTCAATCTGTTGCATTTCTCCTTCACTGGGGCTGGATTGCATAATAACTTTTGTTCTCCAGGGCTTAGGTAGTTTGAGACATCAGCATTACTCCCACCCTTTTCTTTAAGAAAAGAGATTAAAGTGATTTATCACAGTTTTTACTGTGTCTGTTATAATTATTAGTATGATTATTATTTAATTTTAAAGAAGTTATTCCTCTTACCACTGAAGGTTATTTTTTCTACTATATTTTCTACTGTAATATCCTACAGTTCCTAGTTAAACTCTTCTTTGAACCATTTCCTCATCCTTGTCGGTGAAAATGTCTTTGGCAACAGTTTTTTTGCTGTCTTACACACACACACACACCTGCCTGTGGCATGCAATTGCTGATTAGTCATATTCATATTGCATTCTCAGTGCTCCCAAAATTTAAAGTGACAACGGCTGGGCCAAAGAGGATTTCTTTCTTTGATGAAGACATCAGTGTGAACGTTTGTGCTTCGTAAGTATCTGAAAACAACACGTTTGTGCACAACAAACTTGGGATAGAGGATAGTGTGCTGTGCTGGCAAACAGAGATTCTGCTGCCAATTCAGAGCATGGATTAGAGCAATTTCTTTAGCTATGACTTCTGTGATGTAAAATATGATAACTCTTCTCCTGCTACATAGCAGAATAAAAACTGAAAGTGTTTGTCTGTGTCTAAATCAAACATTACATCCTTGATAGCTGTTGTTTTTTATTAATACAGAAAAGGAGAGTCTACCATTAAAATTGCTGGCTGTGACACTGCCAAAGTGCAGGGTGCTATGAGCTAACAGGGTGAATAGGGATCTTTCTGCAATACGACCTGCTAATGCAAGGCATTAGTGAGAAACAGCAAGCAGCAGGGAACGACATCCCAACCCTGAGTGCAGCACCACTTTCCAGCTTCAGACCTTGAAGAATGACTATGCAAAGACAACAGCAAAGCAGGCTTTTTTTAACAAGATGTCAAAAACAGCCTAAAAATAGTAGAAGGGACTTCTGCTAGGGCTAGCAGGTTGTAATTCCCAGCTGATCTGTCTGTGGTCTGGGCAGTCCTGAGGGGTTTAGAATTTGCACTGCTGTGCAGTTTTTGCAGGCTTCATGCTAAATCCACATGATTGAATTCTTGTGTCTCTTCTTCTCCTAGGTACACTTATGGCCAACCAGTACAAGGGAAAGCCCAAATCAATGTGTGTCAGCAACGTTTTTATGGTCCACAGTGTGAACAAAACCAGAAGAAAACCTGTGAAGCTGTCACTGGACTGGTATGATACATGATAAGTCCGTGCTTTCCAGTCAGCTTTCCTACCTAACATGTAGCACAGTATTTGATGGCCTCATTCATTTCCAAGGGAACACCAGAGAGACAATCTCAGAGGTGTGTTTTTTCTCACCATCTCACAGGGAATGCTGAAAGACCATGAATGTATCTTTTACAAATGACTTCATCAGAAGACTTTGATTTTCCCCTCAGAAAGAGTCAGTAGGAAGGAGGGCAACATGAAACTGTAAATTTTTGATCATTCCTAAAATATCAGAGCTGTGTTCTTACCAAATCTAATCAGGAGACCTCTACTGGGAGTCTTTGAGGGCACTCAAACAAATTATTAATTTCTCCACTAGTTCGGACTCAAAGTGCTGTGGTCATAGAATGCAGGCATTATGCAAGATGGGTTTAAGAAGGAACATGACCATAGAGAAGACTAGGGGGGATAAGGAGAGAAGTTTCCATGTGCTGGAGTAAATGGTACTGAAACAGTGATCTGAGAAGGGAGCTGGGGAGTGCAAAATGTAAGGCAGGAGGGGAGTTCTTCAGAGTCCCACTAATACAGATTTAGGAGCAATTTTCCAAACCTTGAGAAAAATGGTGTTTTCCCTCTTGCTGCTTTTTCAGCTGGGGAAGGATGGCTGCCTCAACACTGTCATCTCCATCAAAAAATTTCAGCTTTACCGCAGCTATGCCAGGATGTATGCCAGCCTCAACATAGAAAGCATCGTCACTGAAAATGGGACAGGTAACACCAAGTGCATATTGTGAGTGGCTGATTAAAGCTAATAAATGGAAAATTCCTGAGAGGAATCCCCTGGATCACAATCTGTGTGGAAAATAATGAACAATCATCATTTTCTTTGTGTAGGTCTCCCTCCTGAGCATTACCCCTCCATACAGCTTATCAAAAGGAATAGCTTTCTTCCCATGACTGATTTCTGTTTCCTCTTCTTTATACTGGGTGTGCCTCACAGGTATCCAGATGAAGGACCATGACTATGTTGCAGTCAACAGTGAAAATGACGAAGTGCTGTTCAAGAATATGGATTCCTATTACAAGAGGGGAATTCCTTACTATGGTGAAGTGAGTGCATAAGAGGATACATTTAGACCAAAACTCTCTGAGGTCCAGCATGATGATCTCCATGTTGCCCCATTTATGGCTGTCCCCTAACTCTGTGCTGTCAGCTTCCCATGATAATGCCAGATAACAGGGACTTCATAGTTCCCTTGTTACATTAAATACTCCTTGAGAAACAAATAAAATTATATCATACCTGGAGTGTTAGGGTCTCACTTCTGCCATAGTCAAAGGATGCCTAAAAGGCAACTAAGTGAAAGGTCATATGAGTGGGGAAGAGGAGTCTTCAAGAAAATGCTTCAGCAATAGTTATGCCTAAACTGAAGGTAGAATTTACCCTGTGTTGCATCACACAATCCCAGGGATGTTTACTTAAAGCAATAGAGGTATTGGAGCACATTCTGACTTCTTAGTGACCTACACATGAAGGATAAACTCAAGCACAAAAAGGAAGATGACCTGTACAGCATCATCCAGACATGCAACGGAGACAGTGGGTATGCACAGATGCATAGGAGCTGAAAGATGCTGCTGTTTTCCATAGGTTACCTGTGGCCATGAAATCATCTGGTTACTTTATGTTTGTTAACCATTGTTCTCCAAAGAATATTCCTCCTCCCTCTGTAGCATATATTTTGTTCTACACTGATGGGAATTGCCTGTCTTTGCCTGTCACAGAACTGGTCCCTCAAAATATTGAGGAGTGTTTGCCTCTTCAGTACATTTCACTCTTGATTTTTACTCCCTGCAATTGTCTTCAGTGCTTAAGTGAGCATCCTCTAGTAAGTAGAGTATTTCTTTGTTGTTGTTTGGATTTTTTTCTGAATCCCTTATTTGTTGTTTTTTTGTTCAGATCACTGTGACAAATGTGAATGGTGAGCCTGCTGCCAACAAGACTGTCCTGCTGGAGCTCAATGAAGAATATCTGGCCAACTATACCACTAACAAAAATGGCACTGCTGCTTTTTCTATTGACACGTCCAACCTCTTTGATCCCAGTTTTAGGCTGACAGTAAGTAAATACAAGCTACAGTCTAATTCATTAAGAAAATACTTTGTTGGAGAGAGGGATTAAAAGCAAAACCTGCAACCTATGTGAAACTAACATGAGAAAACACCAGAAACTCCAGTGTCTGAGAAGAGGCTGTCTGTATCCCAGCCATGTTTTTCGGTTGTAGTGATCTTCAGCACCTCCCTGCTTTTCTCTCCCACCAGAAGCTCCTTCTGCCTTCATCTTCCTTCTCTTCATTCTCTGTGCTAGAGAACCTTCCTCAGAGACTGCACTGCCTTCTCCATTCAGCCTGGATGCATGCCAACATCTTTTTACAGCTGCTGCCTGCTTCCCTGCATTTCTGCTCTAAGAAACTAATGCCTGTTGCCATCCCATGGTCTTCTTGTGTTGTCATGCCTTTGCTCTGGTATGATGGGAAGAGCTAAGAAAAAGCAATTTGTTTGAGAACAGTGCCATTCTAATTCACAGTAAATCCTAGCAGTTCATTCAGCTGGTCCCAAGCCTGAAAGAATCTGAAATGACCTCCCTACTGCAATAGGCTGCTCTGCACTGGTGAAGCACAAATTTTTCACACCAGCTCTTGCTCTTGGCTTAAACAGCCCCACAAAATCAGCTTCCCGACAGAGTATTTTAGAGGAAAGGTGTCTTTGCCTCTCACCTGCCTCGCATTTTTTTTATTTTCCACACTGTCGATTTTCCATGTATGATTCTTCTATTTCACAGGTCAGACAGGCACCAGATGACTGTGCAGACTTTATCTGGGGGAGTCATAATGAGCCCCAAGCCTCATTCTTTGTCCGGCGTTTCTACTCACGGACCAACAGCTTTTTGAAAATTGAGCCAGTGCCAGAGAAGCTCAGCTGTGGCCAGCAGCGAACAATCAACGTTCACTACGTCCTGAACAGAGAGGGCTACAGCAATACCACGCACACAAACTTCTACTATGTAGTGAGTGCTAATGTGACTCCCAAAACATCTCTTTTCTTTCACCTTCTCTTGAACACCATATAAGGCAGAAATCTCCCAACCAGACAGTGGTTACAGACCATGGATCGACCTCAAGGCCTTTGAGGCTTTTCAGAATACCACTCAAAAACAATTATTTCATTGTGGAAGGGAGAAGGTGCTTTTGATCCAGTTTCATGAGATTTTTTTTTTTTATGCCCAGGTGATGACAAAAGGAAAAATTACTCTCAGTGGCCAGAAGCAAGTCAGCATTTCTGGTGGTAAGTTCTAGACCATATTACTACTCATACTTCAGAGCACCATTCTGAATACCAGAACAAAGTAAGTTTTGTAAGAAGTGATGAAAGCAAAGAACTGTAGCTAAATCAGGTACTAGTTCCTAAATCCCATAACCTGTTACCACACACAGTATCATTTGCTTTTGCTGCAGCATCTAGCCAATCCCCTATATCATAAACAAATTTATCTTGTTAATTGAAACATGAAAATTTTGTTGTGATCAAACATATAGAATGTTTTATTTCTTACCAAGGAGTATTTACGGTTTCGTAGTTATTCTGTGACATCCTACTCTTCACCAATTAGAATAATAAAACTTTTTAAAGGGATATGTAGCAGTTAACTCTCAAAATTCATTGCACTTTCAGAAGTCTCAAAATACCCACAAATGACAGTAATCCTATCCTTCATTCTTTCATTGTTTAAAATAACTTTTCTTGCAGAACCTGGCCTATTTCCAATCTTCAGGAGGTGGCTTAAGTAAGCCTCACTCTACATACAGGACTGGTTTCATATTTACCATTTTTGGCCTTAAGCTTAACTTCCTGTCCATGCACTAGTAGTTTTCATCCATGTAGATAAGAACTTCGTATTTCTTAGCATTAAGAGAACTGTCCTTTAAATTAGGAGACTGGTCTATTTTCTCTGGCGTAGGAAGTTCCAGGTTTGAGACTGAAAGGCAATATTGTGCTCTTCTCATAACAATCATGCATAGATTTCCATGTTCAACTTCTTTTCAGTTTAGACCCCTCTCTGCAAAGCACCTTGGTCTCAGAATCCCTTGTATCTGTTGTCTTGCTGATGGAAGATGTTCCTCAGTCACTGACAGATGAATCTTCCAATATCCAATTTCCCTGGGTTTTATAGGTTCTAGTAGGCTATATGTGGTCCTTCCACCAAATCTGAGGTTTGCATAATCTCTTTTGCTGGTTTGTCTTCCTCTGGTCCATCTTCCTTCCACAGCTTCCAGAGGTGTATTCTCCATCACACTGACTGTCACTGAGAAGCTTGCCCCCAGCGCCAGACTGCTGCTCTATACAGTGCATCCCCATGGAGAGATAGTGGCTGACAGCTCTTGGATACACACTGATGTATGCTTCAAAAACAAGGTGAAAACCTTTGCTTTCTTATTAAGGGATATATATATATAAGCTGCCTCTTTGCTGAGAGAGCAGTTAGGAAATTACTTCATGAAGAACCCTGCACAAGGGATGGCCTTTAGGAATGGAAAAGGTGCAGATGGGGCTGGAATCGTGAGAAGCTGTCCCTGGAATTGATGCATATGTCAGACTCAGACAATAGAGTGGGGAGAGGGAGGTGGCTAGGGGATTATAGAGGTGGGGAATTTTTACAAACAGGGATTCAGAAGGGCCATCTAGCGGTGGGAGCTTTGCTCCACGGGGAATAGAATGAGTGCTGTTGAAAAGTGAGATTTAGATCTATATGCCAATCTGATTATCCTGCTTTCCATGTAATTGTCTTGGATTTATTAATTTCCAGGTCCAGCTCAAGTTCTCTGAGAAGAAGAGTCTTCCAGGCTCTAAAGTTGGACTCCACCTTGAAGCTGCTGCCAACTCCTACTGTGCCCTGCGAGCAATTCAGAGTGTCCTTCATCAGTCTAGGCAAGAGTTTTCTGCTGAGAGTGTAAGCCACATCCACAGTCCTGTGTTCTTTTGAGCTAGGAACATCCAGAATAATATCCAGAGTTCCCACCTTTGATCTCTCTGCTGCTGACTGTATTTTTATTTATTTTTGCAAACAAAATATCTGTGATTAAAGAAATATCTAAGGCAGTTGTACATATCAAAGACAAAAATTGATAGCAGCACACTGCCTTTGGAAATCATAACAGTGTAACACATATCCCAATAATATGCCTAATGTAAATCCTTGACAGCGTATTTCCTCACTGTGATTATGTCAAAATTGAATTTTTATGGCTCAAATAGGCCTTGGGCCAAGATCAAAAGTGGTAGATGTCATCCAGTATCATGTAAAACTCCAGTCTCCTCTTGGCTTAGCTCAAGAGTGTATCTCCATGCTTTTTGGCTCAAGTTCACTCCACAAAGCCATTTCAATTCAGAAAAAGGAGAGTACAGTCCAGTCCTTCTTGAGTATCACCAGCCAAATTGCTTATTCCTCTGTAGGTAGGCATCAGTAGGCAAGCACACCAACATCAACAGGATTGCTCAGGGAACACCACAGGCTTAGAATATATGTGATTTTGCACCTGCCTGAGACCCTCCTTGTGTTTACACTCATCATTCTCACCTCCTAGGTGTACTACCAACTTCGTGTGAGGGATTTATATGGCTATTACTACAATGGGCTCAACCTTGAAGATGTCAAGCCAGAGGGGTGTACCCCAACCAAAACCATCTTTTTTGATGGCTTGTACTTTGAACCTGTGAATGTCAGTCGTGATGGCGATGTCTACAGCATTTTCAAGGTATGTGCTCTCTGTGGCTCTTTAAGTGGGAGGTGTTCCAGAAGAATTCGTGTACACTAGCATTCAACTTTCTCAAGTTCTTACTGCTAAGAGAAGGCAGCTGATGCCTGAAACTGCCTAAGGTCTCCAATCACCCAGTTTCTGCTTTCTTATCCCCATCATTTACTCAGGAGGACTGAAAATCACTACTAGATACATTCACTGGGATCCTGCCTATGCTTCTTCGTAGACATGTCTTAGTAGACATTTCCTAAGCAGGACCATGGCCTTGGCTCATGATTCAGGCATTCCTTGTAAAGATTTTTGTCCCTGATTCAGGCCACTTGGTTCCTGATATGCTTGATTCCACCTCCCACTGGTCCCATGGCCTAGGACATAAGGCTAACATCAGACCAATTATTACTGCTCTTTACAGAACACAAGGTGTCATTGCTCCATAAAAAATGCACAGAAGGCTGGGGAGGTAGAGTTATGACATTCAGGGCTGAAAGAATGGGATGGGATGGGATGGGATGGGATGGGATGGGATGGGATGGGATGGGATGGGATGGGATGGGATGGGATGGGATGGGATGGGATGGGATGGGATGGGATGGGATGGGATGGGATGGGATGGGATGAGGGAGGAGAGAGATGAGGTAAGGTAACCAGTGATATGCACTGGTAGGTAGTGTGTGCTCTGAGTGACTTGACAGATTCTTTCACATTTAGAGTATGGGTCTGAAAGTCTTCACCAACTCTGCGCTACGGAAGCCAGTTCTGTGCAATGAAGAAAAATTAGATGTGGAAGATTACCCTCACCTTTATGGTGCCCACGCCAATGCCAAGGTCTCAGGTAAAAGAAAGCTAATTCTGTATCTTCAGTCTCAGCCTACTTGGTCTTCAAACTGTTGCCTGTATAAAATAACAGCCAGTATGCTGGGGTTTTTGGGGGGGAAAAAGTCTATGTGTTCCAGTTTGCATCTAGTAATCTCATTCTGACAGTCTTTGCAGTAGAGTCAATTCTCTCTCGCTTAGGTGCACAGTGCATGTAGAAAAGACATGGAGTACTGGGATGCTGCTTCTTTCATAAACTGATATTAGTTTTCCAGGGTTTTTCAGGTCAGAACCTTTCATCAAATCATAATTCAATTATGTATTTAAAACAAAATGTCAATTCAGAAACATAAAGGCAATTCCCAATGTCAAGACTTCACACAGCGCTTAGCGCACTTAGCACATAGCCTCCAAAGCCTTTATAGGACAGCAAGAATTATGATTATCTTTCTTCAAGTCAGATTGCTCAGCAAAAGAGCAAAAGTAGCAAAATAGGTTGCTACAGGGGAAAGTATTACTCAATGCTAGGAAAAAGTTCTTCCTCATGAGCATTGTGGTTCACTAGAAGGTGTTGTCTAGGAAGTTCTGTAGTCTCCATCACTGCTAATCTTAAAAACTGAGCTGGACAAGGCCCTTAAGCAACCTGATCTGACTTTGAAGCTAGTCCTGCTTCAAGAAGATTGGACTAGAAAACTACAGGGATTGTTCCCAACCTCGATTTCCTTCAATGAGTCTGTGGTTCTGTGATTCTAGGTCCAGCAGAATGAGAAAGTATTGTTATTTCCATGATACAGCTATGAAAACTGAGGTACTTCCATACTAAATTAGTTTTCAGGCATCACAAGTGAGTCCACAGAAAACTGGAGAGATGATCTTTGTTCCTAAAATCAGACCTGTAGTATGATTATAAGAACAAAAGTAGTTTTCCAATGGACTTGACAGTCAGCTCCAGTTTTAACTACTGAATGGGGTAAAAATTAATAAGTTTTCAGGAAGGTTTTTAAAGTATCATAAGCTTTGGTGGCAATATTGGCCACTGTTGCCCATTTGCAAATCAGAGAGCTACTGGTAGAGGATGCCTTTCTAATTGGATGATGAGGCCTTTCAGTACAAAATGAAGTGAAATGTCTTGTGAAATAGCTAATTTTTCTAGTTTTTTCCCATGGGAAAAGAGAATAGATAAGAAATTGTTGCTTCCCGTACCCTTGATCTGTTAGAATTTTCCTTTTTTTGGTGGGAAAAAGAATGAAAAAAAGCTCAAACAGAATACTTTGTGTTCACAAAGTATACTTTGTGAACACAAAGAATACTTTGTGTTCATTTTTATGGTGTCAAGCATGTCTGACCAAAGTTTAGATTCTTGTGTTCTGACCTCTCTAATATTATACTTTAACCATAGACCAACTTCTAGATGAGTCAAGGATTGTTGGGGGTGGTGTTAGCATTGTTCGGAAATTCTTCCCTGAGACCTGGATTTGGGATCTGGTTCACACTGAGTGAGTATGTTCATCTTCACTGCTTTCCTCCTGTGTGAATTTTTGAGTTGATTCATGTAGCTAAAATGGATTCTGTGAAGAAACCATGGAACATATGTTTGCTTTGTAGATGTGCGTCTACTTTTCCCATGTTGATCAATGACCACTGAACTCCCAACCTTGTACACAGTGACAAACCTACTTGAACTGTGAATGACAAATATTCTGTGCTCTGTCCCCCGTCTTTCTGTTGGGGAGAAATAAGGCCTAAGAGTAACATAAAAGTGTTTGTTAAGGAGAGAGCAGGAGAGAACCTTGTTATTTTTCAACCAATTTTTAATTCAGCAGCAGAAAACTTGGGTTATTTTGTTTTTCTTTCAGGCAATCCAGCACCTGGAATGAGAATATCTCCATCTTAACTGCCTATAGGCACTTGTCTAGAACATTAAATTTATTGGCTCTAATCTGTGTTTGGGCATTCTGGTTTTTCAAAAAACGATATTTCTAAATTTAAAAAGTTGAGTATTTGAGTGCTTTTTAACATGCAGTTCACAAGCACCTTGATCCTTAGTTCAAGAATTATATTTTTTAAAAAAAATATGGAGAAGTATCTTGCAGAAAGTGAGATGAAAACAGAAGTACTGACTCCAGCAGAAAGTCTATTCTATAATTTGTCTTGAAAAATTCCTAAGATCATTGCCCATTCCATTCTTTTTATTCTCTTCAGTTCTAGAGGAGAGGTCAATGCCATTTACACCGTTCCTGACACCATCACAGAATGGAAAGCCAGTGCTTTCTGTGTGCAGGATGATGCTGGATTCGGCATCACCTCTCCTATTTCACTGACAGCATTCCAACCATTCTTTGTGGATCTCACCTTGCCATACTCTGTCATTCGAGGGGAAAAATTTAATTTAATAGCCAACGTCTTCAACTACCTCAACAAGTGTGTCCAGGTATATCAAGTTCCTTTTTACTTCCTATATGTTTTGCCTGTTTCCCAAAGATCCCAGAATAATTCCCCTGCATAATACACCAGAAATGCAGAAGAGTTTAACTTCCACTGTATGCTCTGCCCGGTCCGTTCCCTCTGTGGCTGGTCCATGGATGATAAGAACTTGCTCTTTATCCCTACATTACTTAGCTCTTCTTTTTGCTCTTGAAGGAGGAACTTGAGCAGGGGGTATGGACATGTGCTTGCAAAACACAATAAATACTGAGTTATGCAACAGTCTCTCAATAAGGCAACTCAGCTGATGAGCACAGACACCTTATTGTACTTCTGTCAAAAACAGACACTGACAGTGGGCAGAAAAGAGATGGATTTGCCACTTCCTCAGAAAAATGTCTCATCCCTCTGCTCTGGTACAGTCCCGCAGATGCAGATGACAAATAACTTCTTCAGCAAGTTTCCCTTGCTCTGCAGCCTAACTTTAAGGGCAGTCGATTTCATTTGTAATCTTGCTCCTTCTTTCTTTGTCTCAGATCAGTGCCATACTAGCAAAGTCAAGTGACTACAAGGCAAAAATCCTTTCACCAGAGGGTAACACAGCAAGGGTGTGTGCCAATGAAAGAAAAACCTATATTTGGGCTATTAGCCCCCACAAACTCGGTAAGATTGTCTTTTCATCACCTTGACTTGTCCCTGTTTGATCTTTCTACTTCCACCCTTTAATGCAGAGTCAATAATCCACAAACAGGCTTTTCTGGACAACTCCTCTGCAAATTTAGTACTGTACTTCTGCTAAAGCTTCCTTGGATGCACTGAATGAGCAATGAATTGTTCTGGCATTTTCTCTTTTCTGATTTTTGGTTAGTCCATTTCCTGCCCATTTTGGGACAAACTCTTCACTTGCCAGATGTATGAAACACTGTCAGTTTTTCATGTGCATATGATCTTTCACCTAACAGTTTTGTATCTAACCAACTGTATTCAGTAAGAATATAATCTGCTAATAATTTTGGACTGGATTCTCGATGGGCAAAGAGGAAATTGCTCTTATCCAATTCTACAGCTGTGTTAGTTCACACTGCCTTAAAGTCAACATTGCCTTTTTTTAAAAAGCAGTTACAATGACTTACATGTATAAGTGCTCCAAGAGTTGAAATACAAATAAACTTTTAATTAGCAGAGGTTTTCTCAAAATGAACCACAGATGGACCTTTTCTTGAAAAGATTGTTTCTAAAACCTGTATGACTCAATTATTTCAAACTCGCTGAGAAGTTGTGAAGTTACGGTGAGATGAAAACTGGATATGCATAATAGTACTGCAGAGCTGAAAAAAAGAAGGCTGCTGTCTCACCCTGATAACTCTGATAATAACACATTTTGCTCCAAGTAAAAAGCTCCTTTGGATTCCCAGTATGCAATGACAGCAGGGGTGAGAGAGCAACTCTGCAACTTCAGGGTTGGTCCTCAGTGCTGCTGCAGCACTGAGGCTGCTCCTCAGTGTTGTCCCTCAGTTAATAAATTCCATCTGAAGGAAAGAGGCACAACTAAAGCATAACAGAGCTATAACCAAATTATTGCAACACTACTCTAGGCCAGAAAAAGCTCAGCAAAAGGCTAAGAAGGGGTGGAAACCGGTAGTGAGAAGTGTCCATTTTTTGGCCAGGATCACCCCTATTTTTTAACTCATGCTATGGCCCAGGCAAGTTCTCCTTGCCACTAGTGGACAGATGCAGAGCCTTCATGCAATTTGTTTATGCTGAACTGTCTTTAAAGAAAATACATTTCTCAGCGGTTCCTCAGCCTAGAAAAGGCGGTGAAAACCAGGAGTAACTGTAGACATTTGAAGATAACTTCCTTTTCTTGCACTGGTGCGTGGCCTTCCAGGTGATGTGAAATTCGTGATTACGGCTGAGGCCAAACTGAATACCAGAGGTACTGAAAACAGCACATCTTCAGAAGAGGAAACAATTTACAGGGACACCTTGATTCAAACCCTACTTGTTGAGGTATGGTAGGAGATCTGCATGTGCTTTCTGCCTCATGGAAACTGTTATCTATAGCTGTGGACTAGAAGCAGTCAGCTAGTGTAAGGAGGCAAGGCATCTGATGCAGATGGAGCTGTGTACAGTAGGGTTCTTCTTATGAAAATGAGACTGAAAAATCACAGTGGTAAGTGTCATCCACTGTCCTCCTTCCACTGTCTCCTTCTTGGGAACATGAGCACACATACCCTGACAACCCATGGGTGTCAGCAGAGATATTGCCATAAGGGAGGAGATTCCATACCTGCTTTTAAGTACCTTTAGCCTGTGACTTGCAAATTAGGGAGGGAGTTGGAGGGAAGACATAAAAGGAAAAGGATCTATCTTGAGCATCATAAAGCAACAGCTACGTAGGATTAGTTGGACAGAGTCTCTCTCAGAGGCTGGAAATGCCTATTTTATAACTGCTTTTCAAGAAGGAAGGTGCTCTGGACAGGATGTTGGATAAGAGAGAGTCATGGACCAAGAGATAGTGTAGTGGAGAGAGGGTAGGACTGGGTACAAGAGGTGCACTGTTTAGATAGTCACATTTGCATATTGATTCACATCCTTGAATTGTTGTGGTTTCATGGTAATTTTCTACACTTTCCTTCCTCTTCCTGACCACTTCCCTGCAATCAAACAGCCTGAAGGTGTTAAAAAGGAGTTGACTCAGAGCTCCCTCGTCTGTGCAAAAGGTAAGGCAAGTTCATTCATTCGTTCAGTTATTTATTCACTCATTCATTCCAGGGAGTCAGTGGAACTACTTCACTGTCTTGTAGATCTTGTCTCACAAAACCAGAGACCCTTCCAGGAGAGGAAAGAGGTTCTCAGGGTCATGGTGCTAGTCTAAAATTTAGGGTTTTCAGAGATACCTTTGACTCTTCGGGCAAGTCTCTGTGGCATTTTCTTTACCAAGACTGCAGATTCTAAAAGTCATTGTAGTTATGCTTAGAAAGTGAAGACTTCTGTAAAAAAACCATGGGTTTAACAATTCTTGTTGTTACCTTTTCTCATCAGGCGTAAAGATTTCTGAACCAGTGCCTCTCAGCTTGCCAAGAAACCTAGTGCAGGGATCAGCCAGAGCTTATTTTTCCGTCGTTGGTAAGTTTAGTACTAAGAATAAAAGTGAATGGCACTTCTCTTGTGCTGTACCAAGTTCTATCATGTATACACATGCAAACTTAATGTAAAGTTGAGGAAGTAATTAATCTTGATTTCAGAGTATAAGTTTTCTTCTTTGCAAAATGGAAGTGAGAGGCAAAAGTTGCTCAAAGTTCTCTCATATCAAGAGAAAACAAAATAGTCCAATTATTTCAACTTATATTGCATTTCAGACTATACTGCTTTAGCATATCCTGTTCTGTAGAGTAAAACAGCTAATTCAGCTGAAAAGCAACATAAGGCAGACTTCTTCGAAAAAAATTATCTTGATTTCTTGGAAAGAAGGCTTCAGAACTTTGCTGACTACATAATTTCAAATTTATCATTTTGCATAATGAAAAACATTTGTAAGTCAATAAGCTCCCATAAAATAAAAGTTTCAGGTCCCAATCAAATCTACTTATCTGAAAGTCTTTATTAAGACTTGAGAGTTCTCTTCAGTGAATTTTTTCTGAGGTTCTGAATTCAGATTGTTTTCTAAATACAATTTACAATTGTTTTTCATACCTGTGTCTGTGTGAGACATGCTGATACTGTGCAATATAGCCTCTGTAGCCCATCAGCATCTTACCCACACAGCATTCTCACATGTACATGAAAACACAGGAGGCAGGTTGTGAAGGGCAGGGAAATCTAACCCTTTTAAGGATTCATAGCTGTTTCTCAGAAGCCATGCCAGCCAGTATTCATGCTCATTCTTTTTCTCTCAAATTCTCAGTTTCTTCCAGGTGTCCAGCATTCAGACAAGACATAAAAAATGGGGCATTATAATGCTTTTCTTCTGTGTTGTGTCTTTGGTTACTGTGATTACTCTATATTAGTCGTTGATCTTGGATTCATAGTAATATAAAGCAATGTATGTAATAAAAGCAAGTTTGAGCTGACGTATCTTATATCTTTCATTCTTCAGGAGACATTTTGGGTACAGCCTTGAGGAACTTAGATAACCTTCTCCATATGCCTTATGGCTGTGGAGAACAGAACATGGCCTTGTTCACACCCAACATCTATGCCCTGGATTATCTGAATAAGACTGAGCAGCTGACTGAAGAGATTAGAGTCAGGGGTACTGGATATTTATCCACAGGTGAGAGGTTCTCAAATTCTTCCATCTTATTCCCCAGGAAAGTGGTCACAGCATCAAGCCTGACAGAGTTTAAGAAGCGTTTGGACAACAGTCTCAGGCACGTGGTGTGATTCTTGGGGAAGTCCTGTGCAGGGCCAGGAGTTGGACTCGATGACCCTTGTGGGTCCCTCTCAACTCAGAATATTCTGAGTGATTTAATACTGTGATTGTGTGTACTGAGCTCTTAAGCTCTACGTGGTGAGCACCAATCTCTGAATTCTAGCACCGCGTTTATTGCGTAAGATCAGGCAATGAAAGCACCCCAAAACAATATGTCATTCTTCCAGGAGTAAAAGCAGCTAGAATTCATAGTGATTGGCTATATTCACCAGACATACATTACTTGATATTAAATCCCAAAGTCTTACTGCTTCAGTTGAACAAACAGCAGAGCTATTCCTTTTCTGTGATTAGAAAATGTGTCTTCTTTATTATGTTTTCAGGTTATCAAAAACAGCTGTCATACAAACACCGGGATGGATCCTACAGCTCCTTTGGGAGACGAGATAAGGAAGGGAGTGTATGGTAAGTGATGATAACTTCTCTTTCCCTAATACAGGATCTTTAGGCTTTGAAAAATGATCAAAGTATTCAGTGATTCTTATTTTTAATAGTCTAAATGGATATAGCTCAGTTAATTTGAATCCCCTAGTAAAGGAGAGATTAATAAACTGGAAAGAGGGCAACAAAAGGATCGTATGCTGACTGGGAGCTGGAGTACATAATGTTCAAGGGGAAACTGAAGAATCTGAGTTTGTTCAGCCTGTAGAAAAGAAAGTTAATGGGAAATCTAGGTGAAGCTTTCTGCTACCTAGATGGGGACTATGGAAAACACAGGGTCAGATCATTTTCAGGGTTGCACAGAGTAAGGACAAGAGTATGTCCTTACTCAAATGGCAACAAAACCAACTCTAACTGGGTAGAAGGAAAAAAAATCTTGCCCAGGAGAAGGCTGCAGCACTGAGACAAATGCCCAGAGAAGATGTGGATGTCTCTATTCCTAGTGACTTTCATATGATTGGAGAAAAGACTGAGCAACCTGACAGAACTTTGAACTTCTGACCTAGTTTGTTTCATAATTCTATTAACTAAGCTTAGGAATTACTGACATCAATCATTGAGCTGTGTCTATACTTTACCCCTGCTCTGAAAAATGATTTTAGGACATGTTTTTTTAGGAGAAATATCAAGTCTGTATTTAATATCAGCATTTTATCTAAGTTATTTATTTAAAACTTAGAAAACACTGCTTTAACCTCAAACATTATGAAGTTCATTTTATGTCATTTTCTGTGCACATCCTATGCACTGGTAAATCTTCTTGGTCTTGTTCACACCATACCTGCTTTCTGTTTCTGGACCACCTGCAGGCTCACTGCCTTTGTGTATAAGTCATTTGCACAAGCCAAACGCTACATCTACATTGATGACAATGTCCAGTCTCAAACTTTGATCTGGCTGGCAAGCAAGCAGAAGTCGGATGGCTGCTTTGAAAATGCTGGGTCGCATTTCAACAATGCTTTGAAGGTAACTGAGTATAGTCCCAAATTTCCAGTCCCGCTGTTAGGATTGATTTGGACAATTTCTGACAGACACAAGTTTGCCACCACACCCTTACTCTTCCTAGTAATGTTCTCTTGTGTCTCTCATATACAAGCAGAGCATGATTCTTATGTCTGCGATTGATGATGAAATAAAAACAATTCGAACTTTCTGAGTTATAAGTCTCAGGCTTTATTTTCCATTACTGTGTTATGTGCTTAGCCGTAGGTTATAATGTGCTTTATCATATATATGCAAGAGTCAAGAAAATGCATTAAATAATTTTAACTTTATATTAAGTGAACTTGATCTTTCTTGTTCCTGTGCACACAGGGAGACAGAAATTACCTCAGATCTCAATTCTAACTGATATATGAGCTATGAATTAATTATGTTGTTTCTTTCTAGGATATTTGTACTAACCAATTCTTTGCTTGTTTTTCATCAGGGTGGAGAAGAGGCTGAATATTCACTCACAGCCTACGTGGTGGCAGCATTGCTGGAGGCTGGACACTCTGCTGCAGTAGGTATTTGGTGCTCTGTTAGTACAGTCAGCCATTTGTCAAAGAGTGCACAAGTCATAGTCCTCACATCTGTATTATTTAACAATGTGGAACTTGAATAATGATTGTAGGACAGTAGCAGTCTGTAGACAGTAGTTTCCAGAACCCTGAAGTAGCCATAAGTGTTTGATGAGCGTAACAAATCAGTTATGTATCTAGTAACTATGGATTAACTTAAAAAACCTCTACAGAATCCAGTTTTAAGTAATAGTAGTCTAAGTAGGTGCAAAATCCAGACTGAATTTGCCCACCCCATTCAGAGTCCCCTTTGGAATTTTCTCTGAATTTGCCCAGTCCAAAGTTCAGGCTATTCAAACCTTCAGTCCTGCAAAATCACTCTGTACATTTGGATCCAAGCTGTGTTTCCATTTCTCTGTGGAATTGTTATTAATGGGAGGAAATGACGAGTTGCTGGTGGGAATACTAGACATAGGGCAATGACATCCAAGTTCTGTTCTACATAGTATATTCCTGCATTTCCTTGTCACCCTGTTCTTATGCTGACTTTGTTCTTTTATAATGGGGAAGAGGAGAATTGCTCCCAAGCTGACAAATATGTTCTAGATGTGCTGATTTTTTGCACGTTTCTCAGTTACTGTGGTATGGGACATCATTTAAGTATCTGAGACCAGGATGAAAACATTGTGCAGAATCAAATAGCTCTTCAGCAACATTAATTTAGTTTCCAGTATCTTTACAAGAACCTGGTACCATATGTTTAAGTGAAGCTGCGTAGATAAGACATGGTAAGTAGTGTGCTGGTACTGTCTGAGATGAAGTAGATCTCGCAGAGATAGTCTGTAAGGCTGAAAGGTTTGATACACACTGTAGGCCCCTAAACATGCCATGGATAATGTATATTTCTAGCATGAAGGGTCAGTGATTGCAGCTTAAACAGTGATGGAAGTATTTAAAGAGAAGCAGAGACACAAACCCAAGTACCTGACAAGCCTACTGTGTTTTGCATTATCAGCATCCTGTCATTCAGAGCGGCATGAACTGTTTGGAGACTGCATTTGCCAATGGGGTCCACAACCTGTATAACCACGCCCTCTTTGCCTATGCTTATGGCTTAGCTGGCAAAGAGAAAAGACACCAGTTCTTCCTGGAGAAGCTGGACAAGACAGCTGTCAGAGATGGTAAGGGCAGTATGGACATGGTACAAGCAATACAGCTGATGGAATGGCATGTTGTGTGATGTAAGCTATTCTGATGCACAGTTTTCACATGCATGCTGCTCCCTTCCCATTTCATGCCTGCTATGCTACTGAATTTATCTCTAGGAGTTTTTCTGTCTGTCTGGTTGGGCTTCACAAAAGTTTGAGCTGTGGCCTGATCTTCCAAGAATTATGAGTCAATTTACATGGAGAGAGAGTCCTCCACAAGTCTCAGTCCAAGGTACTGGAACATTGTACCTAATTTCATGATTAAGTTCCTCTTCTACATGCTGAACAAGCCCAGTTCCCTTCACTATGTTATATGCTTCTGTCTGTGACTGCCTTAGCATCCTTCTGCTGCCCTGCCTTCACTTCAGTCTCTCTCTGACTTATACAGCCTCCTTTTATTAATTCTCTTTCCATCACTTTCTGTTTTCTTTTCCATAAATAAATAAAACTTACCCAGTTCAGGACACCCACAGCTTAAAAAATTTCCTGAATAGAGGGAGAGACAGAATTGTATATCTAATTCCTGCAATGATACTGCAATGAATAAAACAGCAAGTAATTTTTCCATACTTTTTACACCCCACTTTTCTGTTTTCAGGTGGTTCAGTTCATTGGCAGAGAGAAAATAAGCCACCAGCAGAACACTTCCCTGACTTCTATTCCCGTGCCCCTTCTGCTGAGATTGAAATTACCAGCTATGTGCTCCTGGCTTTGCTCAACAGAAAAAAATTTTCTCCAGATGACTTGTCCCATATTTCCCGCATTGTGTTTTGGCTTGTCAAACAACAGAACCCATATGGTGGTTTTTCCTCCAGCCAGGTAACAACTGGGTGTGGTAAAAAGAAAACTTCTGGGAGCAGTCCAGTCTGCAAGCTGAATCTCAATACTGAGACAATGCTTCCTGACTGCATATTGATTTGAATAATATTTGATAATTGGTGCTCACACAGGTTATCTTGTCAGGACACATCATGCTCTTTGTAGGTAGCTTCATATATAATTTAGTTTTAGGTAATGACAATTTACCTGAGTTCCAAGTTAGAAGTAGACAGCAGTCACTGTTGCCACAGCATTATACCAGGTCTTTTGGGTTAATTGAAATCTGTTGCCCCAGAATCACAGAATGGGTCAGATTGGAAGGGACTACAGTGGGTCATCTGGTCCAACCTCACTGCTCAAGCAGGGTTATCCTAGAGCACACTGCACATGATTGCATGCAGATAGTTCTTTAATATCTCCAGTAAGGGAGACTTCACAACCTCTCTAGGCAACCTGTTCCAGTCCACGGTCACCCGCACAGTAAAGAAGTTCTTCCTTGTGTTCAGGTGGAACTTCCTGTGCATCACTTTCTGTCCATTGCCTCGTATGCTATTGCTTGGCAGCACTGAGAAGAGCCTCGTTGCATCTTCCTGACACCCTCCCTTCAGATACTTATAGACATTGATGAGGTCTCCTCTCCTTCACCTCTTTTTGAGGCTGAACAGGCCCAGCTCCTTCAGCCTTTCTTTATAAGAGATGCTTCATTCCTTTAATAATCTTTGTCACCCTCCTTTGGACCTGCTGCAGGAGCTCCATGTCTCTCTTTACTGAGAAGCCCAGAACTGGACACAGCAGTCCCAATGTGCCTCACTAGAGCTGAGAAGAGGGGCAGGATCAACTCCCTTGACCTGCTGTCAAAGCCCTTCCTAATGCACCCCAGGTGGCCTTCTTGGTCACCAGGGCACACTGCTGACTTAGGGTCAGCTTTTTGTCCACCAGGACAAGTTCTACAAGGAACTCGTATCTTGTCTCCTTAGCTCCTTGCAAAGCCCCTCTCCATTTATAAGCACTGATAAAGCATCAAGGAAATAGGAGCTGCGCTAATCTCACGTACCATCTTACACTTGGGTATCTAATTAGGGATCGTTCTCTTTTCAGGACACTGTTGTTGCTCTCCAAGCTTTAGCCCAGTACGGATACCTCACTTTCTCAAAAACAAATCTTAACACGGTCAAAGTCCACTCTATGGAGTCCCCCAGTAGGATTTTCCAGGTGAATGACAAGAACCGCTTCTTACTGCAGCAGGCTTCCTTGCCTACTATTCCGGGGAATTACAGTGTGGAAGTGAATGGCACTGGCTGTGTTTA
The DNA here is from genome assembly GCF_036250125.1 of Pseudopipra pipra. NCBI lineage: Eukaryota > Metazoa > Chordata > Aves > Passeriformes > Pipridae > Pseudopipra > Pseudopipra pipra. Next base: position 30,393,076 of record NC_087550.1, on the reverse strand, counting down.
TCTGCAGGTAAGCAAGCTGGAAACTCAGCACGACCTCTCTAAGATATAAGCGTGGGGTTCTTCATACTTTTTTCCTCTGCATATGTCATGCCAAAGACACAAAACCCTTTAAGTCCATTACCATCTCACACTTTCCATCTCTTTTAGACCACTCTGAGATACAACATCCATTTGCCAAAAAAAGTTGCAGGATTTTCTCTCTCCATAAGGACAGCAAATGTATCTTGCACAAGCAACTATCCACCAAAGTTTGACCTTGTCCTCTTCGCCAGGTAACTTTCTTTCATTGATCTACCCTCTTGCATTCACAGTTTTGTAAAGCATGCAAGAAAGGATTTAAATACAAGTAATTTGCTGCTGTGCAGCTATAGGAAGAAAAACAGGATTGTTGGAAGCTGAAAATGTTATTCACTGATCTCCTTTCCATTTGCAGACCAGACTAACAGACCTTTTCTCATTTTAGTTACACAGGAAAGCGTAAAGTCTCCAATATGGCTATTGTTGATGTGAAGATGCTCTCAGGTTTTGTTCCTGTAGAATCATCCCTGAAAAAGGTAAAAAATGGAATCAGTGTAAATTATAAACCCTGAAAACATAAGAAGTTGATAAAAATAGTCTCTGATTAGCAAATTGGAGCCCCGTGGGAATATTGTAAAGTCCCTGGGAAAGGCCTTCTGTTACATACTCTGTGTCTCAGACTTGTAGCTGTTCATCTGTTGGAGACAAATCTGCTAGGAGTTGCCAAATCCAGTAGCCCAAGAGAGGTGAGACTGCTGCAGCTTCATATCTGCACTCATATCCAACCAACAGCAATGTTCAGTGTGTATTTGCAATAGGCAGGCATGGACACTATACATGATATCTACATATCTACATATCTACATATCTACATATATGCATATATGCATATATGCATATATACATATATACATATATACATATATACATATATACATATATACATATATACATATATACATATATACATATATACATATATACATATATACATATATACATATATACATATATACATATATACATATATACATATATACATATATACATATATACATATATACATATATACATATATACATGATGGTCACACTGATCAGTAAAGACAGCACTTCCACAAAACAGATAACACAAATGGCCTTATCCTGTTCCGTTTTCTGGCTGATCAGACTAAAAGCTCATTGTGGAAAAGATAAATAAATAAATATACACATGGACACACAAGCAAATACAAATACACAATGTGGCTCCTTCAGATAACTGACCTAGGACACTCAGTCTGCTCAGTAGCTGCCCCGGGATCCTTGTTCTGTACAGTTGCTGGCACCTGGGCATATGCCTCCTCAAGACCTCAGCCCCAATTCAGCACCTGGAACTGAGGGCTCCATCACCACATATGTCCATGGTGAATGCCTCTATAAGCAGTCTTAGACATGCAGCAGATGGGATGGGGTCCCCTGGTCTCCTAGTGGCCTCACACAGACACATATAAACGACTCTTCAGTAGGTGGTTCAGCCCAATAACCTGATCAGTGTCTCCCTCCAAGACCGTATGGTGTCTCCAGAAATAGGTTTGGACATCTTGGTCCCTCTGGTGGCTAACTCAGATCCTCTGGTGTCTTCAGTATTCGAGACAGATTTACACCTGCTTCAGTAGCTGGCTGCCAAGTCCCTTTACTAACTCACTAGCTAGTCCAGTTTGGTATTCACTGGCTACCACACACTGACATACACACCCACATACAACAAGCCTGAACTCTGGGGTCTCTGGCACCCCAAACACACAGTTTCTGTTATCTGTGGTCCCTTCTTCAGTGATGGGCACTGCCTACACACACATCCACACAGAACAGAGAGCCCTTCACCCAGGAAAATAGTCAGGAACAGAGACAAATAAGAAGGCAGGAGAGACTGCGGTGACCAGGTGCAACTGGCCCCTTTTATATAATTTTCCACTCTTTTTCATTCCAATTGGACTTTATCCTTCTCTTTGTTCCTTCTGGTTCTTCCCCTAAACATCCTGTGATAATTTTTATTGAGTCAGCTTGGGCCGCAGAAATTAATTGTAAATTTTTGTTGAAATGAAAGCATTCTTCAGTTACCGATAAAAGTCATAAGCATCAAAGCTGCCTAGTAAAACTGTTTACCAGTGTGACTGGCTTGCACACATCTGTTATGAACACATTCGACTTGCATTTCTTTTTTTGGCGACTAGATGGCAGGGTGGCATAAAAGGAGAGTAGCAGCCACTTTAAATGCATTTTGTTGTGGAATCTGTAAATCTCCTCAGCAAATCTCTGCATTAATGTTGCTATCTTTTGCCTTGTTTAAAGCTTCAGGATGAGAATTCTGTTGTGGATCGTGTAGACATCAAGAACAACCACATATTCTTCTATCTTCAGAAGGTAAGTTTGGGAGGTTTTCTTTCAGTTTTATTTAATTGGAAGTTTAAAACAGACTCACAGCCAGAAGAAAAATCTCATCACTAGCAGATTAACACTACACTTGCCTTAAAGATGTAAAGGTACTTCACTCAGTCCAACATCAAATATATATATATAGGGGTGTGTATGTGTGTGTGTGTGTGTGTGTGTGTGTGTATGTGTATATTTATATATATATATACACACACATATATATACATATATATATATACTCAGTATTGTAGTCTACAGTGAAGAGATATGCATTTATTACTTTTTTGTGAAGCATGTTGTATGATTAAATAGCATTTCACAAATGTAGCTAAGTTGCATACCATATTGCAAAAGTTCCTAGTCTACATAATATTCCTCAGCCTCCATGTGATGCTTCTTACCAGTTCATCTGGGAGTGCTTCATGGGTCAGTATCATCTCCCTCCCTTTTAGGGAGGTTTCTGTATGAAAAGAATCATAGAATTATAGAAATTATCCACCAAATAGTCTTCCTTCAAATCCATGTGTCTCCAATTTGAAGACAAGGATGTCATGTGGGACCATTTCAAGGCCTTACAGAAATCTAGGTAGATGACATCGGTTGGTCTTCCCTTGTCAACTGTTCAAATATGATGAAGAGTGCCTTGGCAACAACATCAGCCAGTTCTCAGGACCCTGAGAACCCTGTCATCCAGTCCCATAAACTTGTGCCTATTCATCTTCATCAAATGGTCTCAAACCTGCTCTTCACTTACTGTTGGAGGAACTTTGCTCTCTCAACCCCTCCTGCAGCTTCAGGGACTTGAGAGACATGGGAAGCCTGACTGCCAGTGAAGACTGAGGTGAAGTACTCATTGAGTACCTCAGCCTTCTCCATACCAGTCGCCACCAGTTCTCCCTTCTCTTTTATAGAGGTGGTACACCCTCCTCGGCCTTTCTTTTCTTTCCCATGTACTTATAGAAACCCTTCTTGTTATTCTTTGCATCCCTTGCCAAGTAACGATCCATCTGTGCTTTGGCTTTCCTGATCTCATACTTAAGCATCCAAACCATACCTCTGTACGCTCCCTCAGTCACTTGTCCTTGCTTCCACTGGCTGTGCATTTCCTTCTTACTCCTCAGTGTGAAGAGCACGTCCTTGCTCAGCCATGCTGGAGTCCAGCTCTGCCTCGTCTGATTTCCTACACATGGGCTCTAGGAAAAGCAGCCTTAAAGAGTTGCCAGCTCTGGTCTAAAACTCTGTCCCTAAGAGCAGTTTCCAGGGGATCTCATTCACCAACTTCTTAAAGAGCTGGAAATTTTCTTTTTCAAAGCTCAGAGTCTGAACTTTGCTCCTCACCTTGAGATAATAAACTCACCCTGAGAACTGTCACAGCCCAGGCTTCCTCTGCTCTTAACTACCTTAATGAGGTCATCTGCACAGGGAAGCACCAGGTCCAGTAATGCTTCTCCTCTTGTTGGTTTGTCCAGTACTTGGATCAGAATTGTTCCTCAGTGTATTCCAGTAGTCTCCTGGATTGCCTACAGCCAGCTGTGTTGCTTTCCCAGCAGATGTCTCTGAAGCTGAAATCCCCCACTAGGATGACAGCTTGTGAGCATGATGCTTCCTGGAGCTGATGCTGATGCTTCCTGGCCTTGTCAACAGGGTGGCCTGTGGTAGGCCCCAACAGCCAAGTGTCCTTTGTTGGTCTGGTCCTTGATTTTTATCCACAAGCTCTCAGGCTGTTTGTGGCTGTTTCTCAGAGGCAGCTCTTCACAATCCATCCATTCCTCAATATAGAGGGCAACACGCCTGCCTGTCCTTCACAGCCTATCTCTTCTGAAAAGGTGGTAGCCCTCCTTGTAAAGTGCTTCTAGAGAAAATAATAGTCTTGCTGCATCAATGACATTAATAAAAGGAATGAGAAAGGAGAAAAATATACTTCAAACCAGAAGGGATCTTAAAATACAAGAAGGAAAAGAGAGGTGAAGCAAAAGAAATAGTAATCATATAGACGTCTCAAATGGCAATTTTTATAAGTTGGTCTCCAAGGATCTACTAAGGAAGACTGTAGTTAGTATTCTGTATTCACAGAAAAGCTGAGATGTTGAGATATGAAAAATTTACCCAGAAGGGCACCAGTGATGGAGACAGTTATCCGGAACCCCTGTCCATTGCTCCATTCCTTTAAAAAGGTCAGCAAGATAAAATCACAGAAAAATGGAGAAGAGAACAGTGACACCATCCCAGGCATGCAAGAGAAAGCTTGAAAAGCAGAGAAAGAGGAACAAGGAGGAAAGTTTGGGACATTTGGCTACAAGAGTGTGGAATAAGGAACAGAACCACGAGGAAAATGAAGATATTGAGTTCAAAGTTATTAAAGAGAGAAAAGTATGGAGAAAAGTATTAGGGGTATTGAAGGTGATTTTAGTTGGGAAAGGCAAGGAAAGAAACAAACAGCAACTTTCAATTACAGGATGAATGCTGATGTGCTGAAAAAGAGGGAATAGTTGAGCTAATTTGCAATGGAAATATGAAGAGAAAGAAAGAAAAGAGCACACAATTTTAGCAGCAACAAAATACATTTAGTAGCAGCTTTTAAACAATTACTTGATTTGACATCAAGTTTACAAACTGGAGAGAACTGCACAATGATACATTTTGTCACACAGTCTGATAGAGAAATGCATCTGTTCAACCTTGGCCTCAGGGATAGTTATGAAAGGATAAGTTTTGATGCATTTTCTTGTCTTGCCATTTCCAGGTTTCCCAGAAAGAAATCAGCTTCTCCTTCAGTGTGGAGCAAAGCCTGCCTGTATCAGATATCAAACCAGTGCCTGTACATATGTATGATTACTACGAAACAGGTAGGTGACCTGAGTAGGCCTCAGTAAAAGGTCTTTGAAACCAAAGGAGAGACAAATGGAGACCCACTTAGCAATTCTGCTGCTTTTTGATTGCTAAACCACAAAGGGTTTGCAGAGCATAGACAGTTTCCCCCTCCTTTCTTGCTTCCTTTCAACATAAAGCAGATTAGAAAGTGATACATCAGGAGTTGCTTTCTTACAAACCAAAAAGAAGTGTGGTTCCACAGTTTGAACCCGATGCTTAAAATCAATAATTGAAAAACAGCAATGTTGCTAACTTCTCTGATCTGGATTATCTAACTTTTTTTTTGCTTAACATTGCCATAGTAGGCTGCAATCAAAAAGATTTTCCTTAGAAGAATTTAAATACTTAAGGAGGAACGACAGTCCCCCTGAACTAAAAAGGAGTTTAAGTAATTAAAAATAGAAAATTCAGTGCCTGACCACCTCTTTTGAAGTGATCTCAAGGAAGTATGGTTGCATTAGACATTACTCAGTTGTGGAATTTATGTTATTAAAGCTGTAGCTCAGGTTTCCCCAAGCTTTTCTCAAGCTTTGAACAACCTTTGAGTACTGCATCCTAGTGGATTAGCAGGAGCAGCAATCAGAGAATTGACCCTGGAGTGCATTTTCTGCCAGCTGATCCACATCTGGCATGGTCACAGCAATGATTTGTACAGTCAGAGGAGAGCATTGGTCTCTAACTACGCACTTCTGCAACTGGGTGCCTTGGCAACTGGAAGACTACCACAAAATTTATCATGTTTTCTGGTTCATAATGTGTTAATCACAGGTGTACATAGAGTGCAGTTAGAATGATTTCTCACTCTCATGTAAATGTCTTCATCCTTTCTTCTTTCCAGATGAATATGCCCTTTCAGAATACAACACACCGTGCTCCCTGCCTTCCAACTGAAATCAGATATGTGCCAGAAGACGTAACAATTCAAAAAGTATCAGGCAAGCATTTATAGAGGAAGAAGTGGATAAGAGATTTCGTTGTTTCTGGGAGTGCAATGAAAAGCAGTAGAATAATAAGGAATAAACAAATCCCATATTGCAGTAGATCAGAATGGCCCATTCTGGCCCACACTTCAAAAAGAACTTGGGGTCAGTGTGGATTAAAAACTGCAGATAAAGTGTTCTTCCTAACAAGGGAGATACTGTGCAGTTGTTAACCCTGACCATCCATCTTCTTTGTAACTCATGATATATTCCAGTGGGAGCTTTATGTAAAGGTAAACACCTGAAATGTGTGTTCTTAGCCATAGAATCCTCTTAAGAAATCCCAATCTCAGAGAATAATCAGCTGTTGCTGCTTCTGTAGATTTTGTTTTGGTCTTTACATTATCCAGAAGGAAAATCCTGAAGAAATTACTTTGATCTTCACCTTTTTCAGCAACTGAACTGAAAAATTTACAGATGTCAGAATTCTAGTCAAAGGACAACTTTTATGTAGTTTTTGTCTCTATTTAGAAAGAAATGTTTTCTTTAGATTCCCATCTCATATTTTACTGCGCTTTGTAATAAAATATTCTAACTGGCAATGCTGTTTGTTCCAGTCTCCACTCCTTGTTCTATCTAGAAATGAGTGATGTAAGGTATTTCATAAGCTAAAACATTCATACCTTGGACAGGTCAATCAGTGACATCTTGACATCAGTGACATCTTGTGGCACAGGCAGAATGGGGGACCCTGGCCAATGTGATGAAAGCTTTCCACCCAAAACCTAATGGTGAGAGAAATGAGAGAGCTGTAACACAAAAACTCTTTAAAAAGGGGTTAGAGAGGAATGGCAGATCCAATGGAGTCCTTGCAGTGAGAAAATGGAAAAGGTGTGGAGGGGTTGGAAAACAGAGCCACAAGGATCTTGCGATGGAGAGACAAAGTACAAGAAATTTCCTACTGTGCTTTCTTCATTTAATGAACAGGTACAGCAGACAGCCAGACACTGTGGCTACTGTCCCTCACAGCCTGCAGTAACCTGACATGACCTTCATGCTGACCAGATTACACTAGTGGAAGGAGACAGAAGCCGACTACATATCCATAATAATCTGAACAGACATTTACCAACTGAATCATATCACCAAGCTGTTGCTTCTTTAATTGGGATGTTAAGACACAGTCACAGTTATAGTCTTGGAAGAGATTTATTTATCATGAAACTGGTCTGCTCAAAGCGAATTTTGTTTCCTACAAACACTTTACTCAACAGCAATGTGCCTGATGTGAGACAGACCACACAACAGCAAAGGACACGGTAGGAGAGGAGCAGTCCATTGTACACCCTGAGAGCACTGTTTAGTAAGGTGTCAGCCTTGCACAGAGATGGCTCAGATGAAACAAATCCTGTCTCACTGAGCAGTGCAGGAACCTTCGTGATAAGGGGCAGTCATGGCAGAAATCTACAGGCTCAATGTAAACCCAGAAAGATGCAAAACAAGTTTGGAAGCTGTAGAAGCACCTAAATGTTGGTTTGGAAGGGACCTGTGGAGGACATGAACTGAAACCTCCTGAATCACCCAGTAGGAACTTAGAATTTCTTCTTAAGATAACCAGAGGGAGTTGGGGTTGCTCAACACGGAGAATAATCCAGGGACAGTTTAGTGCTGCCTTCTGTTACTTAAAGGGGGCTTATAAAAAAGAGGGAGTGACTTTTTGCATGGGAAGATAATGATAGGACAAAAGGGAATGGTTTTAAACTAAGGGAAGGTATGTTTATATTACAAGTTATGAGCGAATTTTTTGTCCCTGACAATTCTGGTGGAATTTCTATCTTGTGAAAAAACGATATTTTGAGAAAATGATGTTGTGAGAGGAGTAGTTTTCAATTCTCTCAATTCAGCTCAAAACCTAGACTTCCTATCCCTAGCATTTCTCTTCCCATCAGCAGCAACCTCTGAACACAATCCTTGACCCAAAAGCAACGTTTTCATGTTTGCATGAGACCTGTGGTGACTTTTGCTACAGACAGACACATGCTGAGAAATAAGTTATGACTCTAAAGAAGTTAAAGGGCCACATTGTTTTTCACTGACCCCAATCTCCCCTTTGCTCTTCCATTCCTGTCAGCAAAAAAGATTGTGTGAGCTTCAAGAGGGGTCAATCAGGCTACTTCACCTTCTTCAGCTGTGTAAACTCAGCCTACTGTTAAACAAAAGCCTTTGTTTAATGCCATTCCAATGAATGGCCAACTGCGAGTCTGGTCAGATGGAAACTGATACGAAATGCAGATTCTTTCAAGATCACAGCATTTAAATTTTGCTACAAATTTTCAAAACACTAGGCTGAGAGGGAGTGGCTGGAACAATGCCAGAAGTACCTAGCCAAATCTGCATTTTATAGCCTTCTTTTGCCTCTATAACTCTTAACTCCCGCACAACTAGTGACCTTTTTTTTCTTATGAAGGTTGCATCATGTGAACCTCAATGCAAGTCAGATAAAAAGATATAACAACTGACAGGAATTTCAGATACTGAGTTTTTAGAATCATGTGCATCAATCATAAAATTGTAAGGGCTGCCTCCCATCTCCAAAAATGCCAAATACAATATATTTACGCTCAGTTCTTTAGTTAACACAGATACTAGTCTGCTGTGTACGTATATTTTCCTATTAAAACAAGTCCTTGAAATCACCTGAAAAGAATGATAGTCTGATCCTTTTAGCAGAAACATCTGATTGCCAGGTAAGAGAAGAAATGCCTCCAACTCAGTGGGCAGCAATATGAAACTTTCAGCACCTTGTGGAACCTCTTGATCAGTGCTGCCAGTGGAGGGCTCACAAAATAGCTTAGAGAACTATAAGTCTTTTGGTATGTATCATAAGGAAAAAAGACTTACTGAAAGCCAGAGCAAAAGGGACCCAGAGAATCAAGAAAACAACAAAATGCCCAAGAAGCCAGTGAAGTGTTATGCTGAGGCTTAGGCCTTGCATGTTGGAGGCTTTAAAGAGAGCACATATGTGGGATCCTACAGTGCCTAGATGCTACTGCACTTTATTTTTCTTAGATAAAGCAAGAAGATTCACCATGACTTTACCTTTTAATCTGCACTGTGTATTTAACAAAGTGAAGCAGAGCATTCTGAACTCAGAGCCATTCCTGGGGAATTGCCACAGATGTAGCAGGAGTGTAAATCACATAGACTCTGTCTGTTCAGCACAGCTCCAAGGAGTTGCCTGTCATGGGCTTCAGTGTTGCTTTTCCACACATTTCCAAAATCTGAATCCTACCAAAGCCAGTGTGAATCTTCCTTTCCATTTCCCTGGGTTTTATCAGGATTCAAAGTCTGCTGAGCCCCTATGCAGAACAGGTAGGACTTATGGTTTTGCTGTCATAGCTAAATGTGCCATCAAGTTTTGTCCCCAGGTGACCTGCTCCATCTTAAAAAGGTCACCTGCATCAAGTGTTCCTACTCTGCTATAGTTAGAAAGGTACTCAAGAACCCTAAAACTACTGTGAATCAACCTTTTCTTTAATTTTCCGTGTGCAAAAAGGTCATTCAGTTGCTCCAGTTCTTTTAGCAGCTCCTATGGGACCCATCTGCTGCAGTCCATGGGAATGTGACAGAATAGACTTGGAAGGCTTTGCTCAGGTGTGAACAGCCAGGACTCTGCCACTTTGCTTAATAACAAAGCACTTGTGTTACCTTTGAATTATCAACTATGTGTGACATTAGGCATGGATGGGATACTCCAGTCATTCCCTCATTGCCACACAGTGCTCTCCAGCAGAGAGTTTTGCCTAGCACTGGTTGTATGTGAGTTGGTAGTCTCAAAAATATAAGTTCTTCAAAAGAGAAAACTATGCAACAAGGACTTTCTCTAGTTCCCTGTTTGTCTGAGGCCAGCTTGCTTGACCTGCAACAATTTGGGAACATCAACTGTTAAGAAAGATAATAAAAGATAATAAATAATGGCAGGTCTTCATCAAGGACACATGCTCCAGCCTGTTCTGTACAGTGCTCAGTAGTCCAATATATAGCTGCAGAATATATTTTCACTGGAGACAAAGCAGAAATAGCCTTTATGTGAGAGGAATAAATCAAAAAAAGTTTCAGGCATAAGGTCAGGGGTTGAAGACACAAACAGGCTCTCCCTGGGGGGCATCCTTAAAGTAGCACAATTAATATATCGGGTAACACAAAAGTATTGTTGTGCTGCCAAGTAGATAATAATAACAGATAAAGGGAGAGAAAGCTGCATGCTCTGAATAGCATTTGTATGCCTTCCCTAAAGTGTCTGGAACAAGTTCAATTCCTGGTATGTCATGGTGGAAAGAAAAAGCCTTTGCAACCTCAAAAAATGGATTTAGAAGCTAGATGTTGGTCAATGGCAAAAAGATCAAAGTACTCATAAAGAGACGGATCCTCCAACATTTGGTGTTTTTAACCAGTTGTGAGAAACTCTTAAGTCCATACTCTTTCTCACAATAGAGCCCTAGCAATACCATGCCTACATTGAAGACAGACTTGAAAAAAATGAGAAAAGGTAGCACCTGCTCATTTCTCAGATTCAACTCCTATGAACTCTTGGTTCTGTTAACATCATTTTATAACCTTGAAGCGAGATCCACACTTCCTTTCTCAGGGCAGTTGGATTAGGCATATAGCATTTCCCCAAAAAATATATTGAAGAAATTTTGTTTGGCCTACAAAGCTGCACTCACGTAATTACATCAGAAGAACTGTGTAAAGACGGTGCTGCTCCATAGTTCCCTTCTTGCAGACTGACTTGCACTTTACACAGATCTTTGGATCTGTTATGTCATCAGAGACTTCAACTCCATGAAAGGACCCTACAGGTCCTTACAATTACATCAGTAAAACCCTTGTGAGATCTGTAGTCCGATGGCTGAAATTCCAAGGGGAAGCAGAACTCCTGTGTGACCCCTCCCAAATCGCTCCAGAAAAGAAGGGGAACTAGCTACTGCACTGGAAACTAGTGGAGGGAAGGAGAGGAAAACAAGAGTGACCTATGGTGCTTTGAACACCTATAAATCTGTTGTTACAATATATTTATGGGGCGTTTCTGCAGAATGAAATTAAAAAACAGGCTTTCCATATAGCAGAGTAAATTGCAATATGAAATCCTCAGAGAGCTACTTTTTTCTGCATGTGACTATCATGTGTTGTTACCAAAATTAAAGCAAATGCTTCTACATACAGAGAGCAGACCTTACAGGTCTGAAGAGAAGTGAGTTGTGTGCAGCTGTGGAATAGAAACAAAGGTTAAGGATTTGCTTAGAGGCCAAAAGGTCAGCAAATGAGTTGGGCATCCTTCAACATGCAAGAGATGGCCAGCCTGAAGTACGTTTCTGGTAGCCAGGAGAGCAAATATATGGCAACATCATGTACAGCTTGTGTCAGGTTTTGGTACACAAGATGATTTCTCAGATATTTTATTACTGAGCTCTTCACATTGAATGGAACCCTTGCTGCTGTCTATCAAGACCACAAAGAAAGGAGGGCCAAATAACCCTTGTTCCTGTCCATGCAATGACAGAAAAACTGGAAAGCTCTCCCAAAAGAAGTGCAGACTATCTTAATAGCCTAAGTGTAGCACTGGATTTGTACCTCAGCCTGAAAACTGCCAGGTAACCTGTGTATAACTAGGAAAGATAATTTCAATAGTATAACAGTATCCACTCTAAGGCTTATGCAAGTGCAGCAACAGCAGTCAAATTCCTGCTTCACTCACCTTTGACTGGCACATTTGTCACCAAAACTGCACAGCAAAGACAGTCTTAATACTTTAGTTCACACAGTTATTCTTGCTCAGACCTCAGCCTCTACACATATATGGATAAAGGTCTCAATTTTGAAAACAGGTTATGGATGACCCATCCACACTCACCAGAGTCACTGGCATAACAGAATCCTTGCAACTGGTTGACTTTTTATACAATTGCCTTCTCCAGGACTGAAAACATCATAGACCACCGAAATATACAGTTCTCCCCATCACCACATTCCATTGAAAAAAAATTTCATCACTCATTGAAATCACTACAAGCCGTGACTATTCTGCTAGGGATATACTTTTTTTTTTTAATGACCTCACCATCCTTTTAGCTTGCAGAGCTGCTAGAGGACTTTGACAAGGTTCACATATCTTAGAACAATGAAAGAAATCTTGCATGCTTGACTGGAGACCCTATTGACCAAGCTGGACTTTATCTGTGGTTACCATGTTTCAGCATTGTTCCCCAACCACCTGGGCCAAACCAAGCATTTCGACCTTTACTATGCCTAAACATATTGTTACAATCTAATCTACTTAAAGAAGGTTTTATAGGAAGCAGTCATAGTCAAAGTCACAGATTGCTTCAGTGCTTTTCAACTAATTTTTGCAGCTGTAATGACCAAGTTCCTTTGTGTTGATCCTCTTCTGAATGCAGCAATTAACCCATTCATAAGAAAGGTGACAGTGTCTACACCACAAATACATAGTTACAGTCTTGCAGACACATCCAAGTTGGCTTTGGAGTGCCAGCTGGGGTGCTGGCAGGAGGGCAATAATGAAAATTCTCATATGGGCTTTGCCAGAGGTCGTGCCACTACCCACTGCAATGCTAAGCTGGATGGTTCAAAGCTGCTCTGCCAGGCTGTGCAAACACACAGAATTACCACCCCTTCATGCTGCCATCAAGCAAAAATGATGCTTGGGTGATGGCAATGAACTGCAGGAGTGAGGAGTACCAGAATGAAGAGAAATGTGAGCACAAATACTGCAAAAACAAGAAAAAACATGGAGCTCTAGACAGTACTACATCATAAAATGCCATTTTATGATTCCCACAGGAAAGAAGTAGAGCTCTTTTCAGTGATTGTGAGTGAAATTTGAGGTCAGGTAATTCCTAGAGACAGAAATCACTGTGGCCAGTTCTCTATGAAAAAAAAAATTGCAGTTGAGAAGTATTACTATAGTCTTTCACAACAGGACAGATTTTATTTGTAAATATAAGCTTTTACTGATAGACTGTAGTTACTGCCCCAAATAAACCAAACCACAACCATAAAGGCACAATTTTTACAGTCTAACTATGCCTGCAGCAGGGCTGTTTCAGTGGCAGAATGCTATCTGTACTAAGCTAGTGGGTCATTTCTTAACAGAGAAACTAAATCAATCAGCTTGTTCTACTATTGCCAAGACGCTCTCTCATTGCTCTCCATCCACAAACACACAGATATCTCTCTGTATGCTATTACTAAACAAAGGTACCTGAGGTCTGAAGTTATGGCTTTGATGATATTCAAAGTTAGGCTGGCAAACAACCCATTTTGAGTCAAGAACACAAGATAATCCATCTGTATACAGATATTTCTCCAACATTACTTTACAGTTTCTCATATACACCCAGAAAGATCAGCAAGTTCTTCTAAAAATCTCCTGGAAAGGAATTGTAGTATTGCAAACACATCAGCCTTGAGACTTATCTCCAAGAAACCTCAGTGACAGAGGAATAAAGAGAGAATCTTACACATCTTCTGGGTGTGTGGGTGTGTGGTTAGGAGGTTGAGGTTAACTTAGATGCCAGTCATCTGAATTAATTCTTCTATGAGGAAGAAAATGAACCCCCAAAAAGTACGCCTTCTAGTACTTGACTACAAGAAAGATGAAGAGAGGTTATTTACAAGGGAATTCAGTGGTATGTCAAGGGGGAATGGCTTCAGACTGAAGGAGGGAAGGTTTAGATTAGATAACAGGAAGAAATTTTTCCTTGTGAGGGTGGTGATGCACTGGAACAGGTTACCCAGAAAAGCTGTGGATGCCCCATCCCTGGAAGTGTTCAAGGCCAGGTTGGATGGGGCTCTGAGCAACCTGGTCTAGTGGAAGGTGTTCCTGCCCATGGCAGGGGATATGGAACTAAATGATCTTTAAGGTCCCTTCCAACCCAGGCCATTCTGTGATTCTATGAAATACAGTCTTTTGACCTGGTGATGAAGTTTCCCTGTAGAGCAATCTCCACAAGCTTCTTACACATACACAGTTCAGTTAAACAGAATGCTAGGATTTGAAGAACAATGAGATCTAGTTTTATGGTTAAAAAATCATAAACCCCAAATGTCAGTCACTTTGTAAATATTTGCCCTGAAAACAATCTTTTTGTTATATCAAGTGGTATGTTTTTTTTCCTGTGAAAGATAAGTTATTATATGTTATAGACAAGAAGATGGGATGCCTTCTAGTTTCCTTTGTTGTGATAAGGTATGGTAGCTTTTTTTCACCCCGGGTATTTGATTGCAATCATATTAATGCAATAACTTCTCTATTACAGATAATTGCATTTCTTGTTTGTTTATTTCATTACCTTCTTCATTATGGTTAGTGGAGGGCTTAAACTAGTGCAGTGAATTATCTAGATATAGGAAGCCTGAGTTGTTTTTGTCCTTCATTTGGTTACTATTCAGAAGGCGTGTGTGCACAGAAGACATTGTGACTAGTGCCAGATCTTGGAAATACAAGGGTGGACTTTCTGACTAAAGCCACAATCGACTTTATATTTGGTGCCAAACCTCTGCTCCTTATAATAGTAAGTTATATGCAACCACTCTCCTCCATCTCTACAACCTTTGAATGTCACCTAACCCACTTGACCTTTAGATAAAACTTTCAAAAGTAGCCTTAGAAAGCTTCTTGCAGCATAAGGATATGGACTGTGATGATTATCAAATTGACTTATTCGGAATGAATACTTTATTATGTTGCAATAAATTCGTAACTATCTGAGAAAGCCACAAAAAAGCAAGAACATGCAATGCTGATTGTCTCCTTTGTTCACCATGTCAATTCAAGTTCAAGTCTTTGTCGGTGAATTTCTCAATAGCTCCTGGTATGGGTATCCCACTGCAGAGAAAATAAAGCCTGATTCTTAGTGAATCTCCTTAACTGTAGAATCTGTAGAGATCCTCTTCAGCAGAAATGACAGCGAGGTGGATTTTCAAAACAGAACATCAGATGGTTGTCTGTGTTCTGAACAGCCACAACATGCCACAGAGAGACCTCTGGAGAACCACCTATTGCTTCTGCCTGTTCCAGTTTCATATGATTTGATACTTCTGTTTTGAAGGTATACGTGAAAAACATTTCATAGTCACCCTATGCCCTATGTTTCTATTGAAGAAAGTTCAGTGCTGCCCAATTCTCTGCATTACACACTAACCAGAAACTAGAAGAGACAGTCACAAAACAGATCAGGATACTAGAGAAAATCATGCTCCCATGCAGGTACTCTGCCTTTCAAACCATATATCTCTGGCCTCAGGTCTACAAAATTTAGCCATTTTGATAACATTTTGATAACCCCAGCCAGCAGCCAAGCAGCCATTCTGTCTTTTACTCACCTCCCTTTTCCAGGATGGAAGTCAAAAAGATTAATGGATTGAGATAACAAGAGTTTAATAAGGAAAGCAAAAGATGCACAAGAAAAAGAAATCATAAGAGGGATTTATTCATTATTTCCCATTGGCAGACAGATGTCCAGCCACTTACTGGGAAGCAGGGCCTCAGTACATGTAGCGATTTCTTTGGAAGACAAATGCTGCTAACACAAATGTTGTTCCTCTTCCACTTTCCTCCACCTATTACTGTTAAGCACCATGCTATATAGTATAGGATATACTTTTGGTCAGTTTGGGTCATCTCTCCTGGCTGTGGCCCATCCCAGTCTCTTACCCACTCCAAAGTTTTTGGTTGGGAGGTGGGGGAGAGAGCCTTCACACTGTGCAAGCACTCTTCAGCAATAGCCAAAACACTGGTGAGTTCTGAACTCATTATGGCCTCAAATGCAAAGCACAGCAGGCTAATGTGGAGAAAGCTGACATCCTAACTTCACCCCAGACAGATCCAGAACCAATATTAATGTAAAAAATTAATCACAGTTATCAAACAACTGCTTTCCAGCATTGTTTTTCTTGTGGGGAGCAGCCTACAGGTGCTTTATTTTGTCATCACAGCACAAGAAGACAAAAGAAGAAGGTAATCTTCCTTTATCCTAAAAGAAGGTCTGGGTGGATGAAAGCAGACTTTTTTCCTCCCCAATAAAAACTTCCAGTTAGCTTCCACAAAGGTTTGAAAACTAGAAATCCAAGGAACTAACAAATTCACATGGACACTTCAGCTGGCTCATTTCAAGCTGAAATGAATTAAACTTCAACAATGCTGCCAAGTGCTCAAAGGCTAAGGTAGAAGTATTTAAGACTTTTTAGATCTCTTTCTGTTTCTGACCTCTATTATTCCATTTCATCAATACTCAAAATATCTATGAAGCAAGGGAAACAAGAGGCCAACACATTATTTTAACCAGAATCTGGTGTCAAAGTACAGAAAATTAGTCTACTTCCCCCAGACTGTCAATCCAGATGGTAAATTCCAACAACAATGGGAAAAACCCTCAAATGCTTATTGGGTTTTATGGATTTACTCTGATTCAGTTCACTGTGTGCTCTTCTGTACTGTGACAAGTCTCAGCGTAAAAACCAAAGCCCTTCCCCTTGAAAACAAGACTACTAAAGACATTTTGTGCAGACATTCAGAGAACTGCAGTGAAGTGTTACAGTCTGAAGACAGTGGGTTGGTTTAGGTTGCAGTAGAATTAGGGGAGGTTCTTGCGAGTAGTAGGATAGACTGGGATCTCCACCCCTTGCTGCAGTTATAAAGGCATTAACATCAAAGGAAGGAGACGGAGGAGTTGAAGGCTAACTCCTTTCCTCTGGAGCACTAGGTGAAGAATGATGCAGAGCTGTTAAACTAATAGACAACGAATTGTTTCTTGGGAATAGAACTTATCTCTTTCTTCTGTCTCATAGCGAGAAAAATGTGGCTGAAGTTTCTTTTGGCTATTTTTCTCTGGTATGTAACAGCTGCAAAGGAACCTGAGCCGTAAGAACTACCATATTATTGCCATTAACATTTATGGAAAGGTTTTAAAGACAGTGTTAATTAGTGATATTAATTTTGCTTTAAGTATTAAATACTGCCAGGGACCACCTTTTACATCTGGAGAGTAAAACAGAGTGTGGATGGCAAGTGAACCGTTCCCATTTAATACTGTCAAACCTTCTGCCTGTTGCAGAACTTCCATAGGAGTTGGTGTGTGTCCAGAAGAGGCAATAGCAGTAGTAACAGCAGCATGCTTTGCTAAAAGCAGATAGGTCCAGGACTCAGACAAAGCGGAAAAGGGCATGAGTTCGGGGCAGTATCAGAACTGTGGTGGGAATCCAGAACTGGGCTATCTGGGAGCTGCAGGGCAGGAATGAGGGCACTGGTAGCGTGTCCTATATTTAATCTAAACCACTTGGTAGCTACTGAATAATAACAGTGTTTGTTTTATCCTGTTGAGGCTGTTTCTCCTTTCTCTATGAATGTGATCACTTTGATGTTTGGATCTCACAGGCAGTACGTCCTGATGGTGCCTGCTGTCCTCCCAAATGACTCTCCAGGTCAGGTTTGCCTGCAGTTCCTTAACCTCAATGAGACAATATCCATCAGAGCAATCCTAGAATACAGTGCTGTTAATATCACTATTTTTGAGAAAACCATGACAGGAAACAGTGGTCTACAATGCTTTAATTTCAAGGTAAACTAATTTTAATTTATGTTCCAATGGAAAAGAAATATAAAGAAGGAAAAGAAAATTAGAGCAGAGAGCACAGGACAGGAACAAACAGGGAATAAAATAAGACTGGTTGAAGGAAAAAGGAAGCATAGAAGAGTAAGACAGTAAGAGACAAGCAGGCATTTTTAACAGACATAAGAAACAAGAAAATGTCCAAGAAAGGCAATGAAGGTGGTAGAAGTGAGGTGGTATCTCTTTGTAGGAGCCCAGTTCACAGGTACTGCTGTGCAACAGATTCTGAGCAAATGACTTCTAGACTAACAAGCTCCCTCTGTTTTTCTTTTTCCTCACAGATTCCCCCTGTCCATTCTTCACCACTGGCTTTCATTTCCTTCTCTGCCAAGGGCACCACAGTCAGCCTAGAAGAGCGGCATTCAGTGATGCTCTGGAACACAGACAGCATTGTTTTCGTGCAGACAGACAAACCCATCTACAAACCAGGACAGAGAGGTGAATATCTACTTTGTCTATAATATGTGCCTTAGGAAGCAATTTCTTCAGATAGAATTTCCTGGCCTGGTGTTTTTCAGGCTGAGCTACAATCCGGGCAGTCCCTTCAGAGTTTCTGTTAAAACCATTACAAGTATTTACTGTGGAGCTCAGAGAGTCATCTTCAAAACGTCAGGAGACTGTCATCCCATGGTCTCTATTATTTTCTTTGTCCTTTCCTCCCAGCTGGCAGAAGCTTTCACTGCTGCTGTTTTATTACTGGTGACGAGTCAGGATAGTAGGAAGAAGTGATTAGACTGTTACCTGGCATGAAACAATGCTTCCATTTGCTTCCGGCCAGCATCAAACACAGTCTAAAAACCAAGAGTTAAATCCATTATTTAAAAAAATATGTAAGTTGTTAAACACAAATTCCTGCTATTTACTTTCTGGATTGTGATGAGTTTGGACTTCAGATTGTCATGTTGTTGTATTCCTGCCCTTATGTTATTCCCCTATCCAGACTTCTCATCTGGACATCAAGCAGAACTCTGTGTAGGCAAAGAACCATTTATCTAAATCCCTTCATTAACTAATTTCTAGGTTTTAATGCTTCTAGCACACAGCTAGAACACTGTAGGAAACTCTACAAGAAAACTTCTTTCCAGAGATTAGTCAATTAATACGGCTATTAGACTAGATTAGCTATACTTTAATTGGCAATGAGTTCTATCTACATAGATTTATAACAGGAAGGAAAGCTTACCAGTCAGATTTTGGTGCCACCAAGGTGTCCAACATGGTCTGTTTATTGGTCAAATGGCTTGGTGCTGGGTTGGGGAAGCAGTAGACTAAAGTAAATTATGAAAAAGGAATGTTTCACAAAGACATTTTCAAAACATATTTTTATGTTTTTCTTTCTGCACTAATTCATTGTTCTCCTTCCAATTTTTCTCTTGTTAAAAAGCAACCACAAACACACACACACACACAAAGAAAAAAAAAAAAGGCAGTTTGGCAAAAGCTTGTACAAGATGAGAACAAACTGAACTAAGAGGAGTGACACTGCGTTAGGAAAAACTGACACTTCACCTGCACTAATATTTGGAACTTTCATGTGTTTGAGGCAATAAACCCCGCTTTAGAGATGGGGAAATGAAGAGGAACAAATTTACCTACATCATGCAGATGACCACAGAAGGAGTTACAGCCACTGAAGGAGTTATGGCTGTCACTTGAGACTGCCTGACCTACACAGCAGTTCTTATTTGTTCAGTCATTCCCTTTCTCTGTGGTTGACTAAATTTTTATGAAAGAGTGCAAGAACTCAATGCCAAGGAAAAGTTCCTTCCTCAGAGTCTGTGTAGGTTTCTTCTGCCTTCAGATGCATTTCATTATGTGCATCCTATGCAAGTGGAACTGTTAAAAGATCTTGTGAAACTGGGAGTATTAATGAATGTGAAACATCATGCTCAGCCAAACAAACTATGGTTAATGCTAACACCCTGTTCCTTGCCTTTCCAGTGAGGTTTCGTGTTGTTGCCCTGGATTTCAGTTTTAAACCTGTTCAGGAAACGGTGAGTAACCAGTCATATTCCCCTGTATTTAAAATTTTTGGAAGACAGCTTCTTCTCAAATTTTCAATAAAGGATTGATGGGGATAAAATGAGATATTGCAGACACTAAATGCTAAAGACACTAAATGTGATTTCCTAAGCACATGCTATAATCCACCCCTACATTAGAGTCAGAGGGAAGAAGGCAAGGGTGTAGCCATTTGAATTCCTGACAAACCATCTTCTGCTATCACTGGGAAAGGGCTGAAAAGAACCCTCCACTTTGCTACTGCAGACATTATTTTAGCTCTAAGCAGAAAGCCCATGGTTCAATCTCCTGTTTTTACTGTTCGACAATTGTTCCTTGCAAGAATCAATAAGTCATCCACCTGGCACTTTGCCTGTTTTAGAAATGGGGGAATTGAAAAAGAAAGTTGCTGCCACAATTGTTTACCTCCTCAGAGGCACTCTCTTCATTGCCAGCAATCTGTCTTCATGCTCATAGTACATAAACCAATAGATGGAAGGGTCTTTACTGTCCTCCTCTCATGTGGTTGTAATGCAGAGCACAACACTTCTTTTTTACAAAAGAGTTGGTGCTAATAAGAAGCCCAAGTCATGGTTTACATGTGCCTCTATAACTCTCACTCAGATGTTCTGGGATTGCACTAAAACTAGTATGATCAGAAATTGTCCCAACATTCTCATTTCATCTCTCCCCTTTATGTAAGCTTCTTAATGAAGTAAAACTGCTATTTCAATGGTTAAAGTAAGAGATTGGGATACTAATGATATTATACTGACTATTGGTTTTATATGTCTCACAGTCCTGAGAAAAAAATAATTTGTGCTTGATCAGCCACCTAATCTTTTCTTCCACTTTGTTTTTTCCTCTTTCAGTACCCCCTGATTGCAATCGAGGTAAGAATTTTTTGTCTTTGTACTACATTATGCATATAAATAATAATAAAATCCAGGGCACATGTGCTCACATCAGTTTATATGTGTCTACACACAGACAAATCTTGCTCCTAAGTACACCACCAGAAATTAACAGAAACATCACAAAATCCAAGGATGCTTTTTGAGACAGACTAACATGTAAAGCACACCTATATTTATTTCAGCAGTCAAAAGTTTTAGTGTTCTTGTGTCTACCTTTGACTCCTCTCTACTTCCTCCAGTTTGCTCAACTTATTTTGGGATATACCTTTTTGTAACTCAAGTGATGATAAAAACTATGAACAAATATAGTCTGTGAATACAATTACTAACTACATGTTAGTACTTCCATGGCATTTTCTGGTGATTTTTAAAATAACAATTGCAGTCCATGTCTAGATAGCATTCTTAAAAGTTTTGATGTTATACCATAAGGTCAGATGACTTTGCTTTCTTTGCAGTGAAACATACATATTTTGAGTTCTCCACGTCTTTTTCTTCAAGTTTGTGCTTTAAAGAGTCAAGGAAATGGTGTGAATGTGTTTTCTTTAGTCTAACTAGCCATAACATATACCAAGAGGCAAATGCTACCCCAGTGAATGCAGAAGAAATGCTCCCGTCCTACTCCTGGCAGCTGAAAAAAAGATACTGGTGTTTCCAAAGGCCAAGATTTGTGTGGGATAAACTTGGCTGAAGGAAAATCGCAAAAGAGATTTTCTTTCTCTCAACTCTTGACACAAATCTAGAGCAACATATACTAAAGACCAGGAAAGAGCAGGAAAGAGCAGTATTGTACAACTTTCCCTGATAATTGAGACTAATAAATAAAGTGGCAGAGGATGTCTAAATCTGGGAACAACAGATAAGAATCTAGCTGCATTAATAATAACATGAATAATCAGAGTACAAAGGCATAATTAATCTCAATGCACATGCATTAAGCAGCTTCTCCAGCGAGTTAAAACAACTTTAATTTGCTGAAGTCCTGTTTTCTTCTTTGGTTCTAGTTTTGTATGCTGGTAGCAAAAAATTTCCAAGGCAGACAACCCATGAGTCTGTATTCTTTTTTTTATTCAGGATCCAAGGGGCAACAGGATCTTTCAGTGGCAAAATGTGGCATCAAAGATGAACATTATCCAGAAAGAATTCCTACTAACTGAAGAACCTATTCTGGGGAACTACAAAATTACTGTAGCAAAGAAGTCAGGAGATAGAACAAACCATTCATTCCTTGTGGAGGAGTATGGTAAATGCCATCCATTGTTTTTATTCAGTGTAGAAAACATTATTAGACATGAGCCCACATCAGTCAACCGTTTTGACTGCTAAAACTTCAAACAGCTTCCTGGCAAATGCAGCTTCAATTAGTTGTCATTAAGAATTGTAGAGATAAAAAAAGAAAGAGAACAGTAAAAAAAAAAAAAAAAGAGAGAGAAATTACCCATTTTGCACACACTCAGCCAACAGAATAAAAATCTGCATAAGAAATCAGCAAGTGGATTGCAAATTTCATTGAGACAAACTAAACTTTTCCCACCCATGTCCACGAGCTATCTTGACCAAAGCTCTGCATGGTATCTAGGCATGACAGGATTCACCTCCCAAGTCCTGTCTTCTCTTCAAAGTTTTGTAGAAATACTTTAGTAAACCTTTGTAGACTGGGCCAGTTCTTTATCATCTTGGCACCTATATTCTGAGATCCCATTTCATCTGACTAACACTGATAATAAATCCTCATTTCACTTTTCCATCTGCCATCTAAAACACACAGAGACCAAACACCTCTCTCTTAGAGAGACCAAAATACTACTTTTCCCCCTCTTCTTAACTATAAAGTGGTTAAAGCCACACAAGAGTAATTTGACTAGCAACAAATACAGATATTTATATCTGGGACAAGCCTAGAAAACACCAAGTCCCAGCTGTTATATGACCAAGAAGTTCTGTGCAGTTCCTCAGAAAACACAGGATTCACCACAATGAAAAACTCTAGAAGTGTGTTCTAGTGCTCAGATTTTATGTTCTGAGACCTTTGTATGGGGAGAGAGATTTCTTCCACCCTAAAACACACATGACAGAATTAAATGGCTCCTTTTGTATGGGAACCATAGAACTATACACAGATTTAGGCTTTTTTTAGCCAGGATGAAGTGACTGTGATTCATATTGGAGTTGTGACTTTGATCTCCTCTGCACTGGTCACACTGCGTAGCTAATTGTCTTTTATTATTTTCTTTTTCTTCAGGACACAGTCATTGCTCTTCAAGCCCTCGCTGCTTATGGTGAGGCCACCTACAACTCTGCTACACAAAATGGAGTCAAGATCACTTCCAAAAAGCCTTTTGAGAAGGTATTTATTGTCAACAATGAGAACAGGCTCCTGGTGCAACAGACTCCCCTTCCTGAGGTCCCTGCGGGGACAGAGGAGAAGACTGGTCATGACAGAAACAGAGGTGTGGTTAAGAATCATTCAGCCACAAACCCTGCGAGGTGTTTGCATGGCTGCACTGTCTTTATTACTGGGTGGAGGGAATGCCCTACAGGGAGCTTCAAACACACAGACCTTCCCACATTAAAACCTAGGAAAAGTTCCTGCTCAAGACTGACCAGCAGGCAGCTGCAACAGGGAGCTGACACTGCCCAGGTAGGGAACTGTTGGGAAACCTGTCAGACTAGCCCTGAAAAATATATCACACTGGAGTCAGGCAGTATTCCCCAAATGAATTTCAGTGACTGTGCATTTGGGAAGTGTTCATACTCAAGACTAAGTCAAGTGGTAGGTTTTTCTCTATTCTTTCCATCTATTCAGCAACGACTCTAAAAACCAGTTTCCAGCCCTTGATATTGGCTAGGAGAAGAATGAATCCCACAGCCATGCAGTGATAAGGGCTGAGGTAGCACTTGTTTTTTAATGTTTTATAAAAATATTTGTCTTCATTTTCTTGTTTTAAAGCTCATTGGCAGTAATACAGTGATGCAAGTAGAAAACAAGAAAAATCACATTCTTCTTCATCTGCAAAATGTAAGTTCTGGTCACTGTCTATTTGATTACCACAAAGAATGGAAACAGCATGTAATAGATACAACTACAATATGATTAAACTCTATAAAAGGCATTTATCATGTTGTCTTCCTCATCAGTTTCCCCCCATAATCACTAAGCAGATTACTTCCCAAACTGCATGTAATTTTCCAACTTTCCAAACAGCTTCAAAGTGACACCTGCCCTACTAGCCACTAGAAAACAAAGTTAATCCAAAAAAGCACAAATAAATGAATCAAAACTCTTTCTCCTTTCAGTCAAAAGTAGATAAACGCAAGAAAAGAGGTTCCCTTGTGTGTACGTCTCCTTGGTAGGTTTCTCATAAACCTCAGTCCTTCCAACAGGACATGAAACACTGCTTTTGTTCTCCTCTGGAAAGATTTCCATTACTTCTCTTGCACTAGTTCACTACAAAATTTAACCTGTAATCTAATCTCTGAATCAGAATTTACATAGTAAATGTCAAAGTAAATTTGCTCGTGGACCTGTAGAGCTAACAAAAGAAGCCAATATCCCAGTGATGTACATTAAATTGATTCCCAATTTCTTGGTGGAACATAATGTTCATGTCCGAAATGGGAGGTATTGGAATACCAGACTTTATCATCCTGACCATTGGAGAAATCATGGAGAATTAAACTCAATCCCTTTGGACAATTTTTCCTTCTCTGACTGTAGGATCTGTAATAATTACAGAATCAGGTAATACAAGCAGGATAACAAACGCATAGCTATTCAGCTCAGGTTCACTTTGGAGTCTCCAAACACGTTTCGGATAATTTCTGTACCATACTCTACGTGCAGCATCAGTGGGATTTGGAATATGCAATGTTACCCCCCTTGTCTGCTCCAGATGGTGTTGTACAAATAAAAAGACGTCGTCTCTGTCCCTTCATTTCCAGATCACACAGAAGAAAAGGAAAGAAATCATTTTCTCAGTTGAGCAGAACTTTATAGTGACCCACTCCAAGCCAGCTCCTGTGCAGATCTATGATTACTATGAAACAGGTAGGTCTTTGATTTTAACCAGTCTGAAGTTTGGGGGAGGGACAGTAGAAACACTGTGTGCATTAAGGGAGACCCAGCCCTGCTGGAACCAACACTCCTCCGAACTCCATCAGTATCTGAATCTAGGGCCAGGGGAGAGAGTCATTTCAGTTCAGTGAGTTTGGTCTCATGCCCAAGGTGTCGAGTGAGCATGACTAGAAAACAAAAATGCATGTGTCAGAATGAAGGACATTTCAAGGATCTCCAGCTTAAGCATGCGTAAGGTATATCTGCTTCCAGGGAAAGGCACAGGAAGCGGCTAATTGGAACATTTATTTCCTTCTTCTCCAGAAGAGTATGCTGTTCCTCAATATACATCACCTTGCAAAGAGATTGTTGAAGAAATGGACTAATGATTTAAAAAGGTAAGTGAAAGCCAGAAAAAAATCCAAGCAGGTAAGGAAGTGAAATATAAAGTAGCAAGAGCAGGGGGATTGAAAGAGTGGGTAAAACATAACCGTTCTCAAAGATATAAGATCTCCATGAGGCTTCTCAGGGAGCAGACAGAGACAGTAGCCAGGTCCTGTACCATGGCAGTGGGACTCCAAGTTGAGACCAGGTTGCTGTTCATAGGAAAAGCTTAGCTTCTAGAATGAAAGCCAAAGTGCAGAATAATGGAGAGATTGGGAAATACCTTCTAAGTTTCCTCAAAAGCATGGACACGTAGCAAGGAACAGTCTACCTGTAGCCATCCTTGAAATTCTCCCCCCCTAAAGCCTGTGCTTCAGAGGCATAGGCAAGGTGTTTCACATGGACTTATAGAAACCTTCTCATGGACAGTTATCTGAGGAGATCATGAGGTGGCATGAATCACGGAACCAGTGTGTTAAATAGTCAGAGGCACAATATTGCCTTGCTATAGAGCAGGTCCAGTCTGCAACCTGCTCAGCACAGCGGTTATGCTGGTTGTTATTTGCTGAGCAGTTTCCAAGGGGTACAGGCATAGCTTGCTGCCAGACCTTGGTCCAGCTTCCACAGAAGGAACTGACTACCCTGTATCTTAAAGTAAAATACCTGTATTTTGTATCCTGCAGCCATTGGTTTGTTTTCATTGAGGTTATTTTCTTTTGGATTTTCCTCTGCAGGACAACCATAAACATTGAACAAGTGGTCAAGCACCCTATTTGCTTCTGTCATGAAGTCCTGGAAAGAGCCATTTCACGTTACAAATCACAGTGGGATTCTATGGTCATTTGAGCGAGTGTCGCATTCGCTGTTTCCTTTCACGGCACATCTCTCCAGATATGTAGCATAATCATGTATACCTTTCCATCAATAAACCTCCCTTTTACATTGGGCATTGGCCTTTTTTGGGTGTCACAGAACAGACATTTTAATGATAGTCCACATACTATGATTGCTGGCTAGAGGAGGATGACGAGAGGAACATACCTGTCCTGCCTGCAGCACTCACCTCCTCTCTAAGCTACACCTGATAACTGCTGGCAACTACCACAAAATGTAGCATGTTCAGTCCCTCCCACCTCCAGAGGTTGGCACCCATTGCTCACGGCTGCTGAACAGCCCTTCACATTTCCCCAGCCCTGAGAGGGCGCTGCCTCTGCCTCTGCAGCATAAGCATAGGGGTTTACATATGGACATCATGGAGTGACACTGCATCATGCTTAGTACAGGAGAGGGTGAAGAAAGGGGCCAGTTGCAGTCCAAGCCTGGTAAGCGCCTGGTCCCATATCCTTGATCTCAGCGTTCCAGGCCCTCCAGTCCACAAGTCTGGCCAGAGTTTGTCCAAAAGAGATCACGATGGATCAAGATGCCCTGCCACAGCCAAGCCTCTCCGTTTTCCTGAACCCCTTGTTAATCCCTACTTCGTTACACTTGGAGTCACGGTGATTTCTGCAAACACAAAGCACTATTGGGCTGCAGCGTGCCAGAGCTGGTGGATGGATGGGAACAGTGTGAGCCAGGCACTACCGGAGCAGGGAGGACAAAAGCACAGGGAGGCATGGCTGGAGACGAGGCAGCAGAGCTCTGGGAAGAAACATGGATGATGCTCCTCTTATCGGGGGCCACCGCGACGCCGGCAGCGCTCGCCCATCCGCGCCGAGCTCTCATGGCCGCGGCTCCTCCGTCACTCGCCAGGCGGAGCTCTCGCTCCGCTCCTCTCGATAGCGGGGAGGGATGGATTGGGCACGGATCCAGGGGGAGATGGGAATGGACTGGGCCTGGATCTGGGGGAAGATGTGGACCGACTGGGCACGGATCGGGGAACAGACAGGGATGGAGCGGGAACGGATCTGGGGGGAGACGGGGAGGGACCGGGCATGGATCCTGCCGTGCAAGGGCCCGAACGAGAATTTCAGTGCAAACTGCTCAAGTGCTGAGAGCTAGCATGTGTTTTGAAAGGATCCATCTCACCGGGCGATTCGCTAAAGCCACGCTCGGGCTTGCTTTTTTTTTTTCTCCCCCAGTGAAAATTAGTCATGTCAACGCAGAATATCCCTCTTCCTGAGTCAATTTCTTTTGAAAAACGTACTAAGCAATTTTAGTTTTAGAATTGCGCAGGACTGGCCACCTAGGATATGCATGATATTGATGTTATAAAAAGCCGTTAAGTTCCACAGATGAGGAATTTGTGGGGCATGAAATAGCTTTGGGTAGAGTGCTGGTTTCCATGCTAAGTTCCAAAATTAAAACTTCTCTGGAAGTAGGAGAAAAGCTTTTTTAAAGAAAAGGCTGTGAATTTTGCTTTCCTGACACACCCCAAACTGTAGCAACTGACTCGACTTACATGAGCATAAGACTGGACTAAAGCAAGAGAAATCTATAGTTACAATAACAAGGTTGAAAAAAGAGAGCAGGCTGAGTGGATGTGGATGCAGGATGTGTATCTTTCTGAGGGATTTAAGGCCAATTAAACTAAGGCTTCAGTACACTGCACATGGAACTCATAAAAATCCCCTAAGGTCTGGCCAAATGTTATTCTGTTCTGCCAAACATCATTTTCTGGGAAGAAACAAGGTCCTGGGGAAAAAAAAAAGAAGTGTGCATTTTTATCATTCTTTTGGAGCCCTCTCTTCCTGGAAGGCCAAACCTGAATATAAAAACATCAAGTGCACATTTCCCAGTGCAATCCCTTCCTCTACATGCTGAAAATGTAATGTTTATTACTCATTTTTATCCTCTGACTCAGCTAATTGCTGGTTGCAATCAAATCTAATAAACATCCCATGCTCATACCATTCCTCCAGATATATGCATGTAGATCATGTCTCCCTGGCTCCCACTCCCACAGGCAACAGCAATATTCTTAAAACACATTCTGACACCTCCAAGATTTCTGGAACCTTGGCTCTAGGTTTTGTGCCACACACCTGAAACTGAAGCATATTAATTGTGGTCTTAGCAAGACAGGGACACCCACTAGACTGAATGTAATTTTTTCCTGATAATCCTGAGGTGCCATATCATTCAATCTGAGATTTGAGGAGGGAGTGCTTTAGGCATTAGAAGGTCAGAACCACTTGAATTTTGGCAAGACATACAGGCTAAGCAAACTCTGTTGCCTATGTGTGAGAAAATCAGGTTCACTGGCCTAAGAGTTGCTACAGACTATCATACTGCTGCCAACTCAAAGGCACTGAAACTGGTTTACTGTGCTCAGTATTGCACATCTAAGTTTAAAAGAGCTGCAATTGTTGTGCAGGTCCTTGAACTGAGTCAGCAACACTGTGAGAAATGGGAAATTCCCAACTCACTATGGTTGTCTGTCAGTGTCCTCACATCTGCTCTGCAGCTTCTGGATCTCCTATGGGTCTGTGCATGGCTCTGTTAGAAGTACATTAAAAGCTATTCTGAAATTCAATTCTTATTAATAAAAAGAATTAGCAAAGAGTATAATCACATGATAATATCTTTGACTATAATGCTCTCTCAAGCTTACTTCCCTTTGTATTAAATACTTCTTGTAGAGTTTATTTATGCCATGGGAGTTGTTTTACTGTTCATGTGGATTTCACACTCAAGGATCTGCAAAGGCCTGATGTCATGGCCTAGTTAAGAAGATGACTTATATTGATGATACTTACTTTGGAAAGGGAACATAAGCTTTTTTACTGTAGATGGTGAGTTTTATCCACAGTGCAGGCAGCAGGATGCAAAATCTAGTGTAAAAAAAATGGATCTCTCCAGAAAGATGAGCTCCACTGTAGCATCATTCTCTTGCTTAGGCCCCTCAATTGCTTAGCTAGCACTCTTGTTAGACAAAAGAGTCCTTGGTCCAGGGAATTTAGTTGCTCCATCTTTTGGCTCAAATCTTCTGTGATCCCTGCAGTGTCACACATAATAGTGCCAAGCTATTAAACAATGGCACAGAGAGACCTCAGCTGAAAGACTTCTTTTATTTTACAGATGTTCTTCTCACCATCTGTGTCAAATAGAAGTGTGAGTAATGACCAACCAATTCAGTGATCAAAGACCAGAAAGGTGCCAGAGGAACCTTCAGTCAACAAATGGTGATGTGTCAAATTGCTCTGAGGAAACAACTCAGCCTTGTTCTCTGATTATTTCTTTGAGTTCATTTGCAGCCTACCTGGTAGACAGTTAGAGAGGTAGGGCTCTGTTTGCACTCAAATGACCCTCTGCATCTTATTCATCAGGCAGGTAGCAGAGAAGCATGGTCACATCTCTGCCCCCACTGGCTGTGGGGCATAACATAGAGAAGGATTTCTTGAGAACATCACTCATGTATATTTCAACTTCTTATTCAGAGCAACAATTAAAATTTTTCTCAAAAATTTTTCAAGTGAAGAAGCAACATTGTGTAAGCTAATGTGCAGCTCAAAGAAAGTGAAAGCTTCTTTCTGCTCAACCTCCTAAAGGGCTAACTTTTGAGGGTCAAGAAAATCCTAAAAGCAAGGCATTGCATTGAATACAGGACCTAATAGCCTCCTTCAAGGAAACTTCTTACTCTTCCCCTTTCTGATACTCTCGCAAGCTCAGCACACTCGCACACTCATCTCCTGATGCCTTTTGATCCTGTCCTGGAGTCCTCTGCTCCATGTTTCTGCCACAGCAATGTTCCTGCTGGGCAAACCAGCACCTCCCTTGAGAACATGATTTCAGCAGGGCTTCTGGACTCCGTGTCGTCAGACTGTGTATGTAACCTGACAGCTGGGAAATTTAAAAATTCCTATTTGAGATTGAAGGGAGGGTAAACTTAAACAAGGTAGTCAGAGGTAGAGGGAATAAAAATCACCATACAGTGTACTGACAGGACTCTCTGTGCGTGCTACTAAAGTGCTAACCTTGCACATTTTTTTCAGCCTCGTACTCTTTGGCTCACTACCCATGGGGAGGTTAAGGCTGGGTTAATCCTGGAAGCAATTGCATAACCATGCCATGTGTTTTCTACTTCACTTAACTAGAAGTGACTAGCTTTAGGCCCCACTGATTCCCCTTGCTGTTCTCCTTGTCAAGGCAAGGTGTGTCCACATTACACAATGACCCAAGGTCTGTGCCATGGTAAAGCTCATCTGGAAAGTCCTGTATGTTGAGTGTGGGATGCACAGGTGGCTCTCTCTTCAGAGCCCTTGGCTGCTTAGGCAAGGTCTTGTCCTGTTCCCTTCCAACCACTTGTTTCCAGTGCAGGGTACCCCAAAAGAGATGGGAAGTGCAGTGGTGTAATGCCACCAGGGCAGGCTCTGTAGCAGGACAGCGTTCAAAGGGGACCTGATAAATGGTCTGTTCTCCAGCTGGGTTGCAGTGTCATGGCTCATACACCTTTCCCTGACATGAAAGGTCAAACATGCTCTGCCCTACCTATCAAGGTGCAACAGAACAAAGCAGAAGTGCAGGGGAAAGGATTAAACATGAGAATATCTGATTTCCTTGCCTCATGCTCCATTAGGACTTTCTTGTCTGGCTTTCCTGTAGCATCCTCCATCTCAAACTGAACAAACACAGCAGCTGAATCTCAGCTCCTCTCTGCACTGGGGAAAGACCCTTGTCTTGAGTACCAAATTACATCTGGCTTAGCTGTAGTGCAGAGAGAGCCCAATGGACTTGCCCTATGTTACCCAACAAGTCATTAACTCAGCTAAGCATAAACTAAGCATAAACTTCAGCCCCTTCAGCTCAGACTGCAGGCTCTGGCCTGAGGCCCCTGTGGAGGGGGCCAGGACCCCCATCCAGCACTGCTGAGGAGTGAGACCCCTTGCACATCTCTGCAGTAAGTGAATGTTATACCAGACAAGTACAGCGTGGTCTATGCCACTGCTTTCTGCTCCCTTCTTCTAGCAAAGCCATTCAGAGGGGGCATTGATTTAGAGTTTCACTTTTTTTATAGCTATAACTGAACATCAAATCCAAACAGGAAAGATCTTTGAAATGCCTACACAATTTAAGTACTTTTTTTCTGTACTGGCACTCTTGCTCATGGCGTTGTGCTATTAAGTTTGGATGGTCTCTGGGGATGGATATCTCATGAGACCTGTGGGTACCTATTCTGTTATTACATAACCCTTGGGGGAAGCACTTTTTTTCTTTCATTTGCTCAGAATTTCTCTGTATGCAGCTTGGCCCATTGCCTCTGCTCCTGCCACTGTGCATCTCTGAGGAAAGTCTGGCTTCAGTGCCATTCAACCTACCTTGAACATCAACCTCAGGGCCAGCAGAATGATCTTTATGAGATGCCTATACTTCATTTGAGGAGAAAGGGAGCATATAACAGCTAAAGCTAAACACAAATTTTATGTGCATTTAGTATGTCTTTTTATATGATAAAGCTTTATCTGAAAAGCACAGTCATATGACTCAAAAAGAGCATAGATAATTGTCCCAAGTGCTGTTCTCAGACACATTTGTAAATGCTTTGGCTTTTTCTCTCCCCTTCCTTGGCAATAGTATGAGTAGTACAAAAGTAAAAATGAAAATAGCTTGTCATTCATTACTGCATCAGGGAGTATCTTCATTTCTCTATAATATCCAAAAAATATCTGTGAACATGCAAAGAGTTTCTTGTTTATATATTTTAAAATTATTAGATATCTCTCACTAATTGCCTTTAATGGATTTAGTAGTGGGGATTTCAACAACTGATCCTACTCTGTGTATGCTGTGCACTGTAAGTATCAGAGAGACACACTATAGGTCTCTCATGCCCAAGGGTTAACAACATTGGTTATAGCCTTTTTTGCAACACACAGTCTAGATTTCTTTTAAGAAAAGACCAAGTTTATGAAGTTTGTTATAATATAACTGAGAATGGCAGATAAACCCTACTTTCTGTAGGGCTTACTCTACAAATGGGCTACCTTATATCCCATAAAATATGGTCACAGGACTATTTAAAAATGCAGCCACCGATCTGGTTTGCAATTTAATCTACAAAGTGCATCAAAATGAGAATAATTAATTGATGCACTTGCCATGCCTGAATTTACTCATCTGTTCATATGACACCACTGAAATATGGATTATATCTGGCAGCCCAGCTGTCCGTGTCTGAAAAACAGTTTATCTGCCACCAGGCCCTTCTCTCAGGTTAAGATATTCAACAAGCAACCAAAGTGGATCATCTTTATTAGTTCTGACATTTTCAGTTTCATTTGAAGTTTAGCTGATGAAGCCTTTTTATGGCATTTCATTTCATTGCATATCTTCCTTTTTCTGCTTGTTGCAACTTGTATAATATTCCTATTTCCTGAGGTTTGTTGATAAAGGACCTTCTCTTAACTATGGCCTGTGAAATATTTTGTCTCCCACACAATAATAAACCCTTTCTTATGTCTTTGGGTGTTGCTGTTACTTCTATTGATTTATACAATTACTTTTTCTTGTCATATTTTTTGTCATTTGAAATATATTGCTTTTGATTTCTTTGCTTTAAATACACAGGTTAGGGAACCAACATCATTATTTGGACTTCCTTTAAAATAAAAATATTTATTTTTTTTTCTCTCCTGGAGTATTTTTTCAGCCTTTAGCTGAACAGCCAGCATAATTTTGTTAACCAGAGCTGTTAATATAAGTCTCGGGTCTTACAGTGATTCTTTTCTCACCTGTCACCATACAAAGAGGATGTAGGTACTAGCGAGAGACATTCCTTTACTAGACCTGCTGGTTTCTGACAGGGGTTCTTAGGTGAAAGGACATGGACCTCCTTAGGCACAATACCAGAGTTTTCAAGAATCATTTCCTCAGTTTTTTAACACATGCCTGTTCTTCAAAGCCAAAGGTTGAAGTTCAATTTATTGCTTTGCTTTGGCTTTGAGGGTTCAGCATTGTGCTACAGTCCTTCAGGAGACAGAAGAGGAACATATTAAAGATGCAAGTGTCTTTCTTGGGATTATCTATCTTTGGTGACAGTGGTTCCAAAATTGCTTAAGACTTCTGTGGCAGACAAGGATTCCCACATATAATACTGTTGTGATAGTACTGAGAGTATTTACACCCACTCACAGACACCTTTTCTTCCTGCAATTGCAGTCACCAGTGAGCCACTCTGTTATTGGATAATTGGCAGTCATCCACAAAGCTAAAGAAAGAAGTCAGAGGAAGCTATGCCAGAATTAAGGTGATTAAAATGACGCAGCTTAATATCTTACATTATTTACAAGGGAAAATGTGCTTTCCGTAGTGATCATAAACTTGGGAGTTTAAAGGTTTGAGTTTTAAACTTGGGAGTAGGGCACATCAAATTTTTCTGTCATCTTTGCCAAGCAATGCACTGAAGACTGTAGAGCTTAGAGGAAACTTTGGAGGATAAAGTGTGCTGTGACCGGAATTTATCAATATTCATCATGGCCTGTATTAACTTTTGTGTCAGTCAGTCCAACTCAAAATAATACATTTTAAAGTGCTGATGAAAAGAAACTGTGAAGGAAATATTGTGGAAATTTGAATGCTTCAGAAAATAAAAAATAGTCGTAACAATACACTCAGAAAAAGTGCTTCCATGGCATCTGTTACTTACTGACCTGGTGTCTCGCTCCATTTAAATATAATAATATCTGTAAAGGAAATCCAGTGTATCAGCACATGTAACTTACTGGAATATAACACTTACTGTGATCTCTATGAGAATTATCTAGAATTAAGCTAATTTTCCCAAGTGTTCTTTGGAACAAAACAAAATTTCAGAAAAATGTTATAGTTTTAATTTAGCTTTAGAAATATATGTTTCAAAAACCTCCTATGAAACAGCCAAAAGATGTGCTATCTTTAAAAGTGAGAGTAAACATATGTAATCATTTCTTTTAAAGCAGGAAGAACCAAAATTAATTGCTATCATTTGGTATAGAAATCCACTCTGCTTGGAAGGATATAAGAAATTTGATTTAGGCATTTTGGTTAGATTTACTGTGACATGGCATAATTTAAATTTCTTGTGATCAACAATTAGGTACAATGATTCACTTGCCTTTTGTATCAGCTTAAGATGGGGACCAGTCACTGAAGATGTTAGGCACGTACAGATTTTCTCTTGACCTGCCATGTGCACGGTGACCACAGACACATATGAAGTATTATTGCATGAGGAAATATCTTTCCTGTGGTTAAAATTATGACTGATAGGTCATTGAAACCACCACTGTGTACAGCAAAGATGTTGTGTGCCTTTTTCAGCAGTGATATATACAGCCTTGTTGGAAGAAGCAGCCAGTCTTTCAAACACACAATCTCCCCTTCAGGGCTGAAAAAACACCCAAAAGCTTTCAAGCTAAGTACAAGTTCAGACCACTTGTTCTGAGCTCTGTGAGAGAGGAGTCAGCTGAAGCACCAACTGCCTGAGCTAATAGGGTCGTTAGTGTTTGTGGAGCAAAGTGGGAATTAGGGTGTCAGAGAGCTGGCAAGTGGTTCTTGGGGAACTGAGAAGCAGGTATTTTATACCTTGTGAATGGTAAGTTCATGGAAGAAGATGAAAGCAAATATCACCTTGAATCTCAGTGTTTGATTGTTCTGTAGATCTATGAATTTTGAATTATTATATACTCAACTTTAAAGTGTACTTTGCATATGTCCATTCAGATTGGGTTTTGGTTTCAGTTTTCAGCAGTCTAAATGACAACAGACAACTTGGCACGAGTCATGTTTTCCAGCAAATGCCCAGGACACTATTTCTTTGAAAGCCACTATTTTGCACAATTTATTTATTAAAGTAAAAGATGGGAGAGGACAAATGACAGGGGTATTTCTGGAAAAAGATTTGTATGGGTTTTATTACTTGGCAGTTACACAACCCTGTCTTTTTATCAGTATTTCCATCTCTAACTGATAGTCTGCTAAATCTTCTGGTTTGAGTGAGTATGTGTTCATTCCTTCTCCATATGACATATATTTGTAACACTTCCCACCAGCAGACATTGGCTGCCTCCTGACTGTTTTCCTAACTTTTGCAGTTTACAAAAGGTGATAAATTTAATTCTACAAGAGTCTGTGCCTGATTTTTGAACACCATCCTTAAATTTCCTTTTATCTACAGACATTTCTCCTGGTCCTCTGCAGTGCTCTTCCCTGCATTTTTCTGGCTAGTATGTCAGAGTCAAGACATACTGTTATAGCTAACATTTAGTCTTAACATTCACTCTTTTTCAAAGCTTGATCTTCAGACAGAGAGCAAATAGGGCTGCCTGTGCTGTTGTGGTCTAATAAGCTCTCTTGTGCAGAACAGAGAACCTCTGCTATTAACATGGTTTCACAAAGGCACATTCAAGGTGGTTTGTGCTGCAGAGTTTTCTCTGCCGGGTTAGTCGTACACAACAGAAATCTTCACAGAGATCATGAATCTCCATAAAGAGTGTTACTGAACCCTTTCACTGCATAGCACTGGAAGGCATGCTGATAGCACTATGGCTGCAATTTTAACAGTTTTCCATGGACTGGTGCAAACACCCTACCTAGTTAGGCTGGTCAGGAAGTGCTCATAGTTTGAACTGAATATTTCTGTTTAATGATCTGCTGGAATTTAGCTAACTTTTTTCTCACTAGATTCAGCTTCTAGATAAGCTCCTACAACCAGAGGTTTGCAGCACTATTTCTGAGCAACATCTGTTACAAACATGACTCAGAGCAGCACAGATCTGAACTGGCAATGGGAAGGAGGAGCCACCTGGAACATTTGCGCTCCAGGTGACACTGAATGATGGAAGATGATCACCATTCTAGGGAGGCAAGGATGTCTCCCAACATCATTGTGTAATATTTGTACATATTCACAGTTAAAACAGAACATACTTCCATATCTAGAGCAGCGGCCCATCACATTTTGGGTTATATTCCCAACAAATTAATTATCTAACCTATAACAACTTTGTCAGCAAATTATGGCAGTATTCTGTGAACATGTTATGAGCAGTGTTTCTGTCTGCAGGTTTTCTTTTGTTCTTAAAATACCTATAAACTTGGCTTTTGGCTTAAAAGATCAGAGCACCCTACATCAGAGTGCTGTGAATTGATGATGCTCACAGAGAATATTACCCTATGTTGAATATAGTTTGTATCCCCAGCACTGCAGATTTCTGATGGTCTAGGGAAAACAGGGGACGAATCATTCAAAGATTTATAATATAAGCATTATCCAAATAAATACCCTTCCCCCACTTGCAGAGTCTCTGGCCAAATACTGTGCCTCTGTTCCAGCTCCTCCTTACCGCCTCTCCCTGTTTCCGGATGGGCCCTGGCCCCAAGCCTTTATCTCCTCCAGCCCCTGGGCTGTTTGCAGAGAGCAGTTATAAAGAGGCTGACTGAGCAGAGAGTGGAGGAGAATTACAAGGTGCAGGAAAACAGCAGCACCGGACCAGACTGGGTGTCTGCTTCACTCACCACGACCTGCTCTGCACCATGGGGAAGAACAAACTGCCCAGCAAACCAAACATCTTCCTCCTTCTTCTCTTCTTCCTTCCTGGAAATACCTCTCCCAGCGCAGAACCGTAAGCTGCACAGGCGGAGGGGGGAGGGAGGTCTTAGTGCTCCCCTTTTCCTTCAGTTTTCTTCCTTTCTGTTTGCCAGTTCTTCCATTCCTGCCCTGAATCCCACTAATAACCAAGCCCTGTGTGTCCTGCACAGCTCTGGCAGTGCTCCCCACTCCCACTCTGTAACCCCCTAGTTGTCCAGTCCTGGACCCCTCCCCACTGCCATCTCTGCCAGTGCCCCCCTTCGAGCCCTTCCCCCCTCCCTCCCCAATCTCTGTCAGCGCCCACAGTCCTGCTCTGCAGCTGCCTGATAGTCCAGACCTGGATCCTCACAACATCTTTGCCTAAGTATGTTTCTGCCTAAGAACCTCTCAGGGCCTGGGGGTTTTGGGTCTGATGACAGATTCCAGACACTTTCCCTTCCTAGAGTATCCTTGTTTTAATCACTGAGTTACTTCTCCACATTCTCCTGTTGCTTTCAAGCTGGTTTGTTCCCCTTTCTCCTGCCAGTTTGTTTCCCTTGGCAGCATCAGATGTACTCGTTCTCAAAGAGGATCTGTGACCTAGATTCGCTTCCTCCGGCAGAGTCTGGCGCCAGCACCATCCATTGGACATCCACGCCAGGGCTTAGCAGACCAACAGCACACACTCTGCTGATGGCCCCAAGGAGAGGGGCAGCCTGGGGTGGCACAGGCTGACTGGAGTCTGGCATGCCAACCCCAGCCTCCCCTAGCAAAGAGTGTTGCTCTCAAGTCTCTAATCTGGGTGGGAGCAGTCTCCCTCTTCAGACTCCAGCTGCTGTCACACACTGTTCCTCTTGCTGTGCTGACAGAAGTGCAGCTCTCACACACACAGGTCTTGTAATGCTTGCTGCAGAGATTTCATGCCCAGAAGCACTGCCATAGTGCTAACAGGTATGGCAGAAGGTGCAGCATTACTGCTGCCACCCACTGTGTGGTCAGAGGTGAAGTGATGACTGGCTCAGCCTCTAGGACCTTTAAATCATAGTGTACTATCAACTCCTCATTCATCTGCCCTGTTTGGATGCTTCCAGGATAGATCAGCCAGCCAAGTCTGCCTTGGGGTCAGGCAGAGGTCTCTGGTCTCCCTACAGAAATCTGATGTAACTAAGTAATTAAGTAATCTTAATTCATCCTTGCTCAACATCAGGGGGAAAGGGAATAAAACCATCCTGTTAAGACCTTTGGGCAACATAGAATCATAGAACCTGGCCTGGGTTGAAAGGGACCTTAGAGATCATCTGGTCCCTGACATGGACAGGGACACCTTTTGCTAGACCAGGTTGCTCAGAGCTCCATTCAACCTGGCCTTCAACACTTCAGGGATGGAACATCCACAGCTTCTCTGAGAAACGTGTGTCAGTGCCTCACCACCCTCGCAGTAAAGAATTTTTTCCTATTATCTAATCTAAACCTACTGTCTTTAAGTTTGAAGCCATTCTCCCTTGTCCTGTCACCATGTGCCCTTGTAAATAGTCTCTCTCCATCTTTCTTGTAGGTTGGTCTTTGTCCCGGATCTGAGCCCGATTTTGGGAGGGAAGAAGGAGGAAAGGATGAGGTGGGAGAGACAGGAGTGTTGTTGTGTTCCCCGGAAGGAAGATAGGAGCCCAGCAGGGAGGCAGTGGAGTCTGAGCTATGAATTGCTACTTAGTATAAGTGATTTTAAGTGCTGCAGAGTAGATCAGGTGCTGTGTACAACACAGACGGGAAGCCAAAATTAAACTGAAGACAAAAATTAAACTTCCAGCTAAGACTTGCTTACTGTGCCCTGTGCAAGTAGTGATATCACTTCTTTGGGCAGCAGCAGTTGCTATTTTAGATGTGGCTGGCTGCACGGGAGACACAAGGTTCAGACTACATATTAGAAAAAAACTCATTCACAGAGTGCAGCACTGGAACAGAGATGGTAGAAACTCCATCTATGGAGTCCTTTGCAACAGTGCTGTTCCAAGAAATAAGTTGGTCTCAAGACATCCAGAGGTCCTTTGCAAACAAAACTTTTGTTGTTCTGTAAGATATTGAGCAAGATATGTTTTCTTTTGCTTCTTTTTCTTCCATTGCTTTTCTTTCTCTGTGTCATTCTGGAAGAATGCAACAGAAGGTATTGTTCTCCTATTCTGTAAGCTGTTTTACAATGCAGTGTACATGCTTGGGAATACACTGCATATGGTCAGAAATGTAGGTCATAATGACACTTGAATTGGCAAGTATGGATTTGGGCTGATGGAGCTGATGAAATTCACTGCCTTCTTTGATTAGGTGCTTGTTCTAGTAAGTAGCTGAGGGTCAATACACAGACAGACATGATTCCACCTTAAGCTACAGTATTACCTTCTCTGTATAGACAAACTCATCATTTTTGCCTCAGCCACTCTCCCCAGGGTTTCCTATTCCTCCTTTGATGCATGCTTCTGTCAGAGCCACTGCCTCTCTTGTCAGAACAGCTTGTTGCATGCAGGGAAGATGCTGAGGTCTCTTTAGGCAGTTTTTTTTTTTTGTCTGGAATGTCTACACATGGATTTTGTGACCCAAGTTACTTAAAGCTCTCCTAGTACTTTAATTAATCTAGCTCTTTTCACCAACACATCCCAAAACACCTAAAGAGAGGTCTATAAACAGCATATTTTATATCTTTGTTTCAAAGGCAGGGAAACCAGTCTAAGGAGAAGTTCTGCAAGTTGGCCAAAATTTCAGAAGAACAGTGAACAGGAAGAGAAATGAGGCCAAATTCCCAACAAACTAGGTCACGCTGTCCCTTCGGTAGACTGGATGTTATTGTCAGATTGCCAGTGCCACTGACAGGGGACAGGGAAAATGAGATTAGGGGAAACAGGCATGAGGTGAAACTGTGGTGAGAAGGCTGTGGAAGAAGGGAAA
Source organism: Pseudopipra pipra (assembly GCF_036250125.1). Lineage (NCBI taxonomy): Eukaryota > Metazoa > Chordata > Aves > Passeriformes > Pipridae > Pseudopipra > Pseudopipra pipra. The sequence goes on along the minus strand of NC_087550.1, from coordinate 30,353,388 downwards.
CACTGGAGAATGCAGAGAGTCACAAGTAGTAAGTCACTCCTTGGGTGGCTGGAGTTCCCTCCTGTCGTTGCTTCTGAAGCAGCACGGGCTGAGCAGAGTTGCTGCCAGGCTCCTCACCACACTTCATCCTATTGCCTGGTGGTGAAGGAAATTGAGGTACTGCCTGGGTTTCACTGCCTCCACAGTAGCTTTAGGATTTCCCAAAAAGCCCAGAGCCCAGGCAACAATGTAGCTCTGGATGGACAAAGCTGTATTTGTCCTCTACTCCTTTCTGAACACTTTCCTACAGTCCTTTTGTTACTCATTACTGAATGAGAATTTTCCAAGAGTGATCAACGGTGCTCAAGTCTGCGTGGTAATAGCCCACTTAGTGATGTTATTTTCCATTTATGAACAGTTCATTTGCCATTTTTGCTACTCAGTTCTACCATATAACAACACTTTTTCACAAATACATAAGTCAATTTTAGGTATTTTCTTACCCTGGACAATTATCAGAAAATTTTACTTCTCAGATCATTTAGAAGTGTACTGAAGAACAAGGATCCCAACACAAATTCCAGAGATTTTCATTGGTTCCTACCCTTTCTGTCCTATCTTTTAACCAATTAATCCGGGTCAGAATTAATAATTCTGATTTATTAGTAAAATGATCCCTTTTATTGAATGACAGATGAATTTAAGGGTCTTTTGTGAGGGACCTTTGTCAAAAGCTCTTTGAAGGCACAAGTACACTTGAGTTGCAATAAAACACTACACTCTGAAATACTTTGTGTGCTCATCTTAATAAGGTCCCAAACTGCTCACATCTTTGCTCAGCATGTGAAAGATTTGGAAACCTGGATAGGCAAAGACTGGAGCAGCCAGACAACTGGGTGGGGTTTTTCAACTGTTTTTAACTAGTGCCTTTGAGTCTCAATAGGAGATTGTAGGATATACAAAATTCAATTAACAGCCTGGAACCTTTCAAACCTTCCTTTCTCCCTGCTGTGAAGCCAAACAAAACATCCTTTGTAAAGCACTCTCTATTAGCATAGAAATTGTTCCTTCTACTGCAAGCATTTTCCGGCTTTTAGGCTAATTAGTTAGGCCGTTTAATATGTATAAACCCAAAATAAAATGAATGCTCATGTTATATGCACTGCAGTTCACAGGGATAGTAATGGATTAGACATGCTGATTTGTTAATTTCCTTTCACTTAATACTGTTCCATTAAAACTGTTTCACATTTCTGATCTTTCTTGCTTCCCTCTCTTCCTAGGCAGTATATGGTGCTACTGCCCTTTGTGATACACACGGATTCTCCTGAGAAAGTCTGTGTTCAGCTGACCCACCTGAATGAGTCTGTGACTCTGAGTGCCACACTTGAGCATCAAGGGGAGAACAGGAGCTTGATTGATGATGTGGTGTCAGAGAAAGATGTGTTCACCTGCATCCCTTTCTCTGTGAGTATATCATCCTTGTGGGATGATCTCTTGTGTTTATTGACGTGATGTAGTAGATCCAAACAGTCCAGAAATGAAAATCAGGCAACCAGCCTTCTAAGCTAAGACAAACAAAAAATTTAGTTCGATGTGGATATCTAACTGTGGTAGCCTTATGAGGAATAATTTTCCACCATTGTCAAATTCTGTGTCCCACATGATGTTTCTGTGCATGCAGGACTTAGAGAAGTCTTTTGGAACTTTGACAGACAGAATGTATCCCATTTTTGTTTGATCTATATAAGCCTCAGAGGAAAAGTATTGAGGTGGAATCAAAACTGTAGAAACTGGAGAATGGTTAAAGATAGTGAGATTCATGAGGTCATTTGTCTCCTTCTGGAGCTTATTCACAAATTTTTACTGCAGGACAGCGGTTGCTGAGTAATGTAAGCAACAGGTTTCACCCCCTAATTAATGAATTCGGGTTAATTTTTGTTTTGATAAATCACCAATACAATAGAGTAAGATCAGATTCAATATTTCTCAAAAAAAGTGCATAAATGAAGGAAGAGAATAATGTTTTTCTCTTGTTTCATGCATTGAGTCTTTTTTGTCCCTTTAGGGAACTTTCTGACCCAGCTAATGCTCCGTCCTTCAAAGGCTTAGGGCAATGGGGTGAATCTGTAAAACAGTTTTCCTCTTCATTTTCCTTAGCTACCAAAATCCAATAGCACATCAGTGGCATTTCTCACTGTGATGGTGAAGGGGGACACCCTGCAGTTCAAGAGCCGCAAGTCAGTGCTGGTCAAGAATTCTGAGAGCTTAGTCTTCATCCAGACAGACAAACCCATCTACAAGCCTGGACAAACAGGTACAGGGAGTTGGGTTGGTGTTGACTATGACAGCAGAAAATCTTAAGAACTTAATTCCCCAGAGGCACTATACTTTAAAAGTTTTGGGAAGTTAAAACTCTCAGTAAATCTTATATCTGTCAGCTGAGATCTAGGGCATGTGGTACCTTCATCATTCCTATTTTTCATCCTCCAGGCACAGCATCTTAGCCAGATGTAGACATAGCCTCAGATTCATTCTACTTAACTGGTGGCACAAAACTGGGATAACTTCAAAGCATAGTCTCCCTTGGCTGCACCTGAATCAACAAAGCAGGACAGCCACTCCCTAGGCACAATTCAATTCAGCCAAGACCTAATTATCCTTCTAAATTTATCTGCCCCTCACCATCTAAAAAAGAAAGAACCTGAAGTAATTGCTTCCATTACTGAAAGATCTCAGTTCAGAGACTGTTGATCCATGGAATGAATCTGAGTTATTAGTTATTGAAACACTGATATTTCCTGGTAATGGCTAAAAATTTAACAGTGGAATTTCCTTCTTTTCCGTTACACCCTTCAGTTATGTTTCGGATCGTCTCTCTGGACAAAGACTTCTACCCACTGAATGAGAAGGTAGAGTCTTAATTACTTGTTGTTAACCAGGAGTTTTGATTCCCAATTAATACCATTATTGTCATCATCCAGACCCACTGAAGACAGCCTTTAAAGCATATGATACTCTCTCACACCATCCTTCCCCCATTTCGTATTCTGTCCTGGGACACACTCCACCTGTCTCTATTGGCTGAAAAACATGTCCCCTTTTTCAAAAGCATACAGATGTTTAAAGCCAGATTTGCAAAAGCCTGTATGTGGCTAAGCATCTGGGCAGGGATCTCATTACTGAAAATGTGGGTAGGACAAGTTTCCATTGGAAGTGACAGATGTGCAGTTGTTTCTGGCAGTGGGTGCAACCACAAGCTTAGAGACAGAGAGCAGAATGACAAGAACTTTGTTCTAAGGAACTGGTCATGGGTGTAAGTCCACCCTTTTAGCTTATTTGACAATCAGTTCCTCATGCAGACAAGTTCTTTGAAAACTCTTACTTCATCACGTTTTCATACTGTGGTAAGATGAAAAGTCAGGGCCCTAAAATATTATAGAAAATATTCTCTTAACCATCAAGAACCAAGGAAAAAGAGCAAGTACAAAAAGGGAAGAACCCAAAGGACTTCTTAGAAGATTGTTCTTCTGTCCTTCTGTTCAAATCTGGAAATTACTTCCATCCACATGTAACTAAGATGTCTAATACTGATTTTTCTTTGCTCTTTCCTCACAGTTTCCATTTGTCTACATTCAGGTAAGTGGATAACCATGTTATTATTTCAGAATAATGTGCAGGCACAGAGGTACTTGTCTCCAGCAGTGTTTTCAGGCTGAGGTGCAAAGGAAAACATAGGACTTATGAACTTTTTCCTTTGGGTACAAGAAGGCTGAGTAGCTGGGCATCAAAAGAAGTTCCAACAATGGTTCTTTGATTGCAAAATGTGCTGTAGGAACAAAATAGTTAATCAATGCAAGCCATGCTGTGAACAGAATTACACTTGCCTAGAGGTCATATCAGAACGGCTTATTCCTCCTTCCAATCAGAACTAAGATTTTCTATTTGCCAAGTGTGGTTGAAATTGGAGAACTGTGTTAAATAAGCTAAGGACCAAAGGAAAGAGTGGCAGGAGTGAAGAAAGGTAACAGCCTAAAAGTCAGCACTGCTAAAGAAATAAATGTCCATCAATCCAGACCCTTAATGTCACTAATTTATCTTAGTCAAACACCAAGGCAGAAGTTAGAATGAGCCTACTATTTCTGGACTGTTATCATGACCTATTGCTTATGTCATTTAGAACTAAAAACAAAAAACAAAAACCTTTCTGAGGAAAAACACACTGGCTTTCAGGCCTTCCCTATAGATACATCATGGAAACAAGATCACAAGCTCAGCTGTAAACATTTCCTTGAGTTCCTTTTCCAAGGAAGCCCAGTGGTGTCATTCACATTAAGGGGTGAGCTTTTTATCCGGGTTGAAATGTGATAATGAAGAGGATTTGGTCAGAGCACTGGCTGCTCTGTCCTCCCAGAGTGCTTCTTGGGAAGACAGCCCCCGCTTCTGCCCCCTGACTGGTGACCTCCAGTTGGGAGATGCCATTCACATCCTGGTTTTCCCTGAACGCTGAGATAAAATCTCAGTGAAGTAAATGCACGTAGTCACATACCTTGAGTCACATACCTATCTAGAGTAAATGAACTTTTGGTGACAGACAAGGTACAAAGCAAAGAGCAGGCAGAAAATGAAAGACTGTAAACATTAACTATACTACTGAGCAGCCTGGAAAGGGGCATCAAAATACGTAGCTCCACTGTGCCAATTCAGTGACTTCTACAAGAAATTTGGGGCTGAGTGAATTAATTATTGATAGTTCATAATGAACATTACAAAACTGTAGTAGTGGTGAGACTTCAGCTCCGGCATTAGGAGCAGGGAGATACAAGAAAAGAGAGCTCCATATGTGGGGTACATTTCCCTCTGTTCATGTTCCCACTCCCCCAGCCCATCAGTAGCTTTGGACTCTTACACATGTACATTTCTCAGTCCCATAGATATATCAGGCATCTGATTCCTCATCAGATTGTGTACTGGTACTTCAACAGTCTTCATTCCAGGCAGGGAAAAAAACAACCCTTTTTGCAGGCTGTATAGCCAGTCAAGGAAGCTGAAACTTCCTTCCTAGGAGGGAACGTCTGGATCTTCCCTTCTCTGTGTTCCACTTCTGGTATCAATTTCTTTATCTTGCTACCTTGCCAGTCTGTCTTTCCTAGATTTCAGGCCCCATCATTCGTAAGCATGCAGGTAGAGCTGAGGAAGAGACAACACAGGACCATCAGGGTTAAAAAGCTTTCTTGCATGCTAGTTATGCAGAATTGACAGGTTAAGTGCTTACAGATCCTCACAGATTATTGAATAATTACAGACAGGCCTATCCCAGCAAGGACATATAAATTGGGCACTGCACTGCTCTGTCCCCAGGAGTCTCCTGTCTTGTGATGTTTTTACTCTCACCTGTAGGATCCCCAGAGGAACCGTGTGTACCAGTGGCAAGGGGTGGAACTAGAAACAGGCCTTATACAGCTCTCCTTCCCCCTCACATCAGACCCCATCCAGGGCTCCTACAAAATAGTTGTGCAGAAGAGCTTCTCATCCCCTGTGGAACATTTCTTCAGTGTGGAGGAATATGGTAAGGACAGGAGGTATGGGCTGCAAGTGGGGTTGACAGCAATGCCTTTTACTGTGACCTCTCAATTTGGAATTTCCTGGGAACAGCATGTGGAAAAGAGGGACTGAATATACAGGCAATGGGATTCATAGGGGCTGAGCCAGAAGGTACTGAGAATCAGAAGTGGCTGGCTTATTTGGTTCAAAGTCAGGCATGGTGAATAATTTGACCACAAACAAAGTTATAGGCTTCAACGTGCCATGGTGACAGATGGTCTGTTCCTTCTCCCACAAAGATCATTCTGAACACCCCACAAGATCAAAGAAGTATGTCCCTTTTCTAGCCTTACACTAGGCTAATTTTTCTTTTATTTGTTCTTGAGTCATTTCTGTGAATCTTTCCTATTGCTATTTCTCTTACAGTCTTTTGAGGAAATGTGCTCTGGGGTTGAAACATTGAGCCTTGCCTCCCATTTTAGAGACAAATTTGTGTCTAAAATGTATAACCCAAGGTTATTTTCCACTTCCTGGGTCTGGATGTGTACCCACCCTGCTGTTATTTCCTTGCAGTGTGAAAAACACCTCAGGTGCACCACCTGGAAGCAGGCCATTACATGCTTCAGTCCAGTCCTGAGCATGAGTAGTTGGAGGCTTAGGGTTGTAGGATGCAATATGGGAAGAGGGATGTAATTTAATACTCAGGAGCAAAATATGTCTTTTACTTGTACCCCTTTATATTGAGCTTTATTGCTGCCTCTTCCCCTTGAAAATATAGCCCTGAGAGTCTGTGGCTAGATTCATTAGAACTCCCTGGGCATGCAGGACAGTATCCCATGGTACATGTTAGTGAGCCTAAGAGCAACTTTGGACCTCCTGAACAGTAAGAATCAACCAAGAGAATCAATGATTCAAGACATTTCAATGTGTTAAATTACAAAGGTGGCGAATGTGCTGCTCCAAGTCCTAGTTGCAAATTATGAATTGTGAACACAACACACAGGACCAATGTGTCCTTCTCAATGGACATACAGAAGGGATCTACACAGCTTTCTGGTGCCAGTGGGATCACTTAAGCATGTGCTGTAAATAAGAGAAGGTAAGGACTACAAACTTCCTTAATTGCCTTTGAACCCAAACAATGGTGAAGGCTGAGAAAACCTAGGGAAGGGGTAGGAGATCCTTGCTAAAGAGCACGAAGAGGTTCCTATTAAGATGATCCTGGCTCTCTGTTTGGGTTACTGTATAGTACACAGCTGTCATTCACTCATCTCATATCAGACTTTCTGTCTCTCATTTAGTGCTGCCCAAGTTTGAGGTCCTGGTGAAGCTGCCCAGGATGATCACGATTAAGGACGACGAGCTTCCAGTATCTGTCTGTGGTCTGTGAGTTACAGAGCTCTAGTAAATCTCTCTTGCTTATCCTTCACTCCTCCTTTCTACCAAGGACCAAAAGAAGAACTGGTGAAGGCTTTTATACTTTTCCCAGGCATCCATTGCAAGCTTATTTCACTCTGTCAATCCTGAGATTGCTACTTGGTCTGAGCAGTCAAAGTGAAGGGTCTTCTCTGTGTTCCTTTAAAGATGATGTCAAACTGGTCCACAGCTCTCACTTCCCAGTTCATTGTATATTTTCTCTTTCTGTCCTTGCATTTCTTCAATTAGAGCTTCTCTGCCAATCCTGAACCCTCAAATACTCAGAGATATCAGATCAGACATAATTTACGCTGGTGATGCAAACCCAGTGTTCTCATTTTTAACTCATAAATTGCTCCTTCTGAGCTCCTGGTTGCCTTTCCATTTGTTCACTGAATCCTCAGCAGTTTATAATACAAGAATATTCCTGGCTGAAATAATTTTCTAAAGTCAATCTTTTTCTGCAGAGACCTCCCCCCTAGAACAGAATGGATGTTTCTTCCATGTATAATGGCAGAATCTTACTATGGAAATGATGGAAATATAATCACTAGAGTCATTAAAATATCAGATTAGTCAGCCTTTAAGAAGAAGTATTAGGAAATTGTCCACAGAGGTCTCTAAGGAGATGCATTTGAGTGTGACTGTGACTGATTGTCTCTTCATCTGATACATTAACACATTATGATTATAGGTACACCTATGGGAAACCTGTTCCTGGTTTAGTGAATGTCCAAGTGTGCCGTAAATTTTCCCATTCTGCTTCAAGTTGTTACGGAAAAGAGGCAGAATCTGTGTGTGAAGAATTCACTAGGCAGGTGAGTCCCAAATTAACATGTAGTATTTTTTCCTTATGGTTAATGGGCAATATTATCTTAAGTGAGACCAAATCTGTGACTGTTGGGAGATAGTAGAACATCAGAGATAGCACTCTGTCCAGGGAAAAGCAGAGAATCTCAGAGGAAGGCAGGCTTCAGAGAGGGGTCGTTAAACTGGAAACAGAATTGATGATGAAAACTCCACAACTGGAATCCTGACCCCACTGAGACTAGTGACAAATCTGCAGTTATCAGCCATGAGGTCCCTGCTATTGTTCCAAAAACTAAGAAAATAATCTGTGAAAGAGTTTTGTGACTGTGAGAGGGAGTGTCAGGGAGTGAGGAGCAAAGATGAGGATGAAACAAGAAAGCAGTATAGAGAACAAGGAACAAAGAAGATGAGGTAGTATTGTACATGGGTCAAATACAGGAGAAATGGCAACAAGGAAAGCAGTGAAGACAATGGAAGAAACAGGAAGAAAAACAGAACTAAGGTAGGAGGAAGTTAACAGGGAAATCAGTGTGTGCCTTAGAGAACTGTGTGTCAGGTACCTCACAGAACAGAGAAAACGTACAGATGAAACACTAGGAAACAGGCCAAACACAAATTCTGGTCTTGGAGACATAAGTCTGGGATTTCATGGACAGAATTTAGGCATGTTGGGTTTGGGGCCTCTATTTCAGTCCTTCATGGCACCAACTTTGTTCACAGAATTTCAATTTTCTCTCCAATGCCTTGCTTAGTCAGATGCTCGTGGGTGTGTTTCTGGTCTAGTGAGGACCAAGGTATTTCAACTCCAGCGCAGGGGATATGAGATGAGCATTGAGGTACAAGGCAAGATCACAGAAGATGGCACAGGTATGTATCACATGGATATGGCAAAGTGGTGGCAGGCCCTAACAGGAGGGCCTGGCAAAGACAAAAAAGATGGACCAACATGACTAAAAATTCATTAATAATCCCTCTTTACTGGGCTCTGTCTCAGGAATAGAAATGACTGGAACAGGCTCCTGTGGTATCACACCCATCATGAGCAAAATCAGCTTTGACCTGCTGGACTCTCAGTACAGACCAGGGATTCCACTCTTCGGGAGGGTAAGGAACTTCTGAGACCATGGACAACAAATGGCATAGCAAACACACAAGAGTGTAATCCCATTAGATGGAGGAGCAGTGAGTGCAGGTTACATGGCCCACCTTCCTCTGCCTTTGCACAGGCAGATGAATTATTGATAGTTGGGGCACTCTAAGAGGCACATGACCCTGACACTCCAGGCAGTCAGCCCAGTACAAAAGAGAAGGCCCATTGTTCTGACAGGGAGCAACAAGCATGGACTATTCCACAAGGGAATGTTATCCAGGTGCAAAGGGTGACCACAACACAGGCGTAGTGACCTCATCAACAAGAGCACAGTCCCAACTACTCAGCCAAACTGAGCAGAGCAGGAGTGGTGACAATAACAGGTTCCACCAACAGTCTAGTGACCACTTGACAATGTGAGATGATGAGTCAGGACTGAACCCAGTCAAGAAAGTCCACTTAACCAGATGGGAACAGCAGGAGAAAGAGCTATGTGTAGGTCTACCGGGACAAGGCACAAGCCAGAACATAGAGTTCCTGAACCAAGAGGTAGATGATAAGTAGTGGAGTCCCAAATGAGACTGGCCAGGGGTATTAAAACTACTGAGGAACTTAGGGTCCTGATAGATTATTTCCATGGGCCAATCAGCCTGTTTTACTGAGAATTTTCTCATTTGTTCCCTCAACTCAGGACTTGCCTCACACATTTCCACATTCTTTTCTTTTGTTCTTCTCTGTCAAGAAACATCCTTCCTGGAAAGAAGGAAAAAGACAAGTGGCTTTACTACTTGGGTATTATTTTCTGTTGCTAGTCTAAAACCTGAAGTTTGTTATTGCTTTGTTAGGTGAAGCTGGTCGATGGCACTGATGCTCCAATTGCCAATGAAACCATCACAGTTTCTGTGGATGGAGACAGATACAAAGGGAATTACACTACAGATGAGCAGGGACAATCCTCGTTTTCCATAGACACTACCGCCTTCACACAAGCCTCCTTGGAAATCCGAGTGAGTGGTACAGACAGGGGTAAGCCTCTGTCTTTCTCATCAACAGGGAAATATCTATCCATGGGTTGTCAGTCTTTCTGCCAGCTGGAAAACAAGGCAAGTTTCTTGGCAGGTCACCTCTCTTCTCTGTGTCTTCTGTGCATGTTCTCTACCGTCTTCTAAGAATGGGAAATACAGAACATATCCAGAGTTTTTCTGTGGACTTTTATGTCATTTGTTACCTGGCTTTTTAGCTATGAACTTTTTTTCCTCTTTCTCAGGCAGATCATAAACCTGAACTGAACTGTTATGACAGCAACTGGATCACACCGTCATATGAGCATGCCATGCGTAGAATAAGTCGGTTTTACTCCCCCAGTAAGAGCTTCCTCAAAATTGAGCCAAAGCATGAGACATTAAGTTGTGGCTCCCTTGCAGAGATCCAGGTGCACTATATCTTCACACGGGAGGCCATAGGGGAGCAGAAGAAAATTGTCATTTACTACCTGGTAAGAAGTATTTGTGGCTACTTTGATCTATGGCCACAGAAAGTACTGTGTCATCTCTATCTATGTTCCATGATGAGGAACTACTGCACTGCTATATAGCCATTAATGGTAGAGAGGGTTTGAAATGGAAAGTGTGACCTGCTGCAGTGCAATCTAAACACATTTCCTTAATATTTCTCATTTCTCTGTCTTCTGTGAGCAGATATAGGTAGGGTGTACATGTTTTACTCAGAACAGAAGAGAGACAGAATACTGATGAAGAGAGCACTGTCTTTGGCACAGCCACCCAAGACTCTCATTTCATGATAATCCACTCCCAGTTTCCCCCATTCCAAATTCCAGTTCACATATGGCCACTAGTTAGAAACCAGCACCCTACAATAAGAAGATAAAAGATGAGAAGGAAAAATATCTTCTACTCCATTTTGCCCGTTGGTAGTCATCTGACTGATGAAACTAAAGCAACACCTCTAACTACACTACCAGAAAAACCCAATAAACTTAGAGCTGAGGCTGAACATCAAGCAATCATGGAAAGTTCGGGATACCACAGTGGTCAGAATAGACTATAGCACGCTGGCATTGAGAACTATGAATTTGTTCAATTTGGAGGTCAGAGAAGAGAGACTAACTGAACTGTAACCAAAAGATGATATCCCAGTTTTGCTTGGAAGAACAGGAAGAATCAGGTGAAAATTCAAATAGGATTTATTTCTCTCTTTGTTTTTCTGGTTCTCCCATTTAATGACACTAGCAGAATGATAAAAGTACCTTTGGAGGACCAGAAGAAATCAGTGGAAAAGACAATTCCGTTCTGATGGGTTGTACAGAACACTGGGGGACTTAGGCTGAGATTCAAAAAAGAGAATAGAAACCTTTGCTAGAGACGCCTATGTGCTTATTTTCAAGACTGCTAAGAGCTAATTGAAGGACAACATACCTGCTTCTCCTTGGAGCCTGGGAAAGCTGGTCTTAAGTATGCACATACAGTAGGTAAACAAACAGTGAGATACCTTCAATTTTTATAGGAGTGGATCCTACACCTCAAAATTCAAATATGGTGCTATGGAATATATATATTTCCTCTGGAGAGTAATTGTATAGAAACCATTTTTGACTGTGAAAAAGGAATCATCTTCTAGAAATGAAGAAATTACAGGTAGCATTCAGGCTGTTGCTTACTGCCTGAATTCAGGTACCTTATTCAAGCTCTTATTATTTGCAGCCTGTACTCTTCTGTCCCAACTCTGTGGAGTTATGAAATTAATCCTGATTAAATTTTTCTTCAGACTATTTCACAATGCAACTGAGAATGCAATTAGGAGAATTTTTGCCCCTCAATCTGTTCCAGATTGTTAGAAATGTGCATATGATCCCCAAACTTACGTGGGGTCAGAGATTAAATGCATTCAAACCCGTAATATGTACAAAAGCAAGAGAGGTCTGATCAGTGAGAAAATATTGGTCCTCCTAGGAGTGAATACTTGTCTCCCAAGACCCAGTGAATTCTAGTCTGGCACTTGCTTAATACCTTCTCGGTGTTGCTCACAGTTGCCAATGCTATTTATACTAACAATCTACAGATAACCCACTGACTGTTCCTTCTCCTTCCTTTCAACACCAGTAGCAACAATTACAGAAGGTTTCTCTGTCACACAGGTGATGGCCAAGGGAGAAATTATATTAGCAGACACCCATGATCTGACTGTGAAACCTGGAGATGGTGAGCAGTACTATGCATTTTCAGTATTTCTAATGATAATTTGGGGGAAGGGGGGACATAGATAAATTATTTAGATTTAAACATTTAATTTAATGTTCAATTCAAACATTAAATGTAATGTTTGAATTTTCAAAATTAGATCTTTTTGATGAAGTGTCTTGGATTAGTTTTGTTTTCTCCGAGTTCTGTTAGGTGCTATTTTTTTAATGATAAAATGTTAAAAAATATCACAAAAAATAAACATAATGTTTTGGCCGTTTCCTAAAACCAGCACTTTCTGATGACCACTCTACCCTATTCTGACTGCTGATGCTTACCAGTGTTGTGGGATCACATGTACAGTGAACAGAAAGAAGTGTGTCTCTTTTTCTTTCTCTCTCTTTCCTTCATTTTTTTGATATTGTTCCTGCCTTGTAAGCCTGCAAACCCAAACATACCTATATTCTAACCAATACATTTAATTTTATTCATATAAATGTCTGAGGGTTACACATTTCAGTAACTGAGACTGGCTGTAATGCAACTTTAAATGTCTTCGGACAATAAGACCAGGAGATATTTTGTAAGTCTATGAGAAGGAGTTGCATTGCAGTGGCTATAAACAGTTTATGGAAGTAAAAGGTCTTGGGTGCTGTATGTTTGTACAAAGTTCTGCATCCTCACTAGTAGCAGTTACTAAACTAACACCATGGCTAATATCAAGAGATGTTCTGTCGCCTTGTCCAGATTGTGACATAAGGTTCAGGCCCAGATAAAAAGAGTTTTAGAGCACAGAGGGGCATTTTCTACTGTGCTTGGAGCAAGAGTTTAGTGTTCCAGCTAAATGCTTGCTTAGCAGTAACTTTCCCAGTTATTCTTTCAGCCACTCTGCAACCTTGACTGCTGCCTCCCTTTACAATAGTCTGTTACCTTTTTTTCCCTCATCTGTTTTTGGTAGATCTTGGAGCTTGAGGGAAACAGTGGTTGAGAACATCAAGAAATTATGCCAGATGTTAACTGGGGAGAATCTAAAAGCTTTCCAAACTCGCTCCATTTGGCTATTCATGATCACTCTTTGAATGCAGGTATCTTCAGCAGCCGCCATAGGCTTCAATCATGTATCAGTATTCCTGCCCCTGCTGACTAAAAATATTCAGCATGAGTGAACTTGACTGTTTTATCTGGGAAAGGAAAATGCATATACTGGGACTTCTTGTGTGTTGATCAGCCTTTTTTTCTCTCTGTTAGCTTATGGGACATTTCAGCTGACCCTCTCTGTTGAGGCAGCAATCACTCCCCTGGCACGGATGCTTGTTTATACCACTTCGCCCAGTGGGGAAGTCATTGCCAGTTCAGCAGATTTCCAGGTTGAAAGTTGTCTCCCCAATAAAGTGAGTATATGTCACAGTTTATGCAACCCATGTTTGTCTTGTGACCAGTAGTTCAGTTATGAGTTCCAGAACGGAGGCAGAATTCACAATGTGTTCATTAAGTGATCTGAGCAGATATTGACTGAGGATTGTTGACCAGAATAAATTACAAAGCTATAACTATAAAAAATGGGGCAAGACAGAATAAAAAAGCAAATCAGTCATCATTATTAATTACATTGTCAAAGCTGAATATATATTATGAGAATTGCAAGACACTAGCAGAGCTTAGTTCACAAGGCTAGAAGCATCAGTATAATAGCATGTAACAGTGTCTGGAAAAGTGGCTGTTTGAACTTCTTTTTGGATTTGCAGGTGAGATTGAATTTTGTACCCAAGGAAGGTCTTCCTGCCTCCAACACACACCTAAAACTCCATGCCACACCAAGGTCCCTGTGTGCCCTCCGTGCTGTGGACAAGAGCGTTCTCCTTATGAAGCCTGAAAATGAGCTCTCTCCCAGTTCTGTAAGTCTTGGCTACTTCTGGTAATGAGCAAGTACAAGAACCAACCAAATACCTATTAACACAACTATAGACATGGGGCTATGTATTTTTACAGGTACATTCACTGCACTTGTTTTTCAGAAGCTGGCATTTACCAACGGAGTGTTAGATAGAATCTCCCCCTATAAGTGCTGATCTGCAACATTTTCCCCTGGTTTTTTTGCATTTACCTAGGTGTATGATCTTCTTCCACTGAAGGAAATCCGAGGTTATAGCTTCAAGGGCTACTACCTGGAAGAAGACAATGTAAACCCTTGTGTGTCACTTGAGAATATGTTAGTAAATGGATTTGTCTACGTACCCATTTCTCCTGATGGTGAAGGTGATGCCTATGACATTCTCAAAGTAAGCATCAGCCTTTCATTTTTCTTTTTGGTCCCTTTTTGGAATTGTCTGCTCTCCTCATCTGTCTTCAAGCATTTTTTAATGAAAACAAAACAAAACAAAACAGAAAAGCTCATTTGCTGTAAACTTGCTAACTTTCGTATGTGAGAAAATAACCAAGCCCAGGCCCTTCATACTTAGCCCATCACTGGTACCTGAGTGTTTCTCTGAACCATTAAAACTTTGAAAGGTCTCCTCATTGCTAATAGAGATACCTGCAAATGGGCTCGAGTAAGGAAACAGTCCTGAGAAATTATTTCTAGTGCCATAATATTAGAAACTCTTCCTCATTCTTTCATGTTTTCTCTCTCTGCTTTAAAGATGTCTTCAATAAAGTGTCAGTTACTTTGATAACCCAAAAATCCACCTATACCCATCTAAAGTGTCTTGCACAAGACTTTTTGGGTCCCTTCAATCCCATGTGTTTCACGCATGTCATTTTCATACAGGCAGCTGTGCTCAAAGTAGACCTATGGCCTTAGTATTTCATCTGATAATGCCAGAATTTAGCCATAGTATGAGTGTAACATGATAGAGCCTCAGCATCTGGGTTAAACCTGTCTATCTGGAATTTATACACAAGCCTTTGTTATTCTGATCACTACCAGACTTAAGTACATCTGTTCGTGACATACTAAATCAAGTTTATATCCAAACCAGGTTTTTTCATATTTTTTGTTCTTCTTTCTCTTTGTTTACTAGGAATTGGGCTTAAAAGTCTTCACTAGCAGCAAGATCCATAAGCCTGAAGTCTGCCAGCATTACCCAGGACACATGATGGAAAGGAGTTACAGTGGTTCTAGTACCTTCTTGATTTCACCTCCCACACAACTTCCTAAAATTTACTACCCTGCTTCTTTCCTTCCCTTTACATCTTTGAATATTAATTACATCAGTCAGATTTGATTCTGTTCAGATATGCTAACCTAATTCAGGATCAATCCCTTCTGGACTCAGTCCTGAAATATGAAACTGCTCTACCTCTACCTGCATCTTCCCAGCTAGACAGATATGTCTGGCTAGAACTGTGTGTGCTTGGTGACTCCCATGCCAGCCCCTACAGCAGGGATCTTGTAGGCACTAAAAGAATCTTTCAGCACAAAGTAGTGGCTTTTTTTTTTCCATCAGACTTGAGTTCAACTGTGGAAACCTAAAAAAGGAGTCTCTACTTCTAGGCAGCCACATTCTAGCAATAGCTAGAGGAACAACTAGGGCAGCAGTGGGCCAAGACAAATGATCGATATTTTACCACTGGAAGATGAGAAATTTAGTTCTGTTCCCAGCTCTCCCACTCACATGACTAGAAGGGGCTGGGTATGTCACATCACTTTGCTGCAGATTCAGTGACTATGAAGATATAACAATGATACTACTTTTGTTTGTTTGTATGTTTGTTTTCTCGAGTAGTTCTCAGACTAGAAAGGCTATATAAGACTCCTACCTTTGTCACTTCCAGTTACTGACTTTTCCAGTGCAGTATCACAGTTCTGATTTTAAAAGGATAGCTTTTGGTCCGGTGATAACTTCTAGCCTTCTATTTATAACAGATCAGATCTTTGGTTTTGAGATGAAGGATTTGTCATCAGAGTATGGCCCAAGACAGCTGTCTCCTTTGAAAAGATGTAAAATCTTCTAAGGCTGATGGAAAACCTTTCAATAAGGCACAAAAGTATGCAGCACTGTGAGAAAGCATCCTCCCATTTGGTTGCAAATGGCCAAAGATGTAAAGACCCATATTCATCTAAAAAAAATCCTAGATGGAGGGCTAAGTGTGGCTTCTGTTTCTGGTTATCTATAAACTCAATCAATTCTTCATCCAGATTATTAACCTATCTGGCACAGTAATATCTGGAGACAATAAGTTTCATGTTTGACTCTGTATTGCAACAGAAATATACCCTCAATAACATCATCATACATGGTTCTTTTGGCACTGCTTTGTTTGCTGGCAGTGAGGGAAGAATGCTCCACTACATCTAATCTCTGTAAGAAGAGCAGCAACATTAGGAAAAATTAAATACTGAGATGGCAACAGAGAAATGCATTTGTTTTCAGTGGCCAAGATTTCAAAGCTGTGCTTTGAATTTTAAAATTTTATCTAAGAATAACCACTACCTGGAAGGAAAGTATCTTCCTGATTTAGATTAGAATTTGACACATCTTTTCCTTTTTCCTGTCATGGAAAAATTTCCTAGTCACTGCAATGAATCTGCTTGAAGATTTGGAGTATGAGATGGAAGAAGGTATGGTTGGTGACAATACTGTGGAGACTGTCCGGAAGTACTTTCCTGAGACATGGATCTGGGACATAGTTTCAGTGAAGTAAGTGTTTAAGGGAATGTAGAGTGTGGTCACTAGGCCAAAACCTTACTTTTTTTACTAACCTATATGTTAAAGCCTCAAAGGAAGTATCGGTATTTCAGTGAGAGCGGTATTTCTAGTAGACAGAGGGATTTTGTAAGGTCACTAAGTATAGGATTCTTTGGGGGAACATGCAAAAGCCAGTGCCCATATCCCAGCTGGTCAGGAGTTTGCTGTCAGCAGATATTATGCAGTAGGCTAAGAAGAACGATCACCAGAATATAACTGAAATCTTGTTCTCTGTCCCTAACCAGCTCTGAGGGAAATGCTGATCTAGATGTGACCATCCCTGACACCATCACCGAGTGGAAAGCCAATGCATTCTGCACTTCAGCAGACACAGGCTTTGGCCTGTCTCCAACAGTGTCCCTCAAGGCCTTCCAGCCCTTCTTTGTTGAGCTCACCATGCCCTACTCTGTAGTGCGTGGCGAGTCCTTCACACTGAAAGCCACCGTTTTCAACTACCTGACCGCCTGCATCAGGGTAAGAGACTTGCACAACTTTGCTCAGTCCAGCAGCTTAGGGAAGACTACAGTGGGTCACTTATAGCATGGTTTCCCAAGCCAGATGACTGATCTCTAACTATAATTTCATACAAGTGTACATATGTAGGAATCCTTGCGGTATCAATAAAGAAGGAGTATGTTTTCCTGCCAAAGTTTAGAAAGCTCCATTAGATTCAGAACCTAAAGCTCTGCTAGTGAGACTCCCACCTTTGTCATTACAAATTTATGTCACTGTCCTATAGAAATATGAGACTTGGGTTATTTACAGACCATAGCATCATTGCACATGGAAATTCCAAGTTCACCAGGGTGGATACCTGTGTTCAGCCTTTAGTCTCATCTCACAAAATATCACAGCAGATTTGCTGGAATATGCAGACTTCCTTTGATTTGTTGCATCTGTCCCTAAGGCACAGAACAGAGCTATACAGCTTCACTATTCTTGTCTGCATTTTTTCACCAATGAAAAAGTCAAGAGAATTTGGAAAATGATTGGTATGAAATCTCAACCACCTTTGCTAAGCTTTTCAGAAATACAGATTTTTATTTGAAAGGAATGAAGCTGAAAAAAGGAGGGGCACTGATCCAGTCATTCCAATGCGCTCTCATTTATTTCCCTGTCTTTCCTGTTTTGTTTGCTGTTTTCAGGTTCCTCTAATCCACTTTTCCTTGTTCCCTTACTTGGTTTCCCACCACTAGTGTTTTATCTTTTTACCTAACTAATCATGAGCAGTGTCTTTAATTCATGGCACAAGTGGTCTGTACTATTAATTTTCCCAGAATTGATTTTCTTTCCAAAGATCCTGTTCCCTACACTTACCTTATGATTTTACACATCTCAGTTATTTCCCTCTTTATCAGGCAGTTCTTTCTCTGCAATATCCATAAGGTTCTCAGTCCCACAGTATAACAAACTCCACTCCCCATTTCCATGTACTGCATCGCCTCCAATAACTTCAGCTTCTCTGCAAGTCCAAACTTCATGTCACCTGTCTGTGCAACCAACAGGTCAGCGTGTCCCTGGCTGAATCTACTCATTTCCTGGCTATACCAGCAGAGAAACAGGAAGAATCCTACTGCATCTGCCTGAATGAAAGAATAACTGTGGCTTGGGCAGTAACACCAAGATCTCTAGGTAAGAAGCTGGACAACAAGAACATACTGAGATCAGATATCTGTGTAGGGCATTAGATCTTTGGTGTGAGGAGCTGGGTAATTCAAAACCTGTTTGGAAGGATCTTCTCTATGTCAGAAGGGAGAAGTCCAACCCTGAGGTTGAGACACTACACTGGGTGTAATATTTCCAGTCCTAAACAAACCGTGTAAGTGTTGCAGGCCATTGCTTTCCTAACACGTAAATAGAAATCACAAATTCCCTTAATACATGCAAAGTACTCAGATATTCCAGTTGTGGAATTAAGAATGCCTTGGCTTAATGTTTCTGGGTCTGAAATTTTTTAATCAAAGCTTGCTTTGATGGTCCCAGAACAAGACCATTTGATTTGCAAGACCCGCCCCATCATTTCTCTTCTGACTGATGGACCACCTGCTTGTATGGCCATCTTGAAGGAGGTGCCCTGGAAGGCTGCATGAGGATCAAGATAAAACACTGTCTCAAATTTAGCTCTCCTCTTGGAAAAGCTCTGTAATGTATCAGGAGGTGCCTAGCACAAACACAAACCCACATTTCCATGGCTCTGCCGGGCAGGGCTGACTGCCCCTGTTTTCTCCAGGGCAGGTGGAGTTCTCGGTGAGCACTGAGGCTCTACAGAACCAGCAGCCCTGCGGGAATGCAGTTGTGGAGACCCCTGAGAAAGGGTGGAAGGACACAGTCATCAGACAGCTGCTGGTGGAGGTATGTGTGATACTAATTTTGGTGGCACAGAAAAGTAGCAATAGCAACAGCAACAGTTGCTGTATGATAAAGGTTTTCTCTTTTAGCTATGAGAGCAGAAATAAAGGCTTGTAGGACTCTAATTATGCAAGCTATTATAAAGGAAGCATTGACAAATCTAGCCCAGACCAGTAGAGCCCATAACTCATAGCGTTGCTATCTCATAGTAAAAGCAGGGTTTGACATTACACAGTGGGACAGAAATAATAAGGCAGGCCATAATGACAGGTTTTCTGAGACATCCTATCAGAGATAAGTAAGAACTCCTTGGTTTTACCTGTAATAAATCACAGGGATAGGTTGTAAATGAAACACTAGTCAGAAACCTTATGCTTCTCCTCCAGGACATGGCTAGGACTCTGAAATATGGAACAGTCACCACAACCTACAAATATTTCTAAACAAAACTACCATCGCTGTTTCAAACTGGTTTTATTACACTTTTAAGAATGTTCAAAACAGTGTAACTAACCTTTTATTTTTTTCATTCTTTTGTACACTTTTTTCTTAATCAGTGTTTTGCTATGATAAAAGCACAGCTTTTCACGTGATAAATTGCCAGTCATAAAATTAATCCACAGTATGACTCCCTGTGATGCTATTAGCAAACAAAGAGTACTAGCTTGTTGTGTAGTGAAATCTATATAATGAAAATAACTCCTTACATTGCAGACATTCCTGTTTGCAGTAAGGCAGAGCTAGGACTCATGTAACTTCAGAAAACGTTTTGCTAACCTGAATGTACTGATGGAACAACAATCCTATCTGCTAGTCACCTTTGTTTTTAAAATATTTACAGATAGGTTTGTATGTATAATA
Source organism: Pseudopipra pipra (assembly GCF_036250125.1). NCBI lineage: Eukaryota > Metazoa > Chordata > Aves > Passeriformes > Pipridae > Pseudopipra > Pseudopipra pipra. The sequence goes on along the minus strand of NC_087550.1, from coordinate 30,333,454 downwards.
CATGAATAACTGTTTAACATTTCAGGAAAATTTCCTGATTTCATATATACCTTCAGGAAAAAAGACTTTATTTTTTTCTTTGAGGTTACTAGAAGATCAGCACTGTAAAGTCTTTTCTCCCAGATGGCAGGGGAATGAAAATTACTGAACAAGTATTAAAGATGCTTCTCTCAGGGTGTCTGAGAGATTGCTCATCCTATCCTATTTTTTTAATGTGGTAATTAATCTACAGCAAGCCCTGACTGGATGGAGTCAGAGATTAGCATCCAAGGCTCAACAATTAATTAGTAGGGGTGGATACAGTGAAACATGCTTGGGGTGAAGCTGCATTGTCACGAACATATGGATGACAATATTCCCTACAGTAGGCAGTGCATCCCAGAGAGAGAAGGGACTGTGCCAAAGGCTCTGGGGCATCCTTTTGCCCATCCAGAAACCAAGCCTTGCTGAGAGGTCTTTGGGAAATGGGATGTTTTTTCACCCAGGAATTTCTCATCTGGAAAGGAAAATCTTTCAAATAATTACAGTGTGTGTTTTAATTTCCTGTTGAAATGTTCAAAATCAAACAAAACAATGGATTTCTCATTCAGTTGCATATCACAAGGATATACTGAAACAAACATGAAGGTACCTTTGCAAATAGAAGCATTTAGTTCTGTCATACTTTATCCAAAAAGCTTTTTCTTTTTTCTTTTTTCTCCTACTCTTTTAATACTTTTCTGTCTTTTCCTATTGAAGGATGAGAGACAATGAATTTTAACTATGTGAGAAGGTAAAGACAATAACACCATTGTTTGCATGCTGGAAAAAATTTTCAATGGACAAAAGTTGGAAAATAGTAATGAAGCAGTGGGAACTCTCCTATTTGGAGGTTAAAAAATAATGCCGGGATCTCCCTACAATAAATTCTGACAAAAAATAGTTTATAGCAAACATTTAATTCCTGAGTTTTTTGCAAAATATTTTCACCTATCTCAACAGAAAAGAGGGATTCTTTTCTGACTTCAAAAAATAGGCTAGGAGTTTTTGAAACAGCAGGATAGAATCACCAATTGACTATGGCATATATTTAGATTTTTGTTGTTGCAACATGTCACATGTGGGTGCATTGGAGTGCTTTACCACCTGTAAAAGCTCTTGCATACATATCCTACCAGTGTCCCCAGCACTCAGCCATCACTGCAGCTACACTGGGCCATAGTGGGTAGCACCTTGGAAAACAGGGTCCTGTGGCTCTGTTAGCACTGTTGGTAACAGCACCTTGCATGCTATCTGCATCACAACCTGTGAATCTGCAGGGCCTCTCTCAATAATAAGAAAGGAAAGAACATGTACTACATTTCATACTTGTAATTAGCCGGTATGTTATAGTCCTCAATTATCCTCAGTTTAGCACATGGAGGAGAAAACCTTGTAAGTCATTTCCAAAAAGTCCCTTTTAGTTTTCCTTTTGATATGTCTTCCTTTTCTTTGTTGTTGTTGCTGTTGTTTCTCATTTTTTGCTTTTTCTTCTTGCCCTTTTCCCCAAGCCGGAAGGGACTGAAGTGGAAACTACGTACAACTCTGTGCTCTGTGCATCTGGTAAGAGCCATCTGCTTTCTAAGACTTTCTTTGCTATGGTAGAGACTAAAGACAAAGAGAGAAGAAAAGGTTTGTGAATGCTCCACTATGAGAAGAAAGGTGTAGGAAAGTGATAAAATTAAGCAAATTAGATGTATGTCCAACTGTTAGCGAAATCAGTTCCTCCTAGAGGAGGAGACCTGAAGATGTAATAGTGTCAACAGAGACAGAAGCTTATCTCTTAGGAACTGAGGCTGGCCAGGTCCCTGCAGGGAGAGAATATTTGGGATTTAATAAGGTTATCTCTAATGCCTTTCATTCAACAGGTGTAAAATCACAAACCAGACTCTGCAGTAAGCCGGGTCAGCTCACTGAAGCAGAAGAGGCCAGAAAAATATGTTGGAAAGTGTATTTGTCAGTCAAGGCCAGCTGATAGTGCCATGTAGATGTCCATGACAATCTGTGTGTGAGGGTATTGAAGGCCCAACACAAAATTTTCAGGATGGGAAGCATCATCAACAAAATTACAGATAAATGGATTTCTTGAAGGCAGGAAAACCCTGTTCAGGGGATAGCTGCTACCATGCATATACATATATCTGGAATTGTAACCAAATTAATCTGGTTTTTTATCCCAGAAAAGTCAATGACAGGGACAGTCTCCTTGGTTCTTCCAGAGACTGTGGTGGATGGCTCAGCCAGAGCATATTTCTCAGTGCTAGGTAAGTGAAGCATCCTTTAAGTGTCACGTGCTATTTTGAAACACGGTGACTTCAGGCTGTGCTCAGTCTAATGGCTAATTTACACTGTAAATTGTCTCATTCCCCAGGTGACATCATGGGCACTGCCATGCAGAACCTGCACCAGCTCCTCCAGATGCCATTTGGCTGTGGAGAGCAGAACATGGTCCTCTTTGCACCCAACATCTATGTCCTGGACTATCTGAACAAGACAGGGCAGCTGAGTGAAGAAGTCAAATCCAAGGCCATTGGATACTTAGTGAGCGGTGAGACGGGACACAGCTTTTGCTTTTCTGTTCATCCCTTCCCTTGGCAACTGGATAAAGACACTATTGTCCACTGGCATGTATGATCTGTTGGAGGCTGTCTCTAGAAGGGAACATGACACTGGTAGGTGAGATGTATATAATACAGTATCTGTAAGAAAGAATCCTATGTTCAAGTGAAGGTACAGCATGAGAGACAACAGCATCCAAACAGGAACATAGGAAAAGTCCAGAACTGGCAATAACTCAAGATTTCTTTCTGTAAGAAAAAGGTTATATGAAAGACATAAATCAGATTATAGCCACTAATCATGGCAGCTGCTTATGTAGATCTCGAACCCTCCTTAGGATTGAGATTTAGAAAGTATTGCTCACCTTTGACCAGGGCAGAATTTGAACATGTTATCTAGGGCATATTGATAGACATAACACTGGTACATACGCACATGATGGGTATATGCTACTGACTCAGTTATTTTTTCAGGAATATTGCACTTCCTCCAATGAAAATCACCCTGTTTTCTGCATCTCTATCCTGTGTAGGGTTCACATTTTTTATCAGTTCTCCTCTGGAAACCATTCTCTCATTTCTCTCAAGTCTGAGATTCATTTACCTCTCCTCATCTAGTCTAAGGCAGAGATCAGCAATGATCACAGATACTCAGTTTCCAGGTGTTTTAGGAGAGTGGAAGAGCACCAAAATGGAGATACTCAGAGCTGTGGGTTTGCCTGAACTTCCATTGTGATACTTAGCAACATAGCTCACACTTCTGCCATTAGTTAAGGGGGACATTTTGTCCCATATCTGCTACATTTCCTTTGCATGGCTCCTTGAAAAGTACAGTGGCAACTGAAATATTTTTTCACTCTCCATTTCAGGGTATCAAAGGCAATTGAAGTACAAACACTGGGATGGTTCTTATAGTACCTTTGGGCCACATTATGGGCAAGTTGGAAATACCTGGTAAGACTTCAGTACCACTGGTTTTTCATTACTGCTTTTCGTGCCTTCCCTTTCCTCAGTGTTCTCTTGTGCTTGGCCATTGTTGAGGTTGAAATGGAGTTGGAGATGAAGTTATTATCATGACATCACAGAATAATCATGTGAGATAATGGGGGAAGAAAAGATGTTAAGGGAGGTGCCTTTTAGGTTTGCAGTGCTGCACTGATAGCTACTTACCTCCTCTGACACCCTTCTTCAGCTCAAGTGAGGGTGGCCTGAAAGATGGTACAGCTAGTTCTTGTTAGCAGAAGATGATGATGAATCCCCACAGTGCCATTACCCAGTGCCATTGCCTGCAGTCCTCAGGGCTATGAATAGCAGCTTCCATTTAGCATTAGTCCCTATCTCACTGAGTTGCTAAGCTATCTCAGTTTCCAACCAACCCCCTGTGATCAAGTCTTGTAGCCTCTACGGCTTTCCTCCAGAACAGTATTGCCCATATGGGCCCTATGACCTCTGATGGATACAGGACCTGCTCAGAATGTCTTGGTTCCCTCTGTCACTTTCAGGCTCACAGCCTTTGTCCTCAAGTCTTTTGCCCAGGCCCGGCCTCACATCTTCATAGATGAGAAGCACATCCAGGATGCTTTGATCTGGCTTACTCAAAAGCAGAAGGATAATGGCTGTTTCCGCAGTTCTGGGACACTCCTGAACAATGCTATGAAGGTAATGTGTCTGCCTGGTTGGCTCCATATGGCTTTTGTCAGGCTGCAACTTGACCATAAGTCAATCTGGGTCAATGAAGCTATTTTGTCACTTGGGGGTTGGAGAAGAGTGAGGAGCTATCACAGAAGCATGAAGAAGTCAGCAGCATCTTCTGAAGGACTTACCATGAGCAGGAGACTAGGAAGAATTTGTCTCTGCAGGATGTAAATACGTTGCATAGAGAGAAGCCAGTGGTGCTGTGTAGGACCAACAACTACTTTTGTGTTTCCCTGCAGGGTGGAGTGAATGACGAGGTCACACTGACAGCCTATATCACTATTGCATTGCTGGAGATTCCTCTGCCTGTAACTGTATGTGTCCGCACCCCAACCTGAGCCATAGATGGTACTAACCTGTCCTACTAGTATCCCTTCCCACCAGATTATCAGGTCTCTTTAGCTTTTGAAAGAAGAAATCCCACCTGAATAGTCTTTCTGTTTAAGCCTAGACTAAACTAACACTTTTCCTCCATTTTCCTTCCCTGTCCAATCCTTTCTCCCATACAAACATTTTACTTAACATTTTTCTGAGTTCTTTTGTGGACAATAACTGATTGGTTCCACACAGATTGGATTAAAAATTAGTTAAATAAGATTTAATTCTCTGAAGTGAGCCAAAAAGTTTTCTACTCCTACAAAAATCTCCTTTTGTTTCTTGGAATGGTACATTCCTGCTGAACCGCTTTTGTTGTGCAGACACAACAGCATAGGCATGTGAAAAAGAGTCGCACACTCAGAGTTCATTCTTATTTTCTCTGCCTCTTCTAGATTTTTTTATGGGAAATCCCCATCCTTAATGCTTGAAGAATAAGGTATACCTATGGGTAATAAAGTATAGCTATAGAGAGTACCATAATGTCACTCTGTGAAAAGCCTGAGGCCTATTTAAGAACAATGAGGGTTTGGTTATTCTGATCCCCTCACTTTGAGACAAGGCTGTGGTGCAGGTAAAATTGGGGTATGAATTGCAGCAGAAGGCCTGCTGAGCCAGGGTGGTTGCCAGGCTGCTGTAATTCCTCTACTCCAAATGTGGTAGGGACTGTTTTGTTTTCCAAGTTTTTTCCTATGTAGCAAGAATCAATAGAAGGAATTATTTTGTCAGTAAGATGACATGGATGGCATTAACTTCACCAGAAAAGTATTCTTTCTTTGGTATGTGTTGTGTTTAGAAGACAAGCTCTCAGGCAGAAACTGTATTGGATAACAAAGAAATTTTTTCAACTCCCTGTCTGAGCCTAAAACCACCATTGAATGTGAAGGAAGGGGTTTGTCAGAATTTGAGTGAGATATAGGTGCATTTCAAGTTAAGCTGCATGAAATCCTAAATTTAACACAGCCCTTAAGTCATTAAGGCTATTGACAATCATACAGAATATTTCTATAAGTAAGCTATATTAAACCCTCATAAAAATCTTATTAGCACTGTTCTGACCATGTGTGTCTAATACCACATCCTGTCATTAGACTGAACTCCTCCCCAACACTTACCTTACAAATAGTAGTAAGCATATGAAACCTTAGGTGAGGCATAGACACAACCGATTTTGGTTTTAGTCTTTGTTTTCTCAAACACAGCTGAATTACATCTCCAGAAATGATCACAAAAGATTTCATCTTCCAGTAGACATCCAGTGAAGGGAAAGGACAAAGCCACTGAAAAATACATATTTTACTTCTAGATTAAGCTGTAAATGTGCTGTTGGGATTCAGATCATGACACGCTGTCTCTGCAGTATTATTGTTTCAATTTTATAGCAGTTTTCCATCACAAATGAGAAATAGTCATGCATCTGGCTGCAAGGTGATGGAGTCACATCATCTGTTAGTCCATTACTTAACGCTGTGTAAAGGAGTTACATTTTTTATAATTGCACTCTCAAACCATACTTGAGATTCTGGCTTGGAAAAGACATACATTGTTAATGTTAATGTCTCACAAAAAACATTCCAGAAAATACAAAAAAAATATTCTTTCTTATGCAGAGATAGTTTCCTGCCAAACTAGAATCTACATTATCGGCTTCCAACAAAATTAATTTTTTTTCAGAAGGTCCTAAAAAAGGGGAGCTAAACAATGAAAAGAAAAGGACGGAGCAGAGGGTGAAAGCACAGAAGAGTCTCAGGGCAATAGCTGAAGGAGGAAAGCAAGTATTCAGGACACCTACAGAAAGGAAGTAATTCTTCTCAAGACAGAAGGATCGGAGCCCTGCTTCTCAGTCTTTAAATCAAACTGGGAAAAACCATTAACAAGACATATTAGAGAAACATAGATACAAGATAAGGAACAGCCTTTGGCTGCCCATTTGTTCTAGGGATTATTGGGCCTGGAAGGGAAGGGATACACAGTACTACAATATTTGTCAGAGCAGACAGTGGGGTTGCCAAGGGTCCATAGGTACCATCCAATTCCTGATGTTCTAAGATGGGCCTCAGTGTGATCTCTGGCTGCTCCAGCTCACTCTCTCTCTCCTCCCAGGACTCAGTGGTGCGGAATGCTCTGTTCTGCCTGGAAACGGCGGCAGATCAGAAAGAAAACCATGTGTACACCAAGGCACTGCTAGCATATGCATTTGCCCTGGCAGGGAAAACAGATAAGCGGAAGACATTGCTTGACTCACTTGAAAAGGAAGCCGTGAAAGAGGGTGAGTACTCCTGGTGGGCCATCTCTTTTATTGGCCTTACATCTTCCCTTGATAAAATGGCTTTTGTTGGTGGGATAATTGTTAATGTAGGAGCTGGCTTCTGTGAGTACGAAAAGGTGGAGGGAGAAGAAAGATTTGTGCAAAGGGATTACCTTTCTGAGAACTCCCTCTCAGTCCCAAGTCCTAAATCTCTGCTTTGAGGGAGTTCACTGGGAAGCACCAGGTACCATCCCCTCAGTAATAAACTAAAGAATAGCTCTGCTGGCATCTCTCCTTGGTCCACTCCTCTTGCCACACCAGGCACCACTTAGCAAAGGTTTAATAATGTTTATGGGCATTCCTTCCAGGGCACGGGCTCAACATAGAACAAAGTTGACGTTGCACAGCACAAGGCATGTAAATCAGAGAAGTGCTGGATGTGCTGAGGGAGAAAATGAACATACAGGTCACTGTGGAGGCCACAGCATTAGCTCAGTCTTCTAGGAATTCATGTAACAATTCAGAAGCATTCTACTTAAATCAGACCAGTGGATTTGCTCAAATGTTGGGTAGCAGGGTATTGAGGGAAGTCTCCCCAACTGCAAGTGACTGTCAAGCCCTGGTCACATTCTTTGAGCCATTTTGTCTCACAGATTCTGTCACTGCCCAACCCCGGCATCTCTACTCAAAAAGGGAAAGAGCAGTATCCTTCTTAGGTCTCTGGTTCCCTGAGGTGCCCAAGTCCATAAGTGTCTATGTGAATCTGGAGTCTAGAACAAAGTAGTATCTAGGCATGAGGCTCAGCATTCTCATACTAGCTGTAAACCCACAAAATGTGTAACCCTAACCCTTCCCCCTTCATCCTGCATGACAGATGCATCCTGGAGGCTGCAGCCTCCCACCTGGAGTTGCAGCAGATCAAGAAGTCCCCTGCAATAACTAGTAGTAATTGCTTGTTGTCTTGTCTCCACGCTCCCTGCCTCCTGCGAAGATGGGTCTGTTCATTGGCAGCGACCTGGGAAAGAGCCAGAAGTTGATCTCCCCTACTATCGCTACCGAGCTCCCTCTGCTGAAGTGGAGATGACAGCCTATGTGCTCCTTGCTTACCTCACCTCTCAGCCAGCACCTTCCCAGGAGGAGCTGTCATTTGCATCTCATATTGCCAAGTGGATCAGTGGTCAGCAGAATCCCAATGGAGGCTTCT